>NC_089874.1:60467500-60793750 GCF_040182565.1 Anser cygnoides
ACCATAAATTAGATAACAAATTCACTGTGAAAGTGTAGAACTGTAGCACCAGCTGTGCTCCGAGGAGTTCTTCAGGAGTCCCATATGGAATTAAATCTAATTTAAGTGTTTTTCCTGGCTTGGCAGAAACCGTATGTTTGCAAGATCCCAGGCTGCACAAAGCGCTACACAGACCCCAGTTCTCTCCGGAAACACGTGAAGACCGTGCATGGCCCGGAGGCACATGTCACCAAGAAGCAGCGGGGAGATATCCACCCGAGGCCTCCGCCACCCAGAGACCCAGGCAGCCACTCTCAGACACGATCACCGGGCCAGCAGACTCAGGGTGCAATTGGTGAGCAGAAGGACCTCAGCAACACTACCTCAAAGCGCGAAGAATGCCTCCAAGTGAAAGCGGTCAAGGCAGAAAAACCAATGGTATGCAATACACCGTGCCATTCCCTTTGTCCTTTCTCTCTTTGTAACAGCTTAATAATCCCTTTATGAAATGCTCAAACCCATAAACTGTAGTTCACAAGGTTGGGTTTTGTGAGGTTTTCTTTTTCGTTTACATTGTAAAATGTTTTTAAAGCCTAAGAAATAGCAAATAAAAAGATTACATCTAGTCTGTGCAATATGCAGTAAGTGCAGTGCTGGCAACTCTCACAATAATTGTTTCTCTTAAAACTCCATCTTCTGGAATCAGCATATTATGAGAAAATCATAGCTTTCATTTTAAAAAGGCAGTTTTTTTCCACTCTCCTGTTTACAGAAGAAAGTTAGAGAATGTGAATCCTGCAGGCTCAAAACGAGAGCGCAAATAAAACTCAGTTCAAAATACTACAAAGATAATGTTGACCATGGTAACTATGGAGAACCTGGAGAAAGAATCGGATTTTAGGGGCTTGAGGTTGTCAAGTCTAACAAACTGTATCAAACTGAAACAGGATAAGGTGAATTTCTTTAACAGCAGGAAGAGATATTTTGATAATATTTGATCCTATTATGATGTGACCTCTTATGTTAATGTGATATTTAATCTAACTTGACCAAATTAGTCTAATTTAAGTAAATTAAGCTGAATTAGTCGAATTAGCTGAATGTCGAAAGGACCATATTGCTCTTCTTAGAGCTTCTGGGTAATATTTATTGCATTTTCTGACATGCTATATTAAATTAAGAAGTTCTTCTTTCATCTGCCTGCATTTCGTGGGCCATCCTGTCCACAACGGTTAAAACTATTAAAGGCAGTCCCTCCATCCTTTTCCATATCTGGGTCTACAATTCATCTGGATCAACCCTTGGGCACTACAACTATGAGCCCTCCAAAAGCTGCTCATATGGTTAATCTTCATGCTGTAATTCAAAATGATTACTCACTGAAATACAAGTTACTGCTATATTGTGCCTAAGGCTTATGCCCGAACTGTGGAATATTAATCCTGAACTCATAAACTTCCAAGGGCCCAGAGTTAACTCCCTGTGAAGTCCAAAGGAGATCCTCTGCCGTCTTTGGTGATAGTTACCTTAGATTACAAAGGAACAAAACCCATTCACCTCTTGCCTAGTTACCTAAATCCATAGCGTTATTGAGGTATGTTGAGCTGTTGAATGTAGATGGTTTCAGTATGAATAAAACTCGCAGGAGAGGGATATTAATTCTAATTGCTTGCATAGTATTAGATATTTCTCACTGAAAAGTATCTTCTAAAAACAATTCTGTTTCCTGTTTTTACTGCATGCATGAATTGAGATATGCTTTCTGTTTTTTAACTAATCCGATGTCTTTTCTGCCTAATGCTCTTAAATGTCTTGTTCTAACTTCCTAAGGACAGTGGGTAATAAGGTGAGGGCATTTTAACTTTTCTGCTGTTTTTCTTATTGCAACATTATTTATGTCTTTATTTTAGCCTTCTGCCTGTTGTCCAATCATTCTTTTATTTAGTAATGTGCAATCCATCAAACTCATTCCCAAATGTAATGTGCTGTGAGCATTTTGCAACACTTGACATGTGAAAAATCTGGCTTATATTGGTGAAATGTCTTCAGAAATGTCTTTGAACCTTCCCCTCTAGATGAAATTGTTTTTTTTTCCTGTTGCACACCTAGAAGTATATGTTTCCCATAATGCTGTTCTTACTTCTGTAACCTACCTCACTGTGATCTTGACATGTGGCTACAAGAACAAGCTTCTAACCATTAGTGCTCTTCTTCCATATGGCACAGAGCTATTGTCCAGAAGCGTAAGCTCTCTTCTGTGTAATAACAGTTGCTTCTATTCTTGTCACCAAATCTGCCATGGCCAGTATTTGGAAATCAACTTGCTCAGTGTGGCCTCGTAAATTCTAAGTATCATCGTTCAAGTTAGAAATAATAAAATAGTTATTGCATCTGAATGGACTCCTCAGGGGCATATGAAGCTAGAGTATTGCCATGCCTCTCTGTCTTCATTCACTGATGTTAAAAGTGAGAGCTGTCACTGCTACCTTAGAAATGCTAGCTAGCATTTCTTGGTAAGAATGTGCATAAAAATCACAGGCTGGCCAAAAAAAAAAACACAAAACAAGCAAACAAACAAACAAACAAAAAGAAACAAGCAGAAAAATGTGAAATAATTACATGAAGCTGTTCTTGGGAGCGAAATAATACTGAATGCACAGATTTGTGGTCACAGTGATACAAGTTACAGTAAGATACCGCTTCCAGAGACTTCTGTCTGTCTTGCTGTCTGTTTTGTTTGTCAGTCTATCTGTCTGAGTATTTCAGTTTGTTAGAGGAATTTTCCCATTCTTTTACAAGAACCTTATGAGTATAAAAAATAAATCAAGCTTGTACTTCCCCAAGAATCCTTCTACATCAGCAGGGAACACTGTTAAGAAAGAAGAAACTATTGCAGCAGATTTATATTCCCATAGATAGCAGGCTGTACTGTGTACTTAGAAGATTACTGAAATTCTGATAAAACAAAGGATTTGATTCTGTGGATCATCACCTTCTTGATACAGGGCAGAGATGAAATAATTTAGAGCATGCTGCTAGGGTCCTTCAGGATGCTGATAATATGATACAGTATTTTTGCACTGATGCTCTGTCCCTGTTTTATTACACGCCAACATTTCTGGCCAACCACTGCTTATAACAATGAGCCTTAAGCTTGGAAAATACTTATGTTCTTTAGCCACAAGTCTAATTAAAAAAAAAAAAGGCAAAAAAACAAATTCCAGTGCTGTTGGAATCTTGTTTGTTTGTTTTCTGCAAGCCTAGCTTTGTAAATTAGACCTCATAACATGGCTGAATTATGATCTGGTTTATTGACCTGCAGTTTCCATTGGGAACAGTGCATACCCAAAATATGAGTATGAATACATGCATGCTTATGAATGGTATGAAGTGATATAATTCCCAATTATGGGAATAACTGACATAAATGGCTCATGTAGATATAATATATACTGTCAGCAAGATAGTAAAGTAGATTTTAGTCTCGAGTTTTGCAATAGCATTCATTGCAGTTAAAGTCAATATTATAGAAAGCTTCCTAATGAATGATAGTTGTCATCATTTAATGTTAAACTTTTCTTTACATTTGGTATTCTTTGGCTCCACTTAGATACACACTTGTTGCAAGTACCCTGTTAACATTGTCTGCTTAATCCTCACGTTCTTGTGTTTCTTCTTGCACTCCAACAGACATCTCAGCCAAGCCCTGGTGGTCAGTCTACATGCAGCAGCGAACAGTCCCCCATCAGCAACTATTCCAACAATGGGATCGAGCTTACTCTGACCGGTGGCGGTAGTGTAGGAGACCTCAGCGTCATCGATGAAACCCCAATCATGGACTCTACCATTTCCACAGCCACCACAGCACTTGGCTTACAGGCCAGGAGGAATATGACAGGGACCAAATGGATGGAGCAAGTGAAATTCGAAAGGTTGAAACAAGTTAATGGAGTGCTTCCAAGACTGAACCCCGTTCCACCTTCCAAAGCCCCGACCTTGCCACCTCTCATAGGAAATGGTGAGATGCATGTAACAGGAGCGATAACTCTTTTTGACCTTAAATTCCTTGGTTGCTATCTCAATCTTGCAGCCTTTGTAAAAGACTAGCACAGTTAATGAAATTCAGAAGCTGTGAGAATAGTCCGTAAATTGATCACTTTTTGTTTATCCCCTTGTTACAAGTCCTGCTACTGACCCTGAGGGAAGACTGATAGTTCCGTGTTTTATAGCAGGGGAGACCAGCAGGAGAGCCATGTATCACATTTGAAATATTCCCTACAATTAAAGGTTTGGACCCAAGATCAGCATAATCCTGTCTTGTTTTTAGGCAAGGCAGATGAATTAAATATCTAGCAGTTCATTGTACGGAATTCTTGCAGATGAAACCTTAAAAAGATGCTCTTTGCACACATACATTGGACTGCCCTTTAAATTGCTTCCACACATACCAGTAGTCACATGTACAGATACTACTGCTACTAAAGGGAAATATCTATGAATGAGTGAGATTTGACCCTGAAGATCCGTAGCTGTTTTTGTATGAGCTGGTGCTCATTGCTAAAATGTATGTCCTTGATGCTTCTACATTGCCTACAACATACCTGTAGGTTTCTGCTCTCTACCCAGCAATGACTGCCCAGGTTTTCTGAAACACATTCAGTCAGAAGAAACTATGTAAAATTAAGAAATGCATTCTGTTTACTTAAAAACAAAACAAAACAAGGAAACCAGCAAAGATGTTTTGCAGTTGTTAGGAGTTATTTCAAGAACATTTCAAGAAGTCTTAGAAATGACCTTGAATAGCCTCCAATTTGTATATTTTGCCATTCCATGCAAATGCCTGTTCAATTATATTTTGCCTATAAAAAGCTGTCTTACAAATGTGTCCTTCTGGCACATCAGTCAGCATAGTTGCACTGCAAGCCAGAGGACTACACCAGCTGATGACAGTTTGTGGCTATGGCCTATAAATTTTGTGCTGGGATTCACACTGAAATGTTACCATTGAGTCTCTAAATTAGCTTTTAACCTAAGGACACAGTTTTTATCCCTACTTCTTTCAATAAAGATCACTGCTATGATTTGCTATGATGTAGACATTCCCTCTGTACTCGCCTTACTTCTTTACTGGGTGTTTTCTGTACCAGTTTTTGGGTAACGGCCGTTTGTTTAACTGTGAATTTTGCCTCCAGGTACCCAATCAAACAGCAGCTGCAGTGTAGGAGGATCCATGACTATTCTGCCGAACAGGAACGAACTTTCAAGTACAGACATCACTGTGTTGAACATGCTGAACAGGAGGGACAGCAATACTAGCACAATCAGTTCAGCCTACTTGAGCAGCCGCAGGTCCTCTGGAATCTCACCTTGCTTCTCCAGCCGGAGGTCCAGTGACGCCTCGCAGGCTGAGGGAAGACCACAGAATGTGAGTGTTGCGGACTCCTATGACCCCATCTCGACGGATGCCTCCCGACGCTCCAGTGAAGCAAGCCAGTGTGATGACCTACCAAGTCTTCTCAGCCTCACCCCAGCCCAGCAATACAGGCTGAAAGCTAAATATGCAGCAGCTACTGGTGGACCCCCACCAACTCCACTGCCTAACATGGAGAGGATGAGCCTCAAAACAAGGATGGCATTCTTGGGTGACTGCAGGGAATCTGGAGTATCTCCCCTGCCTCCAGTGAATGCCCCTCGAAGATGTAGTGATGGTGGGGCAAATGGTTACAGCAGGAGGCATTTTTTGTCTCATGATGCTCTAGGAAACGGGACAAGGAGAGCCAGTGATCCACTAAGAATGGTCTCCGATAACCTCTCTGTCCCTAGAGTCCAGCGTTTCAACAGTCTTAACAGCTTTAACCCTCCTGCTTTGCCTCCATCCATGGAAAAGCGCAACCTCGTTCTTCAGAACTATACCCGTTCTGAGGGTGGCGTCTTCCGTGGCTTCAGCTCCCCCTGTCCTCCGAGCATCAGCGAGAACGTCGCCCTGGAGGCTGCTACCATGGAAGCAGGTGGCAGTTTGAATGATGAGGATCTCCTGCCAGATGATGTGGTTCAGTATCTGAATTCCCAGAACCAGGGCATGTACGACCACTTGTTGAACAATGTCCTAGACAGTAACAAAATGCATCACGGCGCAGTGTTAGGAAATAACAATCCCAACAACTTCGACCAAGCCCCTCCAACGAGCAGTCAGCCTGCTGGCTCCGAGGCAAACAAGAGCGACTTGCCCATTCAGTGGAATGAAGTAAGCTCAGGAAGTTCTGACTTATCTCCTTCAAAACTGAAATGTGGTCAGCGCTCAGCAGTGCAGCAGACTCGGGCCTTCGGACTGTATAACAATATGATGGTTCAGCAGCAGAACCTGGAGAGAAGCAATGTGGCCCAGCAAAACGGCTATCAAAACCTGATGGAAAACAATGGTTCCTATGGTTTACAGCAGAACACGGTCCTTGGCAGCGGAGCCAATAATTCTTTCGGCATGCAGCTCAATAAGCCTTACAGTGAAAGCATCAGCAGGCAACCAATGATTTCTGGGGCAATGGACAATTCCTGTGGCATGGCAATTCAAGGGCAGAAGCTGAGAAGTGGCAACATGCCAGTGAGTGGGAACCAGCAAAACTTTGGACATCCCATGGCTTCCAGTGATCAAACCACCAGTATGGCAAATGGGATGCAGAACAGGAATATGATGGAGCAGGAATATTTGCAAAGCCAACAGGTTGGAGATGGGATTCATTACCAGGGAGTCAATCAATCTGATCAGATGATGCTAGGGCAGGTTAGTCCTACCTCACAAAGCAGCCTTTATCAAGGGCCACAGAGTTGTCCGCCGGTATCTCACACCATTGGTAGCCAACCTTCAGGTTCGTTGGTGGCCAAGAGTTACCAGCCATGTGCTAATTACAGTGGCAACAGACGGCAAAATGCATTGAGGAACAACCTGACACAACAGCAAGGACATATAAGTGATGGCAACCAGACGTACAGGGTAAACACCATTAAGATGGAGATGCAAGGTCAATCACAGCAGTTCTGCTCTAACGTGCAGAATTACTCTGGTCAGTTATATGACCAAACCACGGGCTTTTGCCACCAAGCTATGAAAACAGGTTCTTTCTTTGTTTCGGAAGCTAACTGCCTGCTGCAGGGGACTGCTACTGCAAACTCATCTGAGCTTCTTTCCCCGGGGGCTAACCAAGTATCAAGCACAGTTGACAGCCTTGACAACAACAGTCTAGAGGGTGTGCAGATTGATTTTGATGCTATCATAGATGATGGGGACCATGTCAGCTTAATTTCAGGAGCCTTGAGCCCAAGCATCATTCAGAATCTCTCCCGCAATTCCTCACGCCTCACCACTCCCCGAGCGTCTCTTACATTCCCAGCTATGCCCGTAAGCACAACCAACATGGCTATTGGGGACATGAGTTCTTTGTTGACCTCACTTGCAGAAGAAAGCAAGTTTCTTGCTGTTATGCAATAGACATGAAAAAAAAAAACCTTAGGAGATAACAGATGAAAAAAGACTCATATTTTTTAGTTGTGTATGTATTTTAGCAATCTCATCTCACCTAAATGGGATGTGTTTCAAGTATATTCCTTTTATGGAATAAGGACTCTGAAAACCCTAAAGTGTTCTAGGGAGAAACTGTCTTCCATTTCAGTTTTGAATCAGTATTGCTACACCCATTCCCCCACCTCTCTCTCGCCTCTCTCTCTTGCTCCCTTGTTGAATGTCTGTATGCTTCCTTTTTCTTTTTTTTTTTTTAATCGTAAACCAATGTAAAAGTGTGATGTGCATGTTTTTGTTTTGTTTATTTTTTTAAAAGAAAGGTCTGATGAAACGACTTAATTTTCTGTTCCACAAAAGAAACTTGACCTTTTAAAACTGTTGCAATTTCTCCCCTATACATATAGGCACAAAATAACCTGGCACAATGTAAAGTGAACATAAAGTGAGGAAATCCCCTCTGGATGCATTGGATACATCACACTGAGGTGGACAACCAGTTTAGAAATGCACTGCCATGGTACCCCTGAGCTGTAGTTTGAGGAGCACATGAAATGTGAGGTTCAAGCAAATAAGAAATATAAAACCATCAGCCCTTTGATCCCTAGCAAATGTTTAAGGTTTTTGTAAACACGCATATAGATAGATGTCACTGCCTCGCACAATGATACTCAGATTGTGTCATGTGTGCTTAACCCATTTCAGAGGAGGGAGAGGACCAGAAAGCTATTCTTAGTACGACTCTTTCTTTTTTTTCCTTTTTCTTTTTTTTCAGCTTTCTCTTTTTTAAATGACTGGATAGTAAAATAACGTGCCTGTTCTGTGTTTTGGGTAGTCTGTAATCCCTTCTTTGCACACTACACTGGTGGAGAGATGTTCAGGATCTCATCATGGATTACCTCATATAATGAAATAATGAAACTCCAGTATTCCATGCTGGGAGTTCTTTTTTGTTTGTTGGTTGGTTTTAAATACAAATTGTTGAAACATAATGTACTGAGCCACTAGCTCCCATTCCTAGTAGCTATTCCTTTGCCAAAAGAATTGTCTTGTACATCGCTTCTAGCACATACAGCTTCATAGATGGATCATGTGTTTTAAAATAAGTAAACGTCCATTGACATAATACACAGTTACAGCTTCAAAAGCATCATGGTCTTGGCACATAAAACCAAGAGAAAAAGAATGGCCCTGTTCTCAGACTAGCCAAGTAAGTCAAAGTGATTATAAGCAATCTGATAATCTTGAATGTTTTTCCACTGTATCCAGGCCTTTCAAAATTAAAAGATTTAAACTGCCATTAAAAATAGCAAAGAAACAAGCTGAACGGCAAGTTTGTCTGGTAACTCATCAAAACTTAAAAATACCAAACCAGTTGTCTACACTTGGTGAAAGTAATGTGCATTTCAATTCAAGGCAGATCCAGTGGGTCAGTGCCTATGCTCAGCTAAACCAGCAAAAATTTGACTTAATGCCCTGTGGTCATGAAGTTATTCCCTGATAAAGGTGGATGGAATTTGCTCCATACAAGCCGTCTCTTGTAGCACATTTTTATCTGTGTTGTGCCCCTGAGTTGTGCCACTGTGCTCCTGAGTAAATAGGTTGGGATGGAGAATATGGACAAGAGCAAGGTTTAAATTCACCTATTCCTAGAAGCTGCACTGAAATCCAGCCCTCACAGTCTTCTCAATTAAGACCTGGTATTTAAATCCTGCTAGGGGATACAAATGGTGCTGGCACTTACACTCATGGATCTGGTGTATGTAGGGAGTTGTAGACTTATGATGAGGAGGGGTAATTTGGTCCATTTTGGACTACAGATACCTATTAGCCTGGTCAGAATTAGGAATAGCACCAGAAGATGACACCTACAGCCTGGAAAGCCGTAGCACTCATTTTTTGGCTGTAAAAAAAGGGTGAAATGCCAGTTTGTTCAGGGTATAGAATTTGAGGAATGTGTAGGAATGCAACCTAAATGAAGCTGTCTGGTAACATAGATCTATTAACAGCTGTTAAAATCAGAGGAAGAAGCTGTAAATCAGAAAGAAAACGTCATGGAAATCTAGTGCTGGAGCCATATTTGGGCTTATCACAGCATGTACTAAAAGTGAGCTGGAATGTCAGAGATCAATACAAGAAAAAAGATCCCTCAATATTCTACAACTTTTATCAGCAGTCTGCTCCTGTCTTTCTCCATATCTTTGGCAAGGATTTCTTCCCTTATCTGCATTATGCACGTGTATTCCCTCCCTTTGTGCTCTTTGCCCATTGCTGGTTCCCCTCCTGACCTTCCTGCCCATCATCAGCTTGGACAGCATTTCTGTAGAGGTCCCCAGCCTGCAATTGGGAATGGGGCAGAGCTCATTGTGGCAAATGGTTGTTTGGGTGGAGGGGTGCTTCAGCAGCCACACTTTACCTTGCAGCACACACCCCTGCTGAGAAACAGCATTACAGACATTAGGAAAGGCTGTGCTCTCATCAGCTGGAAGTATTTCAGATGGTTCTCGGTAACCAATCGCTGGCTGTTTATTAAGCCATCAATTACATGTTTATAAACAATTTCAACAAGGAGACTTATGACTGGGAGTAGGTGGCTTGGGAGAGAAGCCTTTTATTGTTATAGAGCCAATACATTAAAAAAGAGAACTTTTTTTTTTTAAACTCAATTTTCCAGTTCATAATTGTATTTGCTGGTGCAGTTGAAGCTGGGAAGCTATTAACACATGTGATCCATCAGAGCTTAGAAGGATCCATTCACATTGCTTAGGGCTAAAAGGGATTGTTTGAGTAGCTAATTTGCCTTCCTGGATTTGACAAACCTTTGTCACTCACTTACCTCTATCTCGGGCCAACAGTGTGTCTTGGCCTAAACCACATGTTCCAGAAAGGCATCCAGTTTTCATTTGGAGATGTCAAAGAAACAGAGACTCCACCATATCCCCAGAGAGTTTGTACAAATGCTTTATCATTTTCACCATAAGCATATGTGCCACTTTTCATATGTAAAGGTATCACTTCTCAGCTTTTAGTATCTTCTTGTGCTTTTCTGTTTGATGCTAAGAGGTTGTTTTGATACTTGTGCAGGTATCAATATATCCTAGGCCAGCTATCTTGGGTTTGTGTTTTGTTTTGATAGAGTAGACTGGGAGAGCGTGGCACCATTAGGCTTGAGACAGGTTTTAAGTTGTTAACCACTTTCTGGATGTGCGTTAGTCTGGAGAAAGTCTCACTAACATCATTCACAGGTTTACTAGCATGCTTCTACTACTCCTCTTCCAGTTACAGAGCTGGAGCTTGCCTTTATGTGCCTGGCACATCAAGTGGCATTACCATGGCAGTTGGAAGCCCACCACTCACCCTAGTGTACTAGAAAACGCAGATTTTCTCTCTCTTTTTTTTTTTTTTTTGTGTGTGTGTGAGTAATTTTTCCTATTTTTTAAAGCATTGCAGTGGGCACAGACTGAATCTAAATCCCCCTTTCTTCTAATAGCTATGTGGGGATCTTTCAGATCCATTACTCTTGGCCTTGGGTGCATCCATCTCACTCACATTTTTCCAGGCATTTTTGCTTTCCACAAAGTGGGAGCCACCAGGGAGAGCTCATCCATAAGGAAAGGTATTTTTGCAGAGAAGTCAGCAGGCTTCCAGAACAGGTTTGCTGGTAAGTACGATGGCCTAGTGCATCCACACAGCAGATTCTCTCCTAGGAGAATGGTCCCAAATGGTACGTGCATTAAAATGCTGGCTTGCTTTCTCGCTTCCAGTCATTCTTCCTCCCCTCCCTCTCTCGATGAAATGGCCGGTCGGCTCGCCCACACGTGTTGCGCAATGGCTCGCCCTTCTGAACAACAGTGTTTATATTCTCACAATGTATGTGCCTTATTTTGTGTTATCTTCTAACAGAGAGGGACCAAGATACGTTGCCAAATTTTCACAAGGAGGCTGTACTCTCTATTCAGCTAATAGCACATACCACTGTTAATAGTGTCTGAAGTGTCTTGTAAACCCCTGGTATCACGTGTTTTTGTCCTTGGATTGATAGAACGTCTTCTATTGAAAAATTACTGTTGTCAGTTCTGCAGATGTGTAACATAAAAATGTGTTTCTTTTTCACTTTTTTTTAGTTCTTTTTTTTATAAAGCTTGTAATCCTTTTTTTTTTTTTTAAAGTGTAAATACATTTACGTACAGTAGGAATAGTGTTCGGCTGTAACAGGCCTTAGTGGTCTTCATTTGATAAACCTGCAGTTATGATCTGATGTTTCTCGAGCCTTAGGTTGATCTGAAGGGTCTGTAGCACTGTGTACATATAAACTGTACTTCTGCTTTCAGAACCACTTAGCTCTTTTGTAACAAAGAAAAATGTTTCTTACAATGTCAATAAAAACACAAAAGCCTTTGTACTTAAGTTCTTAGCTTTCAGCTTTTAAAATATCTCCTTGGGGGAGGGAGTTAGTTTTTAATTTCACTGGAGAGCCTGGTTGCAATCAGTGCATGTATCGGTTCCACTGATGTCCGCTCGCTTTTCTGTTTGTGCTTCCCGGATGATTGCTTCATTTCATTCACATTTTTAAAACCGACGGGGAATCAAAACAGGGCGTTTACCTTCCCTTTAAAGAAAAATGGCTGAGGGGGTGCCAGATGCAGGAACACATGAAACTTCAGTGTCACACAGATAGATAAAATTTTTGAAAGGAGGGGAGGAACCAACCTGGTTAACCCTCCGCCACAGGAGAAGGCATTTCAGAGGTCAAACCCACGCTGCATTAGACTCTGTCCTGCTATATTGGGGCTGCATTTTCTTACCTCATTTACCAAGCGTCACTCCCAAAGGCTTGGCCACCCACAAAGCAGCACAGGGCAGGGGAAGAGATGCTCATGTGGCTGGGTTCGTCTGTACATGGCTACTGTGGTGGATTGCTGGGTGGCCTGCAGAAGACTTAAATGCAGTCTTCTTCAAAGCTGGGATTTTGGACAGATTTAGCGAGTGTTACTGTTGAGGATAGCAGTCATGGGCTTGTACATAGCAGACACGCAGAGCGAGTGAGATAAAGTTAGCTGGGGCAAATGCTATAGAAGTTGTGGTGCAGCTTTGTTTTAAGGTGACTGAGCCATTCTCATTTCAAGCCTTCCCTTTCAGTTGCTGTATCTTGGCAAGACCTGGTCTGGTCCACTCTGTTGGTGCTCAGCATCCTGCCTTGGCCTAAATAGTTCAACCATTTTTGAGGTCAAGGCAAGTATCCGTAAATATTTTTTATTTCATGTTAACTTCCCCCCCCCCCCCCCCCCCCCCCCCCCCCCCCCCACTGTTCAGCCATTATTAAGTTTTTGTAATTTAGTACAGAGCTTAAAGTTTGGGAGGGAGAAAGAGCAGAAAGGAGAGGAGTTGTATGTCCAGCTGAGAGGAGAGAGAGGCAGGAGGAGAGGCCTCACAGCAGGAGGAGAGGCCTCACAGCAGGAGGAGCTGTTCAAAGAGTGAAGGAAACCTCATGGCAGGACAGGGGCTTGGTGGTGGCCTCCTCTGATGTTCTGCCACCCAAAATCCTCCTGGAGTGTGGTGGTGACTCTCCCCACCAGCAAGGCTGGCACGGTGGGTGCTGTGGTGCTCCCAGCTGCCAGACCCTGAGGCCTGCTGCCCTGCGGCCGAAGGAGGCAAGCCTCAGACAAGGACGTGACGGAGCAGTCAAGGGCTCTGTGCTGACTGCAGATCAGGGGCTTAAGGGTAAGCATGGTGTTTCTGAGCCTGATCAGTCCCCTGTTGCCAGCAGCTCTTTGTGAAAACATCATTCAGCCCTGCCTTGTGCTGGCCCATGAGCAGAAGGGCAGCTGATAGCACCTACCAGCCCTCCAGCTGCTCAAGTGGAAGCCCAAGCAGAAGACCTGAATGGTCCAGCCTTGTGCACAACATCCATCAGTCTGACCCAGTGGGAGATGAGGGCCTCTCACATCTGACACACTAAAACAGTAAAGATGTGCCCATGCAGGCACAGGAAGAGCTGTGACTTGATACGGTACAGCTCGGCATCATGCCAAGTCCTCGGGAAATCAAGAAATAGCAGGGCAGTCTTGGTTTGTAACATCCAAAATTAGTGGATGCTGTTGACCTTCAGTTAGTCTGTGTTTTGGTGCCAAAGCTGTAAATTAATTAATTTAATTCATTAAACTGGTTTCTTACTTCAGAGTGGCACGTACCCAAGAGAACTGCTGTTTGAAAAGCCTGCGAAGTACTATGGAGATGCATGGCACCGAGCAGCAAGGCAGGAAAAAAAGCATCCTAAACAGACGATGTGAATTTAATACACCCAAATGCCAAACCCAAGGGCAACACAAAAACTGCTGATAGCAATAGTACAAAGAACTGAGACCTGCCTGGGTAGGGGATGGAGCAGAGCAGGAGAGCACAGGAAGGTGCTGCTGAGGTTAGGGGGCTGGCCGTGAGCCACAGCACCGTAGGGCAGGCCAATGTCATTTTTTCCTTTCTCAATGTTTGTGGGCTCGACTGTGCAATCTTCATACAGTTTTTTGAAGGGGGGATAATGGGAAGGAGACTGCTTGTTCTCTGCATGCTGAAACACAAGCTATTTGTGTTAGGAACATAGCTTTGTTACATGATTAGTGCAATGGGAGCCCCTAGGCACCACTTCCCAGTACAAACAACCAATAATAATAATAACTCATGCTAAAATTGTTTGCTATTTAACAACCTGGGCCTCTTTCCACCCAGGGAAGCACATAACCCATTTGTGTTTCCACTGCCCTTGTTCCCACTGCCTCCACCCGTTTTCCCTCTCTGACTTCGGACTGGCCCAGCAGCTTTCCCAGGCAAAAAGGTGCGGGTTTGGGCCAGGAAGAAGGAAGAACGGGCACTTGATGGGAACGCTTGCACCCGGTGCCTGCCTGCACAGATGCCTCATGGCCCTGGTGAGCCCGCACACAGATGCACCACTAGCCTCATATCTGAGACAATGCTGTGTCGTGTCTCGCCGAGTGTGGCAGTGGCACAGTTGGAGCCAGGAGTGGTGGGCAGATCAGATGGGAATGAACCGTAAACAGGATCAGTTCCCGGGGGCTGGCTGAGCTGCTCCAGCCTTTGCCAGCAGCACCAGGATCTCTGTCAGGTCTGTGGGGCTGTCGCTAAGCCACCCTGCTTTACAGAAAAACATTGCTAATGTTCCCACGACCAGAGCAAGACAGAAGAGACAAACAACTTGGACAGCAACATGAAACAGTGGCAAAAATCTGGAAGGCAGAGCAGGAGAGAATAAAAAACAAGAGGGTGGAAAGCTATGTAGTGATCAAAAAGAGCCCCAGATGGATGTGAGCTGAGAAAAGGCCAGAGATAGAAATAGCAGCGCTAATTATCCAAGCCGAACAACCCCATTGCTGCTGTACCTGCACGTTCTCCGCCATCCTTGGAGGCCCAGTGCCAACAGCCGTGTGCTAGTGACAGGGAGCTGGAGCAGGGAGCTGCCAGAGCTGGCTGCACAGGAGGCACCATGGGAGATGTGTGTGCCTCCCTGTCCTCTCCTGCTGCACCTCTGCTGCTGGAAGACATCCCATTTCTGCAACATGAGCAGAGAGCCTTACTCCAGCCCTCCCAAGCCATAGGAAGAACTCCGTGTGCTGGTCTTGCCTTGAGGCAGTTTGGCTTGGAAGACCTACAGCACATCCCACAGGGCTGGAGGGTCATGGCAATGCTTTCACAGGCCAAGGGCTTCATCTGCCTGACGGGCTGCACCTCAGGCGTGTGCTTGGCTGAGCGGGAAGCCAAGCAGCAGTGGCAGTTATGGTGGCCATGACATGGTGGTGGGGTGGGCTGTGCCTCACTGTTTGACTCACCTGCATTGCACTGCATGCAAGAGATACGGCGGGGTTTGAGTGGCCTTCCTTTAGAAAGAGACAGTGATGGCACAAGGAGCCGCTGATGGGCAGAGTAAGAGGGCTGCAGTCCCAGCAGCACACTTGCCCAGTGCCAAGATGAGTCGAAGGGCCTGTGATAAGTCCAGCAGCCCAGCCCTGGTGCAGGGCACAGAGGAGGAAGCAGCCAGATGCCGCCTGCTGCAGCCCAGTGAGGACCCATTCCCGTGGGTATGGGAAAATCCTGCTCTCTTGCGACCCCAAGACTTTTCCAGCAGGTTATGAATTTTGGCCTCCTCAGCTGCGCTGTGTCTCTAACATTCATCACTACCTGGTGGCTCAGCATCAGCAGAGGGAGATAGCAGTAGGGCAGCAGAAAATGCAGGTTTGCAGGGCTGCTGCAGGTGACAGGGTGTTTTCCTCCCACCAACAGTGAAAGTCAAGCTCTCCTTTGTAGTTCCCCTGGGAGAAACAGCACAGCCAGTCCTCCAGGGCCAGTTTTTCTCTCCACATCACCTTGGAGCAAGCAAACTCACTGCTGCCCCAGCCGGGAAGTGCTGTCCTCCAGGGCACCAGTACTGGGGCCGTGCCATGCTGCTCTTGTTCCTTTTACTTCTAAATTCAAGCAGCTCGTGTCCCTCTGCAGCCCTCCGTGCAGCGTCCCCACCCCTGCCACGCCGCTTGGCTTCTCTGCAGGCTGCTGGCTGCCCGGGGCTGGTGGCACAGCTCTTCACACCTTCCCCCATCCAACCCTTTTCCTGCCTCGGATTTCATTCCCCTCTCAAGGCTGGCCTGTGGCATAGAGGGAAAACAACAACAACAACAAAACAACAAAAACATTTCATGCTGTTTTTTCTCTCCATGGCTGCTCCCCTGGAGATTGCTGATGTTTTCTCCAAATTACAAGAAGCGGCTAAAATGCTCAAAATTGTGCAAAGCTGAGCCACACAATTAGGAGGCAGCAATGCCTTTTTCAGCTCTGTGGGGTGCAGTCTTGAACCAGCATAGCACTTCTTGCTTACCTTCACATCCTGAAACAGCTTGGGTTTCAACCAGCTCCTCACCCGAGCTCTGCTTGGCTCTGGTTCAGCTGGAGCATCAGCAGAGAAGGAGAGGGCTCAGCACCGGCCAGCAAAGTGCTGCCGGGAATCCTCCTCTGCTGGCTGGCTGTGTGCTACACCTCAAGCTGGAGAGAATCAAAAACCCAAGTGCTGTTCCCAGTCTGCCCCAGACAGCGTCATTTTTTAAGTACTGGTGCCACTGCAGCGTGTTTGCTGATCACAAGTATTTGGTCAAAGTCTTCTTGCTGGTAAATGCTGGGCCACTGCAGCCAAAACATCAGATTTAGAGGAGACAATACAAACAAAAAGACTACAAAAAGGCTCTACGTTGTAGAGCCACCCAATGCACTCAACTAAAAGGGGGGGCAACCCCATTTCAAATCGAGAGCATCTTTAAAAGCTGCAGCCACATCCAAGCCAGCTTTTCCTCCTTTGTCCAGTGGCTACCAAATCATTTTTGCAATAGAGGAGGGCTGTGGAAAGATCACCTGGGACCCTCATTGTGCAGCTGGACCTCATGTCCTCACCAGCAGCACAGCTGGGCCAGGGGCTGCCTCGCTCTCCTTGGGGCTGGAAACCCCCTGGCTCTGGCTCAGCTCTAGGAAGGAAGGAAAGGAAAACCTCCCCACAAGGCAAACAAATGGCAAAAACAAAACTCAGAGTGAGATGTCCCAGCTGCCACCCGGGAAAGGCCCCGGCTGGCAGGAAGCAGCATGGGATCACCTCATCCCCACATCCTAACCCCGTGAGTACCCATGGGGAGTGGGACAGGCAGCTGTCAGGGCAGGGCACCTACTGCACGCTGTGGCAGTGCCGCGTTTCACTCGGCTTTGCATGTGTGCTTCCATCACGCAGTGGCTTTCCATCTTGAATTAACCCTGT
Organism: Anser cygnoides; assembly: GCF_040182565.1. Classification (NCBI taxonomy): domain Eukaryota; kingdom Metazoa; phylum Chordata; class Aves; order Anseriformes; family Anatidae; genus Anser; species Anser cygnoides. The sequence goes on from NC_089874.1 coordinate 60,484,789, forward strand.
TCCAGTATTTCCTGCTCCTCTTCAAGCGCTCAGCAGCAATCCATCTCCCCCTAGATGTGTGCTGTCCTCTGGGCCCCATCACCTCCCCGGGCACATCTCTCTGCCCATGCACCAGCTCGGCGCATGGCTTTGGCCATAGCTCCAGGTGAGCGCTGGCTGTTCAACGTGCATTTATCTTGGTCCCCACTGTCGCTCATCCACCCTTGCTGCTGGGGACTTGTTCATCTCCTGCCCGAGCCCCTTGTCCAGGCAAAGCAAGGTCATTCACAAACCTGCAGCGGGAAAAAGCTGTCTTTGAGGCCGAGGTCCTATCAGTGGTTCAGTGCTGCCCCTCCGTGGGAGTCCTGGCTTACTGTGCGGTGCCATCCTGGCTGCCGAGCCAAAGCCACCCACTGCCCTGCTCCTGCCCGGTGGGCTCAGCTCTGGAGCACTGACCCCTGCCTCCCCATAGCTGAGAAGTGGGAAAATGCAGGTTACTGGTGTGCTTGTCACTCTCTCTCCAGCCCCACTTCCAGCCCATACCCAAGACCCATCACCCAGCTGCGCTGTTCATGGGTGTGAGACCTCTCCAGCCTTCACCACACCCATCCTTTTGGATTTCCAAAAACCAGGCAAAACCCTGTTTTGGAGGAACATTGGACAGGGAGATGCAAGAGTCTGACACGACGTACGAGCATTACTTTGCCTTGGCTTCGCCCCTTTCCACTGGGAGCATTGGGACCAGCGAACAAGACAGCCCCAGGGCAGCATCGGCACCATGGCCAGGAGGCGTCTGGCAGATACACAGTGGCTCCTTGCAGATGCTCTAAGCAGCAGCTGGGGATGGAAAGCGAGGAAAAACATGGTTTTGTCCTGGAAGGAAGGTCAGCTGAGTGCAATTCCCTGGGCTGGCTGCTGGCCAGCAGAGGAAGTAACGAATAGTGCCCACTCAATGTCAAGTAGCAGGAGGAGGGGGTCATCTTCCTGCCCGCTCCCAGCCCAGCACGGTGGTGGCATTGCTACTGGTGTGGCCAGAGGAGAAATCCCGCTGGCAGAAATGCCAGCAGCATGGTCTACATCTCCTCGCTCAGCCTCATGGCTCTGCCCTCAGAGGCAAACCACCAGCCACAGCCAACTCAGCCTGTGAAAACTGGCGGGACAGCAGCCCAGAGACGTGTGGAGTTTTCCATGGTCAGTTATTGTGCTGGCATGGCCAGGAGCTGCTATTATTAGATGGCATATGAATCACTCGCATGAAATGAGTTAGCAGGCTTAGCCTGATCTCAGTTGGCTGCATGTCGTAAAAGCCCCGTTTGCAGCCCCAGTGAGAGCTGAAAGTGGAGGAGGAACCTTCTGGGAGAAACCTTCTGCCCAAAGGTCACTCAGGCTGCTCCCAGCCGAGCGGGAGACACCAGGGTTGTGCGGAGAGAGCTGTTCCACCAAGACTGGCTCTCGTGGCCTTGGTGGCCAGCCCAGGGGGATCTGCACAGCTCTGCAACAGGACACCAGAGATAGAGATGGGGGCAGGAAAACTACAGCCCTGCTCCTGAACCATCAACATCATGCTAAATGTCATAATGTGAAAAATTAGGTGGATAAAACCTCATGTGGTGGTCTGATGGGTTTGGTTGACAAGTTGCAGTCTGACAAAATGAAATTTATTTCAATAAAATGAAAACACTGGATTTAGCAGGGCTAAAGGCCCTAAAGGGCTAAAGGCCTAAGGGCCCATGTGCCTGCAGGGAAGGGGGGACCCCAGGGCTGGGGTTTCCTGGCACGTTCCTGGGAGCTTGCTGGGTGCAGAGCAATAGAGAGATGGGAAGGAGCTGGAAACACATTTGCTTTTCTGGATGGGAAAACACTAACGCCCTTTGATTCCTGCTTTGACTCATTTTAGCCTGGAACTGCAGAAAGGCAGCACAGTCGGTAACAAAACTCACAGGAATGGCAGCTGCTAAACTTTTCCCTTGCACTCCTCTCAACTAATTTCACCAGTGTTGCTCCTCATTTAGGCTCTTGCAAATGAGAGAAAGTCCAGTCCCTGGGTCCTTTCCTATCATCATGAATCAAATGCGTCAACAATGATTTTCAAAGCAGAACTGTGCTATGATCTGTCCTTCACCCTGTACTTTTCCTAGCAAAATTAAAATAACCCACTATGTCATCTTTTCACAGGACATGAAATATGATTTTATGTGCATTGCAAAATCACACTAAGGTGCATTATGAAGAGCAGTGGTGTACACACCATTTCTTATAGCATAACAAAGGGGCCTTTATTTAATAATGGACTATTACAGCACAGTACAAAGATTTGCTTTGTTCAGTGACTAGAAATTGTTTGCAGATTGTTCTAGCCACCGGGAGTTGACAGTTCACTTAGGAAATCAGTTCTTAAAGCAAGAGTGCCTATATGCCTGCTTGGCTTTGAGTGCTGCAAGCCTGGAGTTTCATGGGGTCTAGCCTAGGTTTCTCTTTCGGAGGACTGAAGTAGGGAAACGTTTCTGGGTATGTTTCTCCATGGAGGAAGCAGAGCCATGGTCTGAGCTGTCAGACCTCCCCCCCAGGAAAGCTTCCAGCTTCCTAACCAAACTGCTGAAAGCCAGGTACATAAGGTTGCACCGTGGAGCAGATTGGTAGGAGCAGCCACCAGTGCAGCAGGGGCTGAGCTGCGTGGGTTTGACTCTCAGCTCTCTGCAGGCACAAATTATAAATCCTGGTATAGATGATGTAAAGAACAGAGTAGAAGAAGTGGGGTGGTGCTACAGGGAGCCAGCAGATTTACTGTGTTGGAGAGGGCTGTGATTTCCCTTCCTCTGTTGCTGCCAGTTGTTGCCTGCACCCGTCCAGCCATGGGGCACAGGGCACGGGTGTTCCTGGGCTCCCACCACATATACTTGCACCTCCAGCAGGCGATCAGATAGGACAGCTTGTTTCAGTCACACTGTACTGGCCAAAAGGTGCCATTTGGCTTGGACGCAGCAGTCCCACAGCCGGGATGTGAGTGAATGAGGAGCGAAGATGTTATATTTCCCAGAGAGGGAACGTGGCATGAGGGAACATCCATTCACCTGTGGATGTACCTCGATACCTGTGACCAGCAGCTCCAGCTGGGCGTAAGGCAATTACCAGCCTGTTTTCTTATTATGACCCTTTAGAAGCTGTGGTTGTCTTGGTGAGCTTGTAGTGGGGTGAAGGAGTAGGTGCATGCTTGGCCCTTTAGCTCCAAGCCAGGGCACTTGATGAACATACCTACCCAAGAAATATCCAAGCCCAGAGCAAAGAGCAATTGTTTTTCATTGTGCTGCCAAGGCCAAGGAACTCAGGTGTCCTGGTTCAGAAGAGGTCCTGAATGCCCACAGCAACTTCGAGGACCTCGAGTCCTTAGGTATTTCCAAAATACGGGCCATGAACATGTGTGCCTGCACACATGCATGCACATTTTGTTTGTTTGTCATTCGTAAGCAAACGAATTCACTCTCACTTTTCTGATGTTTCTGGGAGGGAAACTAAAGGCCCCTGCGGCACCAGCCCCTCTCCATCAGTCAACCACTTACAGCAGGGAGCTGGAAATTTGGCACCTGGCCCTGCATTAGCTTTTGGTGCCACTGAGTGGAACCATTTGCAGGAGATGGGAAAATCTTCCTCCTTCTCTGTGCCCTCTTTTGCATTGCCGGACTCTACACATACCACCTCCAGCGAATGCAAAGACAATGTCAGTAAATAGGCCGGTCGTGTGCTGGGCAGCAATGCTCTTGCCAAATGCAGGGCCCCGTGACATCATATGAGCTTTTGTTTGTCTCTCAGTGGTGAGAAAGGGAAAGAAAAAAATGGGGAGAGAAATTTGACTTGGAGCAGCTCCCGCTAGCCATTTATTTACCTTGAGTGCATGCTTCATGGTCTTACTCACGGGTTACAGTCATGGGTGCACATAAGGTCTTGAGAGTCCTCAGCAGTAATCCCTCGACAGAGGAGCTGGCTCGTTGCGTGCTCAAAGCATTTTTGCTTCATTACTTTTCTCATCAGATAACAACATAAAGTAACATCATTGGTGCTTCTGGCAACTGCTGGGCTTCCTTTCCCCCACGCGTCACTGACGCACATGTAGCATGGGAAATGCTCCTCTGTTTCAACCCACAGCTCAGTGCTAGGTCAGGCGGCCTGGGGTGAGGAGATGTGCAGAGCTGAGCAATCAGGAGCCCCAGTACGGGACGCAGACGGCCACTGTCCCACTGGAGGATGCACAAGTGTCCATGGCATTTGGAAGTGCTCTAGGCTCATGGGTCCGCCACTGATGATGAACATCCTCTAGCATGCCAGTGCTCTATAGGGATATGAAGTTGGGCCTACTTCACTGAAGTCTGGAAAGGAGAGGTGGGAAGGGGAGAGAGGCCAGGAGCAGGAAAGTAACTGGTCACACCGTGAGTCACAGCGGTGTCAGAAAGGCAGTAACTTTAGCCCGCAAACAGAAAAGCAGAGGTACCTGCACTAGTTCAAAACAAACATAGTCTTGGCACCAGAGTGACGTCCCATAGTGACTTTCACAGACATTTTTCTTAGGCCATTTCCTCTCTGACACCATACTTCTTGCCTCCTGTCCCATGGTGAAGCACACATTGAAATAAACCCACATATGCCAATTCACCCCAGTCTGACGTAGTTCCATGGCGCCTGCTGATAATGTGCTCACCACAGCTTGGCCCTTCCGTCCCAGACCAATTCATTCAGTTTGGACACCAGATAAAGGATGGGCTTCATCCAACTTTACAGACCTACACTTGGCCTCTTCGTTGCAGCTCCTTTTACAAGCAAAGAAGAGAAATGGGCAAGATTCGCCTGACCTGTTTTAGACACCGACCTGGGGAGGGGATGACTCATAGCTGTGCCTATATTTCCCCATATTCTCCTCCATAAAGGGAGCATAGCGTGACTAGCTCACATGGAGACATCTATGTTTAGTCAGATGAATCCCACCCAAAGTGGCTGCAGCTGCCGGAGGAACATGAGCTTTCTCATAATCGCTTCCCTTCCCCATAGTTTTGGGGCAGAGGGAGTTAGTTGAACTGATGAGTCCTTGAAGGATTCCTCAAAAATTGCACAAAATATGCTTGGAAGGCTGCGTGTCTGCTTGCATCAGGTCCAAACATGGTTCAGCAGGCTGTGAAGGTCCCAGGTGATAGGGCATTCAGAAGGCAAGCCAATAGTGGCATTATTACACTCTCTGCTAGCAGGCATCCTGAAAATGGAAAAAGCAAAGACAGCAACAGAAGGAGCATCCAGGACAACTCTTGGGTTCAGACAGCTACTAAGTTGGCCACATCCCAAGAGAAACAACTTCCGCTCTGTCCCCTGGCTCCTACCCTTACCTCTGCCTTCCTCCTTTCCCTCTGCTTTCTTCGGTCATTTCCCTCCTGAATATAAACTTTTGGGAGGCTTATTTCCTTGCACCTGTTTCAGCTGTGATGTAACTGCGGTAATAACTCAACCACTGTTGGATGGAAGGTTACAGCTATTTCTTGGTTCCTTTCTTTTTTATTATTACTTTATGGTTATATTTAGAGATGGGCCCAGATCAGAGCTGCACAAGAGGAGCACTCCCACGGTTTGGGAAAGTCTGGAGCTGGAGTCAGACCCCTTCATCTCACCTGGCCTTTCTCTTGATAATGTGACTCCAGAACCCCAGGTCTGAAGCTGAAAAAGTTCAAATATAAGTCATAGTGCAAACTCTATAGACGAGGCCAGTCTGTGGTTGTAGTGGGACAAAACAATGTGCAAAAACTTAAATTCTGCCATAGCATGTAATAACTTTCTGCAGTCCTTGATGGGAAAGAAAGTCATTAAGAAATGTTGGGAAAGCCAGCGGCTGCCTTGCCTTCCAGAAGTAGTAACCGAGATGCTTGACACAGAGATCAAAGTCAATGGCAATAATGTAGGCTTCTGTCCCAGGAGTATTGCCTATGTGGCCTCAGTCCCTCGCTGTATACTTTAAGATCACATGTCTTTTAGTCACAGAGAAAAACACATTTTTGGATCTGTTGTTCAATGTGACCAGATACTTTCTTCAAAGGGATGTTCTGGCCTCCCAGCTGCCAGGGTTGAAGATGAGCCTATTTTGACAAGCCGATAGGACCTCATGTTCTTCATTGTCTGGTCAACAACACCACCAATACTGAGCTTGAAGACTTCAGCTATACTGAAGCAGCACAGTCCTCCAAAAACTTAGCGTGTCTGTGCTGTGGGTAAAGACCAGAAGAGACCAAACCCCGGAACTGGCTCATGCGTTGTGCACAAGTGATTTTGGCAGGTGATTCAGAGACCGTGCTGCAGGGAGACGCAGACCTCCCCCAAGGTCAGCAAGTCATCAGGGCAGTGGCAGTCCTGGACAGGATCACAGCCATGTCCCAAGGACAGAGAGACACACTGGACCAGCTCATACCTGCCAAAGAAGGTATGAGCGTATGAGAGTTGAGAGATGCCCAGGAGATGAAAATCCCAGTCAAACTTTAAATATGCCAGCTGGAGATTTCCTCTCCAAAGGTGGACTCAGGCATATCTATGAAGTAGGGTCTCATGCCATAGCTGAATTAGTGTAATTCAGTGTCCCCTCACTGCAATTCTGTTCTCCAGCATCACAAAGACAAACCAAACCTCTCCTTGGAAAAACTGACTTGAGTGCACGCTTTAACCCTTACTTGACAGAGGCATTAATTTTCCCAGCCACCAGGACACTTCAGTGGCTCTCCCTGGCATTCCCATATTCCTGCTAGGAGGTGGACACCAGGTAAGACTGCTGCAGCCCAGGGATGCTCCTGCCGATGCTTCTGACTTCCCAGGTCCGGTCATTTGCTCCCGGGTTCACAGCACCATATGAGCCCTCTCACCCATCTGAACCAGCAGCGATCGTGGAGGTAGTCACCACAATGACCCCATAATCCTGCTTTCCAAGGCAGAGTCTTCTGTCCTGTAGGTACAGCCTGAACTCTTTGTTCCCAGATGTATTACTTTTCATTTAGCTAAATTAAAACACATTTCCTTGGATTGTGACTATTCAGCCAGGCAATTCCGATCCCTCTGTAACAGTAAACTATCCTCTCCATTATTTACTAGGCTGCAGGTGGACAGACTGAAACACTAGCCCTGCATGGGCTGCCCCCATTCAGCTCAATGGGCTGTTGATGCTGTACAATAATGACAACTATTTTGGTGTCCAGGGAATCGATTATTTCATAGTTGACTCTTTCAGCTGAAATACTCAGCTCTTCTGAGATTTGGGAGCACATTTGGGATCACTGAAGGAGTAGCATCCTTTCCTCCGCAGCCTGTCTCATCGCTGCATGATAACAGCCTCTCACTGCCTCCCCCTCTCCATTTCCTCTGTATGTGGAAAAGCACAGATAAGAAAGAAACAGAGAAGGAAAACAGATTCACTTCATTAGTTTATGCTCCGAGTCATGCAATGACAGGGCTGCTGAACTGACATCAACCCCCTTGCTGTCCTCCTGGCCACAGCTGCATCCTACCCTGAGCAGCGAAATGCAGCCAAGTGGGGAAATTGAGGCACAGAAAAAGTGAAAAATCAAACTGTCCCCTTCCTGTGAACACACGTGAGCTGCTGCTGTGAGGTTTCCTCTGCAGCCCCCTGCCTCTGTGCTGTGTGGCCCTAATGCTCCGTAGCCTGCAGAGCAGACGTCATGCCCTCCATGTCTTCTCCTGTGCCACGGCACAGATGAGCTGTGCGAATCCGGACAGGAAAACAAAACCGAGCAATCTGCCAGGGGTCAGAGCCTGTTCCTGCTCCCAGGGAAGTATAAGCCACTGGGTCAGGGAGCTTGCCTTCTGTTTGTGACAGCGTGTTTAGCAATTTTCCAGGAAGATCGCTCTGCAATGACCACATCCAAACCATAGCATTAGTAAGAGCATGCAGCTTTATGGAGCGGGCTTTAAAACTGACCACACTGCTGCGGGGATGCATCACACACATGGTGTGGGTGGCTTACCACCTAGCCTCTTATCCCTGGGCTTATTGAATCAGAGGCAGTGTCATGCTGCGGAGGCCACCACGCCACACACGCGTACCTTTCTGGTGCACGTTGCCTAAATCCTGTTGATCAATGACTTCCTGCACACTTACTGGAAGGCTGTGGGAAGAGGCACATAAAACTCCCTGCACTCATTTAGCCCTTCTGTCAAAGCTGGAGAAGTCCTGGCCTGGCTTCAGCTAAAAAAACATATGAAATATATAATCTGAGGCCAAGCAGAATGGAAGTGGATGGCCAGCCCGGATATTGCTGCTCTTTTTGCACAAAGGTTTTCTTCCGCAGCGGGTGCGGGTGATCCACCCGAGAGCCCAGGTGCTCCAGCACTCACCAGGTACTGCTCTGACAGGGCAGAAAGTCAGGCTAATGGTAAATCATGTCGGCCTACTATCTATAAGCATAACTCATCCATGGTTAGAGTGCTGTGACAGCTGTGAAAAGCACAATTCATTTCCTAGCATTTGCACTTTTGTCTTCTCTTCACGGCTTCATCTGGGGCACTCACAATGAAGCCAGCAGAGAGCTGCATAAAGAGTGGAAGAAGGCCTATCTGGCAAAGGATTTCCAGATTTTGAGATCTGGCTTCCTTTCAAATATGAATGGAAAACAAAAATGTCCACATGCTTCTAAAGGGGGGGGGGGGGGGGCTGATTAAAAACAAACAAACAAACAATAGGATGACTAATGGTTATTGATGGCTTCATTTTTTTGGGACTCAACTTGAAGTACTTTAAAGCAACCCGAGTGAAAGGAGTTAGACTGTGAACGCCTTCTGGAAATCAGGTCCCTTCAAATATGCAAACCTGAGCACATGAAATGGAGACAAATAAATAAATAAACAAATAAATAAATTGCTTATGAACAATGCAGCCCTGACTAGAAGCATGCAATTTTGAGAGATGACCAGAGCAACTTTCACAGAACCAGACCCCACCAGAAACATGTCATTTATTGTTTCTCTTTCCAGACAGTTTTACTGTTGGGTTATCATATTCACATCAAGCATCGTTTGCATGGAAACAACTGCAGAGAACTGCAGAAAAAATCATCAGCAATTTCAGTTGTGATTATAAAGTATTCATGACAGAAATGCCTACATGGATCTAAAAATCAGTAAAATACTTGGTTATGCTATATTGAAACAAAACATGTTTATGTATGTTTTCCTTTCACTTATAAACTCATGCAATTAAATTATAGTCTTATTTGGCTAGAAATGGTTGTTAAAAAAAAAATAAAAAATTGCAAGGCAAACTCTTATTCCACAGCTGGATTAGTTTAAGCATCTGCATTGCAGTAGCATGGGGAGCACCATGCTAGCAAGAAGCCTAAACTGAAGCTAACCTGTAGGGCATGATTTCTAAAGATGTTAAAATGCTGATGGTTGGTACACAACAGGACTTTCACAACAGCTTGAAAGCTTGACGTACAAAGCTATTCATTTAGAAATGCACTGTATAGCAAACCACTTGGCTGTTCAGCCAACTTATGTTCTATAAGCCCCAAAAGTCTCCTGTGTTTTCGCTATTGTGAATCTTCACAGTCCCAATAAATTGGTAACTCAAAAACAAACAAACAAACAAAAAATACCAAAAAAAAAACAACAAAAAAATGAAACACCACCACCACTACCAACAACAACAAACAGAAGAAAAGCTCAAAAAAAATTTCATCCATGGTATTTTGATGTGTATTCAAAATATTGAAGCTATTGGCATTAAAGGTATCCTGAGCAGGTAGCAGCATGTAGGAATGATGGTAGTGGGAATGAAGAAGAAAAGTCCCAAGTGCTAGAGAGACCCCTGATTCTCTGAGCAGGAGCTTGGAGGTGGCAGGAAATACCAGGACCGTGTTGGTGGGTGTGAAGCTGGCAGCATTGGTGTTGTCAAACACCCAGGTGCCCTGCACTTCAGACCACCAGGCTGGGATCATCCCAGGTGTATTTTCTGTTTCATTTTAAATTAGGAAGTCAAGGCAAGCAGGGAGGAATCTCAAATTCAGTGTGACAAAACCAAGGCAAACTGATCTGGTGAAGAAGTCAAAGAATGAACATTTAATTTTTATTTTTTTTTCAGATGTCCACACATTAATTCCAGGAATTTAGGTAACTGGCAACGGGAAATAAGAGTAAAAATAATACTATGAGCCTGGCTGTGCTGAAAACCCTCCAACACCATGATGCTGCGGTCTCACCAGGCACGGAAGAAGTGTCAAGATGGATGTGTCCTGGCTGCCCTGGGTGCTGATCGCTTGAGACTTGATCAGAGCAGGGGATGCTGATTTTGGGTGATGCTGGTCTCCTATTAAAAACCCAAGAGAGGAAGTATGGGGAGCTCTCAAGACCACTCAGACAAGGAAAAGAAAATTCTGACTCCTTTCAGGAGCCATCTTTCATGCAGGAAAGAAGAAAGTGTGAAGGTTGCTATAGGTGACTTCAGTTTGAGAAATATTCTTGAGGTCCCACTGATCCAGCAATAAAACAGCCTAGAGTTTCTAAAATTAGCAAATAATACTTACGCAGCAAAGAAGCAATTGCACATGGAAGGAGATGGCTTTATGATGGACCTCATGGCTGGCCACTGCTGATTCTTGAGTTGGAGGTGGCTGTTTGCATGGGGACTGGTAACTGTGGCCTGATTCTCTATGGGCAAAGAGAAGAGATACACAAGTAATGATTAATACACACGGCTACTGTAGCAGAGAGGTTTCCCAAAGGTCCTCAAAACTGCAAGCCAAATTAGTATGGATGAAAAATCTAAACAGAATAAATCTGAATGAAGAGTGTGCAGGTATACTAAAATAAAAGAGAAATGAATAGTTAGTCATCCCCATCCTTTCCACAACCATGCTCAGAGCTTAAGCTAAAAACTCATCCAAATTCAGCAGCAATTGGAAATTACTAAATAGATCGCTAACAAAGGAAGAATAAATAAAAAATATTGATGATGTTGTGAAATGCTGAGATGCAGGGAGGGAAGCTGTAGGCCTCAATAGAAATCATCCTGCATTGGGAACACAAAGAACAAAGAGCACAAAAAATGCACTAAGGACAGAAAAAAAATGTCCTAGCAAAGATAGACATCAATCATAAAACAGACAATGTTGATGCTGAAAAGGCTGACAGAGTTACTTATTAACCCTGTATGGGAAAGCAGCGGCAAGGAGTTTATTTCCTGTGAGAAGTCAAATTACCTTTCAGTCCATTGATAGGCAAGGACAACAAATTTAGCAGCTCAACCTTTTGCTTGACTGCTGTGCCAAAAGGGGCTCAGGTGGCATCCTGCAAAGAGCTCTGCTTAGGAAACACCAGCCTGCAAAGCGTGGTTGGGCTTCAGGTAAGTGGAAACCCCTGGCAATGCCCCTCTGCCCTGTGCAGGGAGCAGGACGCAGGAGAAGGGGGGTGCAGGAGAAGTGGAGTGCAGGAGAAACTAAGTGCTGCAGCCATGCAGGAGCATTGGCGGAGGCTCCAAGTTGTGTTTGCCAAAGGGGTGCTAAAAACCTGCCAAGAAGCCACACAATAAAGAGCAAAGCTGCATTTGAGTGAGACACTTTCCGAGATGAGTTTATTCCTGTCATCACAGAGAGGATTCAGAGGAGCATGGATTTCAGCATGAGGGACGAGGACGTCCCCTCCTAAATCTTTCTCTGTCTAGCAGAGAAAGCCATAACGACAGCTCAAGGAGGGTGACTCAAGCCAGATCAAATGAGAAAGCTGGCACCAAGTGCTAAGAATGAGGGCGAATAAATTACTTAGCAGGGTCGTGGATGGCTCTGTTTCTGGATGTTTTCATAGGCTTCGGTAGGGAAAGCACTCACACCACCAGCTGCAGGCAGCCAAGTGCCTCGGCCAGTCTCTCCAGCCTCTCCCATGGAGAAAGATAAAAACCCGTGCAGAGGATGATTCGCTGTACCTAAATTAAGCATCTGCTTTGAATTGTCCTCTGCAGGGGCCCACCTCTCTCTCTTTTCCCCAGTGTTTGCAGAGGGAGACCAGGTGGGTGCCAGGTACATGATTTACCTGCCTGTGGCTAGCACAGACGTCCTACCTACTGTCTGCAGACAAAAAGTGCAGCAGCCTCACTCCTGAGGTCAGGATTCAGAAATTGGCACGAACGATGCCTGCAGCCATCTGTGCAGATCCAGCAATGACCCACGCAATTCAGACACTGAGCGGAGCACTTCCCTAGAAAAGGTCACCAAAAAGCACGGGCTTGAATCCATTTATAAAGTATTCACTGAATATTGTGGACAGGCTGCTAGCTGACTTCCACAGCTGGCTTCCAGCTCACAAATGGCTCACACCACAGAGCCACAGGAATAATCAATACCCACAGTATGTAGGGAAATGCAGTCTTGGAAGTACCATAGCTGGAAGAGTTTTTGCAGCAAAAATCTCAGGCTGGACAGAACAAGGTCTACTTGCTTTTATTTATATGTGGGTGAGAAAATCTGGGATGTGGATTTGCCTCTGTTTTGCTTTGCTTTTGGAAGTGAGGTAACGATATACTTTTTTTTTTTTTTCTTTTTTCTTTTTTCTTCTTCCCCTCCCATTAGATCTCTATCAGGGGTGGTCATTTTTCACAATCCCAGCAAACACCTCTATTTCTTCCTTTGAAGAAATTTTCCAAGTTCCTTTTAATTTATTCCATCTGGCTCCTGTTCAAATGTCATTTATCAGCTGGCTCATTCAAAACTGCTTGCTGGGGATGGATTGCAATCCATCACTGCAGCTGGCGAAGAAGCCACAGGCATGCAGCTTTCTGGCTACCAGCTGCCCAGGTAAAACCTGGCCACCTCTGTGTGCCCACACATGGCATGCGAATTGCCGAGGAGCCTGGGGACTGTGGGTCTCTGTGGGCAGCAGGGAGCAGCAGGGAGCCCAGGTACCCATGGTTATGGATGGCTCTCTGAAGTGGATATCTGCACATCACAGGCAGGAGGTGACGTGTTATGCGTCAGGCTTGGAAAGGTGTCCCTGCTCTTTCCTTTCCTCCAGTCTCTGTTTGTAAATCTCCTTTTCCTTGGGTTGCAGTTTAGTAGTATGAAACACACAACCAGCCAAGGCTAAGGGCTTCGTCTCTATGCTAAAGATCTGAACCATTTCTAAACTGGTTCAGTTAAACCACTGAAAACTGCTGTGGGAACACCTCTTCTTCGGCTGAATTCTGATCAGGCTGACTAATTCCCAGATACACAGAAGCAAGTCCAGTGTAAATCCATGCTAAGAGGCCTCATTTGGAGTTTACTCTGCTTTAGTTGAAGTGTTTTACTAGACTAGAGTGGCTCATTCATGGGAAAAAAAGCAATGCAACCTATTCCTATGCATGCACAAAGCGGAGAGCTGCAAGACCATTTTGTTTCTCATTCCCGGTCTTTCATTAAGGGCCATGCGTTGATCATTTATTTATTTCTAATTTAGCAACAGCAGTCCCATGAACTGCCTCCTTGACCTGAGGTGGCTGCCAAATGTTTAGTTCAGGACCAATTTCAGTGCTACTGTAATCCCCTGCACTGGAGAGCTGGAGCAGAAGAAAAGCTGAGCCAACCTGAAACTGGAGCTGTGCGAATGGCGCCAATCTAATTAAGTTATGAAAAACTGTCCCTCTGGAGATGAGTCTCCTGCAGCTCGCAAGCAAAAAGGTGGAGAACATGTGAATCTGGCCACAGGCCTCAGCTGTTGACAACCCAACTTACAAAGCATCTGTACGCATGCCCTTCGGGAAGGAAGATAAGTGGTACTCGGGGGAACCACGCGTTTGTTTAACTCTTTGTTCCGTACTCAACCAGGCAAGGGGAAAATGTTTCGTATTGTGCTGAATACCACCTCAGGTTCTGGCAGGATTACTTGTCAATATTATTGCAGCCTCTTCAGTTACAGTGCTTCAGCAATAAAGTAGTTCAACTGGCTTTGAAATGCAGAAATTCAGGCAACACAATCACGCTATGAAAGAGCGCTCATTAGCCTTTGGCTGACCTTGAAAAATTGTGTTTCTCTCCAATTCTTCCACAAATTGCCTTTAAGGAGACCTTCTTAGTTCCACCAAGTCACAAGGTTTGACTGTGTGACTCATGTTTTTTAGCCGCTCTCTCACGATCACAAGGCGTACTTGCCTTTTACACACAGCCACAATTGCTACAAGGAGGATATGTAAAAATGCACTGACGGCCTTATTAATAGTGGCATGTTCTTATTTGTTTGGGATTTTTTTTTCCAACCTCAAAAGTTTCATAATGAAATAGTTGGTCTTATAAAAAGTGTCACTCATCAAGTCAAATTTTATGGCTAGGTCACTGTGAGGACTCTGTCAGGTTGTGACCGGGCACGATAAAAATCCCATAGCTGTGGAAGCTGAATTAAGTGTAATCAGATACTTCTGGGGGCATGAGCTGGCTCTCAAAGGGATACTGTCTCTTGTCCGAGACAAATAGCACTGCTACACATTTCCTCCAAGACCTTGCTGTTGCTGGACACAGGCCACCAAGCACGCTGAACCAGGAGGTCGCCCATGCCTGCGTGCAGTGGCCGAAGCAGATGCAGGGCTGTAATTCCACCCAAAAGAGGGCAGTGGTGCTCGTGGCCACGCCGGCAGGCAGGCCAGGCGGGAGTTTGCTCTCCAGCTGCTCGGCTTTCCCAACCAGCTGACAGAAACCCTCCCCAGCTCTTGGCACCGGCGGAGCAGAGCTCTCCCTTCGCCTCTGCTCTCACTTCCTCCCTTTGACTCATTAGCCCTTTTGCCATGATTTCTCTTGAAATTCAAGGGAAGAAATCATGTGGATCCGTCCAAGTCCGTGCTGCATACCCCGGGCCAGGTGCCTCGGTGTCACCCCACCGATCAGTCCCTCGGCTGCCAGCCCATGCGTGCCCCTTGCAGCGGCAGCTCTTGGATGAGCTGAGGCTTGGGTGTAGCTGGGAATGGAAAGTTGGACAGGCTGCAGTTTATGGCAAGCAGGCAATATCCAGAAGCTTGATGGCACAGGAAACCACTGATACTGCAAATAATTCAAAGCAATTAGAAAATAATTCCTAATCTGCCAACTTTTCCCCCTGTGTGAGTGGCTACGTGTTTTCAAGCAGCCTGCTTGTCCAGCCCCTAAGAGCTCACCTTCAGCAGGTGTCGTTTATGAAAAAAAATTATCATCCCTGAGCACCTGCTGCCAACACTTACGCTTATCATGCTCATCACCCAGCCATGGTGGGCACAAGGATTTCCACAGCCAAAAGCCAGCACGGGTCCCAGCGTCAAGGTGGGGAGAGACACCCACTTTGCTTCCCAGCACCAGCGGTTGCTCCGCCTGGCAGCCTCTTCTGTCTTGAGCTTGTGCAGTTAATGCTGCTTTCTTGGCTCCTGTGCTAAAAACACCAGACATAATAGCAGCAGCCAAGGTATTAACAACAAAAACAGCAGCAAAGACAATAGCAACACAAGCGTAGCTCATAAGCTTAGCTTTGTTTAATGGTACAGGATCTGCACAGCCTCTGGGAGCTGGACCCAATGCAAAAACCGCAGCCAGCTTTCCCTCCTCTGCTGCTTTTGATGGCTGGGAATGACTTTGCTCCAGACCAGCCTTTTACTGTGGGGTAAAGTGAAACAGCCCCAGCGTGGGGCAGTGAATGCGGGCCTTGAGTTGTGATTTATGACATAAATATATTTATACAGTGTTTCACACCACAGGTGAGACACAGAACGGGTGGGTAGCATGGCACAGCAGTCACCCCGGTGGCGCGGCTCTGCCTCCAGGTAGCTCTCTGTGCCCTTATGGGGTTCCCAGGCAGGGGAGGTTGAGCCTGCCATGGCCTGGATGGACAGACAGATGGGGGGCACTGTGCTGAGACAAAGCTGTTGAGTTGTCCTTCAGGCTACATGCTGAGCCTGACCCTCCCAGGTGGGAGAAGCCTGGCTAGGGGATGGGGCTAGCTTGAGTCTGGATGGGTGGATGACACCCACATAGCTCCTGGTGAGACAACACTTTCAGAAAGCCTCTGCTGGGTAGCAGTGTCACCCTCCACTGACAAGGGGCAGATGCCATCCTTTTGGGCTGTTTCTTCCACTGACAGAGAAACCAATAGAGCAGGGTCAGACTGTGCTCTGACTATAATGTCCTCAATCACAGATGTACCTGCCCTGAAATGACCTGATTGCTGTGTGTACCCAGCTTGTTTCTTCAACATCTGCCAGCACCTGGACAGACAGACTAGGGCATTTAAAACCTGACTCTATTCTTGCATTTGAAAGCAGACTGTCATCTAAGTAAAGAGCAGAGTCTATCACACTCTCTGAAGATCCTCTTCTTTCCTGAAGCTGTCTGGACACTCTCCCTTCTAAGTAAAATCTAAAAACTTACCTTGTCTTTCCAAGAGGGAAAACCTACTTGCACCCCTAGAGGATGAGATACTGCCCTTAGTGGAGCATGGTGCAAACAACCAAGCCAGCAAGGTTACTAATATTGTCACCGAGACAAGCAGTCCTGGATCCTGCTGGCTCTGTATTACTCCCAGCTTTGTGGCTGGTGGTGGAGGCATTGTTGCATGATGTACCTCTGCTTGCCAGTGCCTCTTGTACTTGGCGGCACTTACCAGTAGATATCTGCAGGTAAAACTCCAGCTTCAAGAGCACCACAGGCAGAAACCTGTGTGTGCTGTTATTTCTCTGCTATTTGCATGCATCTGGTTAGATGTCAGACTAACTCTCCACTTCCCTGCAGAGGTGATTGTACCAGGACAAGGACCCTCACAGACAGTACGATGCAGCGTGGAAAATATGGGCCTTTTTCTCCAGAGGCAGAGAGAAAAATTAATGCTATTGAGTGTTAGGAGAGGATGAGCAATGTCAGTATTACCGCATTTGGGAAAATGCAAACATGAAATTCTTTCCCAGTGAATAGTGACAGTACCGTGCTATGTAGAAATGTGGGGAATTAGGCAGTGTCATCCCATGTGATTTGTACATATTTAAGAGGGAATTAAATCCTTGTGAACCTATCCAGCTTTACAGATGTTGAGGCCTGATTTGGCTTGCTGGTGTGCCAGTTTTACATGGAGGCAACTCCACTGAGACCTGTGGAGTCATTAAACACTGACAGAAGAAAGAGAAGCCTCAGATGCTGCCACCCTATTCACCACGCCAAGGAACAGCAGGCATTTCCCAAACACTTCACCCATTGAGCAACAGTAGCAGCACTGGCGAGGGCCTCCGTGACCTGCTTTGCCCACTGCCATGCCCATGCGCCCAGGGGGACCTCCTTCAGGAGAAAGAGGTTTATCTGCTCCCCTTCTGCTTCTGGCCTCCTTGCAGTATTAGAGGAATGTCAGCATCTGCCATCTGCCATTTGCACATCATCACTGCGCACAGGCTTTAAAGGGGCTTTTGCTGCACCATTTGGTGCCCAGATTTCCATTCCCTCTTAAATTACTGTCGTATACTGCAACCACTTTAATGCTGGAGCTCATGCAGCACCCTCTTTGCTGAAAGGCTCCCTTTCCGGTACTGTAATTGCAATACACCCCACCGTAATCATTATCACCCCTGTTGAAGGATTGCCTTCCCACTGCATACTGGGCCGTGTGTGCTGGCTGAAAGTAGCCCGATGACCTTCCTCCTTGTTTGCGCTTGCTAGAGAAAAGTCCAGGCCCAAGCAGCAGGCTTTTAAGCAGGGTGCCACGAAGCCACATGAGGGGTGTGAGCCTTTCCATCTGCGTGCCGCAAGGCTTGCTGCCTCATGCAGAAGGAGCCGGGCGTGGAAATGTCATGGAGTGCAAAGCACGCTGAGCACCAGGAGCAGCCTTTGAGCAAGTGGCAGGCCGAGCATCCCCTTTCCGCCCCCATCCAGGGAGGAAGGGTGGAGCAGGCTAGACTGGGACGGGAATGCGATCCATATCGTGCTGCTGCGGGGTTTGCATACCGACAGAGTGAAAACTCAGGCAGCCACGTCGGGTCTCCCCCCTCCTCACCCTTCACCAGTAACTTTTGGCTTCAGGGTGGGTATGGGGACGTGAATGTCCATGTGTGTAAAGCAAAGTGTCTGCACATCATGCGGAGGAGCCGGGCTTCAGTGGTGATGGATGCTGGTCCCTAAGAGCCCTCTGGCAGCCCCGCACTGCTGCAGCCCAGTGCCCGTGCCAGCCCTTGCCAAGCAGGCCCTGTGGTCCTGTCTTCTCTGGGTCCTGGAAGCAAGCCATGGATGCTGGGAGAAAGGACTGGCTCCCTTCCCTTCCCTTCCCTTCCCTTCCCTTCCTTCCCTTCCCTTCCCTTCCCTTCCCTTCCCTTCCCTTCCCTTCCCTTCCCTTCCCTTCCCTTCCCTTCCCTTCCCTTCCCTTCCCTTCCCTTCCCTTCCTTCCCTTCCCTTCCCTTCCCTTCCCTTCCCTTCCCTTCCCTTCCCTTCCCTTCCCTTCCCTTCCCTTCCCTTCCCTTCCCTTCCCTTCCCTTCCCTTCCCTTCCCTTCCCTTCCCTTCCCTTCCCTTCCCTTCCCTTCCCTTCCCTTCCCTTCCCTTCCCTTCCCTTCCCTTCCCTTCCCTTCCCTTCCCTTCCTTCCCTTCCCTTCCCTTCCCTTCCCTTCCCTTCCCTTCCCCCTTCCCTTCCCTTCCCTTCCCTTCCCTTCCCTTCCCTTCCCTTCCCTTCCCTTCCCTTCCCTTCCCTTCCCTTCCCTTCCCTTTCCTTTCCTTTCCTTTCCTTTCCTTTCCTTTCCTTTCCTTTCCTTTCCTTTCCTTTCCTTTCCTTTCCTTTCCTTTCCTTTCCTTTCCTTTCCTTTCCTTTCCTTTCCTTTCCTTTCCTTTCCTTTCCTTTCCTGACAAACCCACCCGATTTTGCAACATTGCAAAATGAAGACTTTGCCCGTTGTTTGTTTTGTGTCCTGCTGAGGGGAGGGACAGAAAGAGCTGGGTGAGATAAAACAATGGAAATTAGAGTGGGATGGAGGAGTGTGAAAAACAAGAAGGTTGAGGTTGTGAACAGCAGGACCCAGCTTGGGAGAAAAAAGACCTTTTATGTATTTAGGCAACATCTTATAGCTGTGCTACATATGTGTCCAATGCCAACCCACTACGTACCGAAAGCACAAACAGGTCTGGAGTTGCTAACAGAGCCCGCTGGGCATTTGTAAGCTGCTGTTCAGCCTAAGGATCACCTCACCTTCAGCTAAAGTCTATCACGTCCATATTGGTGCCTGTGCAAACTAAACTGCCTTAAAACAATAAAAACCAAAAACCCAACCCCAAGCAACCCCAGGTCTAAGAACAACCGTGGAAATCCCGTCAGGTAATCACGGTGAGCCTGGCACACTCAGCAGCTTCCTGGGGCTGCTCCTGGTGCCACAAGTTCCAGCTCTGCATGCAGTCCCCGGAGAGGGTGGTGGTGCTGGTCCCATGGCTACCAGATCCCTCACTCGTTTGCCTTCTCTCCCACTTTGTGCCCTCTTCCATTGTTGTGGAATAATTTGGAGAAGTGGTTGGAGTGCAGCAAAGAACAAAATCAAAGGCTGCAGTGCTTGGCAGCTCCACCTGGGATGGGCGGTTGGGTGCTGAGTACCTTGTCTTTACGAGTTATGTGCACAAGGGGCTCCTGAGGATCCCAAGAGATGCCTATCTCCTTCTAAACCACCCAACCCCATTTTAAAACAGCACTCTTATTTTCATGTTTTCACAACACGACATTTGCAGGCATGTGATTAGCCCTAATTAATGCTTGTAATCAATGAATGCTTAATCACTGCTGGTGAAAAATGCTGGATAAGTGCAGAGTATGGCTTGATTGAGTGCCACTGGACTGGCTAATGGATAGCTCTATTACTCTTAGATTCTGCTTAAGCAGGCAAAATATCTGGGCTGGTGTAAAACAATCCTGCATTGATCTCTGCAGCCAAGTGGGGTCCTTCCAGTAATTAGAAGGGTGGTGACAGGAACAGACTCTGCTGGCTGCAGGACCAGAGGGACTGGGAAGTTTTTTTTAATTTTATTTTTTAATCTGAAAGCCATGCAGCAAATAACAAGAGGACTGGTCAGCTCTTTTGACTTTAAGCTGTAAAAAAATCATTTAGCATTCCCTGATAAGCCCCTTGATTTAAACAGAGAAGCAATTTCTGCTCCCTGGGAGTTCCACTTGAGTAAGTCTGGCCCCAAAATTTCACAAGCTCAAATCTCTGGAACCAAATTCCAGGAAACATTCATATGTGGATGATACATCTGTAACAGATACAAAGGGGAGAGGGGAAGCATTTGGCAATTAGGAGCTGGAATCATTTATAACTCCAGCTGGTACTTCTCTTTTTTCAGGTGAAATGTCTTGAGGGGAGGAGGAGAACCTGTCAGTGGCATGCTTTGCACTATGTCTTGCCTTTTCTCCATATCAAGGCTTGCCTCCATGAACCCTTCCAAATGAGGCCAGTTTCACAGGCACGGAGAAGTTTGTGCTCTCGATTGTGCTCTGGTCTGCAGCACCCTGTGTGAATGCCATGGAGAAGCATCCTCACTGCGGTTCTCCGGATGCACGCTAGCATGCATGAGAGCAAACTGTGCAGAGCATGAGGGATCATACATCAGAGCCGCGTCCCAGTTCCTTGCCTGGCCATGCCTCCATGGACCCTGCGAAAGCAGGACCACCCGATGCCAGGCACCCACAGGCACCGATCCCAGCATGACTGGGGAGGGAGCAGAGGACAGTAGGGATCTCCAGCACACTGCAAGCTCACTCCCACTGCTGTGACATGGCTGATGCTTCATGAAGATCAGTAGGGAATCATTTTAATAGAAAGAAAAGGGACTCAAGAAAAGCAAAAGAGGTGTTAGCTATGGGGAACTCATTTTCAGTTTCCTTGTAAATCAAGACGGGCTCCATGGCACTCAGCTCACAGCTCACCCAGGGCTGACTTGCAAGGCTGGGCACTTTCAGAAACCATGGCACGGGCACACACAAGTCTCAGAGTGGAAGTGAGGTTTCAACAATCTGGTCCGTTGTCTCTTTAACTTTATGTTCAAATGCTCAGGCCTGTGCTCCAACATAAATACATTGCCTGAGTTTCCCTCCCCCTGCACTGTTCCTCTTGAGCTGTGGAAGATTATGCTCTATAGATAAAAAAAGTGCTTGTTTCTTTGACAAATGCAAGGCTTAAAGACCACCCTCTGTTCTTGAGCAAAATTAGCTTATCTTTGCCCCAAAAAATGTTGTTACTAAATATGAGCCATCGTTTGTGTGTGGCCTGAATGAGACGCTCAATTCATCTTATTAGAGGTTATCCTTTGAGGAGCTTTAAAAGGAAATGCATTGTTCTTAATTATTCTTATCTCAACAGCTGTATAATTCCTGGTTTTGATTTTAAAAAAAGAATATCCAAAGAAAGATTATACTGAAAGCTGGAGATGGGTCTGAACCCAGATTGTAGAGTTGAACTGCAGCTCTTACTCTGTGCTAAACTGTCTTCCCCTTGAGAAGGTTTGTGTCCTTCTTTTTCTCTCAAAGTTAAACATGAATCTGTGCAGAAAATGCCAGAAAGTCTTTGAAGGGCAGGCTTTGTGTTTCTTTCTGGTTTTAAACTTGTCCTAATATTGTTATTTTGGCTATATCAGAAGACAGTGAACAAGACGTGGTGAGGAAATACTACCTTCCTCTGTCGTTCCTGCACCCCTGGCTGCCCTGAAAAATGTTGTACATGTTTTCATCAGAAAGGCCCAAACCCAGTATTTCTTTTCCATTCAGTGAAAATTCTAAAAAATTTCAAAGCAAATTGAAATTTGAGTGAAATGCACTACCAAGCAAAAAAAGCCGCTTTCTGTTGGTTAAATGTTTGCACAAAAAGTGACATTTGCTGTGATGCTGTACGGTTGTCACAAGCTGCTACCCACTTTGAAGTGGAGCAGCACATAATGGATCAAATTCTCCACGGAGCTTAGTGCCAGAGTTTCAAGTGCTTGGCATCTCGCATTTGGTCCAGCTTCTCTGAAGTGGTCAGCATCCAGCAGCTTCTATTGTGACAGTAAGTGGCAAGATGTTTTGCGAAAGGGCTTAGCTACCAAGCTGCTGATTTTTTTCTGAAAAATCTGGTCCAGGATGGTACTGAAGGCAGTTTCAGCTGGTTTGATTGAACCAGCTGTTGAATCGCAGCGGATTCCTTGAACTTCTCATTATAACATGCCTCCACCACGACACACTGTCCCCTCTCCCAGCAGCTAGGTAGTCAGTACCACCACTACCATTTTATCAGAAACAGCAGCCCACGTGCGCACTTGGTGCTGGGATGCACAGGGAATACATGTGTGCCATGAAACACTGCTGAAAGGACTCGAACTGTAAAACAAACAGGAGCCAATGTGAACCCTGCATGTACCAAGGATGCTTTTGGTTGACATCTTAAATGATCAGCTTGATGGAAAAATCTCAGTTTCAGCTGGGTTATTTAGCGCTCATCACATTTGAAAATCAGACTGCTTTGGTGCCGTGATATGGAACTAGGTGCTGCCTTTGATATGTACTTGAAACTATTAGGAATTAGACAACCCTAACAGCCTGGCTGTGGAAGCTTTTTGTCCAGTGTAGCAGACCTTAGCCTCACCTTCTTTATACTCCAAATACCAGTGGAAAGATTTAAAATAAGTTAAGCAGCTGCTATGACTGCTTACTATGCTGTGTTCCTTTTGGCCTTGATGTAGGAGGTTGGAGTGAGGATAAACTACCACATTTGCCTCACTGAGCAGCTGCACATCCCGCAGGGGCTCCTTTCAGCCTGGAAGAAGCGCAGCTTCTGCATCCCTTTCCGGTATGTCTTCAGTATCTTAGCCAGGAGGATTTGATCAGCTGGACAGTCAGAGATCTTCTCACAACAAGATGCTTCCCATAGCACATTCAAGAAGTGTTCAAAGATGTGGTAAGCTCTGTGCAAAGAGTATCTTTGGAGGTGGGGCAGCCAAGAGGCCACGCAGGAAAATCAGAGCACTACACACGGTATGTGGTATGTGGCATGGGCCAGTGGATAGGCACCAAAACATGCCTTAACCAGTTCCTTCTGATGACCACAGGGTGAAACAGCTGCCCAGTTTGCATGGTTCATCACCGTTGCTTGTGTTATTGGCTTGCTGGGCATCCAGAGCACTCTCTTCCCTCACATAGAGTGCACGGCACCCGACTCACACACCCTGAAGGACTGTTGTATTTCCTACATGGCAGTTTCCAAAGAGCTAATCTTGAACTGAACATGCTATGAAGAACTTCTGTAAGTGTCCCAGTGCAGATATTGCCAGCCTCATCTCTGGCAGATAGCAGCAAGGGACTGCTAGCAGACACTGGTAGGACAGGGAAGCACAGAGCACATTGTTCAGTTTCTCATACATGCTTGGGGGTAAAAAGTATGTTTTTCTTTCCACTAGATCTTAAAATGTCAAGCAGCTATAGAGCATGTTTGTAGATATCTAAATCATAAGGATTTGCTTGTTGCAGTCATTCCTTGGTATACTATCTGCGCAGTGATAACAGAGGATAGTAAAACAGCCTGCAGTGGGCACTCTCCATACTGACATCCATACAGCTGTGGCTGCTGGTAAATTCAGCAAGCGATGGTTATTTTGTAAAAATAATAATAAAACAACAACAAACAGCTAACATGAATGCGTTTGTGAAAATCACCTTCTGTCCAACACCCAGCAACTACCCAGCACAGAAATATAATTTCTGTGAAATAGGTCTACTCATTAAGTGGTGTTTGATCAGAATACCAAGCTTCACCTGGAACAAAGCACAGCTATTACCAATGGGGGATTTAGGTCCTCTCTCCTACGGCGTGCATTTCTAATCCCCCAACAGTGACGTTCTTGCTTTTATTTCTCATTAGTGAGAGGCTATGGGAGGACTACAAGATTAATGACTGCAGCATGGCCTCACTCAGTACCTACAACAACAGCAGCTGTTCCCTCATACAAAAAAAATATTTTTCTCTGGGTGCTCATTCTACCTACACCAGCAGTAGAGATAAGGGCATTTACAGTTTCCAAAATCCCTTATCTTTATTTCTAGACATTCTTAGAGAATATATAAAGCATCACTGCTAGGCGTGAAACAAAAAAATGACCCCACAGCCTAAAGATGCACTACAGCCAGATTTTAAAGAAATAGCAAGGGGGTATGGCAGTAGGCTATCTCTTCCAAAGCCAGCTCTGACTGCTATCCAGACATATGCTTCACAAAGAGTGAAACTGCCAAACAGGTATTGATCACAGAGGAATTTTTTCAAATACTTATTTTCATTTAAAAAGACAAATTCCTGCATCTGAACAGAACCTGACCATTAATGGGAACTTTAAGGCACTGTCCACACAGAAATAACCTTTTGCCCGCACCAGAGAGATCAGACACACACACACACAAATAGCTTGACTCATCCAGACGGTAATTCAAAGCAGCAAAATACATCCAATCCTACCCAAAACCCCATTGTGTACTTTCCACGTGGAAAATAGACGGCTCCCACAGAGAACATCTTGTTGTCCTAAGCACTTCTGAAGTTACACTAGAAAAATCTCTCTTCCACCAAGTCACGCAATATTAATGGACACATAGCTACTCATCACACACACACACTACAGAGTTTTCTACATTTACGTAGTTGCTAGGGATACAACTCAGTGGGTCCTCTTGACCTGAGGAATGATTGAGCAATCTCTGTGCACGCACTGATTACAGAAACGGGCTGGGGGTGCCTGGTACAACTCATGAGCAAGCTTGTGTCCTATACCGTGCAAAGCATGCAGCTGACTTATACCAGTGGCTTGAGCACCAACTAATTTTAAGACTTGTTCCTGTAGTGCAGTCCTGGCACTGTCTGGTTCAGGCTTCACTGAAGATGTAATCTAGTTCCAGTATCTTTCCCAGGAAACATGTGGATGCCCCATCCCTGGACCTGCTCAAGGGCAGGGTGGATGAGGCTTTGGGCAACCTGGTCTGGTGGGAGGTGTCCCTGCCCATGGCAGGGGGTTGGAACTGGATGATCTTTAAGGTCCCTTCCAACCCAAACCATTTTGTGATTCTGTGATCTTTGATCTTGTTTTACAAACTTGGGGTGAAGCACTGGGCTGACTCTAAATGTATAAATGTGACCATCCATCACTCAGCATCCAGAAGAGACAAGAACTCACCCACTCTGCATCGTCCCAATGCTTCTAGCTGCCAAAAGACTCTCTTTTAACTGGAAAGGAACGACCATGCATTTCTGCAGCAAGAGGATCTCTCACATCATAAACACACTGTTGTGAATGTAATTTTACCAGAGGATATAGCTCTCTTTCCATTTAAATTAGGGAGGGGTGAAAAAGGTTGGACAAAATAAAACCTGATCTAAATTTCCTCTGAAGTCTTGAGATGGACTTAGTAGAGAATTAGATAGAATGGTCATGTTAAAATAACTCAATCTCATTTGAAAACATCAAAGAAACAGAAACACCACAGGCCACATTTAATAACTGGCTGCCTGAACAGTGAAAGGAAAACTGTGTAAGCACCACCTCATATACCAAATATGCACTGATGTGTGCGAAAAAGGATATTCATGTACTCCACCACCATTTCTCCTCAGGCAGTTGTCCATTCCCTTGCACAAACCTGGTCTTGTACAGACAGAAAGTAATCAAATCCATTTGTAAGAGCATTTTGGGTACCTAATTTTGAAAACCTATCCCCAGACAATACACTCTGCCCAAAGAGGATTGGTATGCTCCACCAACATGAAAAGCTGTTGCCAGTATTAGTATTCAGGTGGGTTCAAATTTCCATAGGAAGCCTGATTTTAAGTACATTCATTTCTGTGTGTCCAAATGGAAATGCTGACTTCTGCAGGGCAGGTTTTCAGTGCTCTCTTTTTCAAAAGAGCCTTTCAGGGTGTCTCCTGCTCGAGCTCTCTCAGCATCACTCTGGGCAGTTTTGGAAAGGTAAAGCACGTTCCTCAGTCAGGTATTTTCTTTCTACCTCCTGTGAAGGGACCCATGATCCTTCTTAAAATGCTTCCTGGCAGAAGGAGCATTGCAGTGAAGTTTCCAGGTAGTGCATGGAGTGACTAAATGAAACCTCTGGGAAGAAGTTCAGCCTGACAGCACCAGGCTCCAGGCTACAGCTGTGCCCTCTGCCAGACCAGATAAGAGCTGCGAAAACGATCTTTGTGCATCTTTCAACCCTGTTATCTGTCCACCGTCCTCAGCTGTCTCAGCACTGGGATAAACGTGCTCTGGGGAGCCCGAGGCAGGCTGGATGCTGCACAGTGGCCCAGCCACCCCACCCCGAGGGATCTGCCACCCGCCCTGGGCACACAGCAAGGGAAAATGGGTCGGGAGGATGGGTGTGAAGCTGGCTGAGCAGAGCCCAGAGGCTCTGGCCCAAGATTTTGCCAGTCAGCTTTATTACAAACATTTGTGGCGTCCCAACAAGAACACTTCAAAACGCTGGCACTTGCACCGCAGGCAACAACTGCAGAGCGCGGCACTTATTTATTTATTTATTGCTATTTATTAACTGAAAATGAATCTGTTTCTACACTTTTTAAATTCTTCTGGGGGTGAGGAAGAGTTGTTAAACTCTACTGCTTGCCCCATGCAACGGAAGGAGCAGTTTTTCCATGGCTGGGGAGCGAGGAGCGTGCTGAACGGAGGCTCTGCACAGCCACGGTGCCAGCTCTGGCAGGCTGTGCCCATCGCAGGCTGGCCTTATTTCAAAATTTGGGAGCCAGTTTTAGCGCTCAAGAAAGTGAGAAGCAAGCAGCACGGCTGTGCCACCCATGCTGCCCTGCACAGCGTTACCAGCACCATGCCTCTTAGCCATGGCCTGCAGCAGCCTTGTCATCCCAGTCCCTGGGAAGGGACCTCTACAGTTTTCCCCTATTTGATTTCTTATACAGACTTTTCTACAGCCTGCCTCACCAAAGTGCAGTCAGGGCCTCTGATCATTGGGTTGTGTCTTCTTCCCATGCTGTCAGGTTGAGTAGTGGCTTTATTTCCATTTGACAGAGGCCCAGCATGAGCCCCAGGGCCAGCCCAGGAGCTGGGGCCAAAGGGGCAAAAAGCAGGCTCTGGGTGCAGGCTGGGGTGGAGGCAAGAGGGTCCCGGCACAGTGTTGAAGCACATGAAGGGCAACCTGGAGCTGCCAGTGCCAGGCCTTCACAAACACCATGAGGGCAAACGCTAGCCCAGCCCAAAGCCTGGAAGTAGGAGGAGAGGCAGCTCCCCTGGTGGGTCCATTTTCAGATTCCCATGGCCTTGGGAGGTCTGACAGATCAGTGCTCTGGGGAGGGGATACCTAGAAACTTTGTTTTTTAGCAGCAGGGACACCTCTCAAAACAGCTGTGTCCAGAGAGTCCCAAACATCTGCAAAGCTTTTGGGTTCTGCTCCTGTGTTTACTAGGCAGAGGCAGAATAGTCCATATTTCCCAAACTTCTGTTCTCTTTGAATTATTGCAGTTTTGAAATGCAACAGTATCATCCATGGGCATTCAGAAGAAAAGCTAAAAATAAATTTAAGAAAATAACCCAAGTATTGGGGTGTGTGTGTCTCTGTGTGTGTCTCTAAAAAACCGAGACTCCAACCCTGATCTAAACCAGACTGTTTCTTTCCTCACCCCCCCCCCCCCCCCCCCCCCCCATCTCACTCTCTTATTTAAAGGGAACTGGAAGGGAAAAGACGCCATCAGTCTCTGAGTCTGTAAACCTTTCCCCTCCCTAATATCTGAGACAAGACTTAAAGAAGAACCAGTCTGGAATAGAACATGAAAAACCTTCTGAAAAATGACTAGAGGCCTAATGCTGTCACTGTCCCATGTTTATTTTTCTTGCTTTGATGTCTGATGTCAAAGAAAAAATAATGTCATCTGCTGGAAACTCAAACATGTTTGCATTTTGAGGTAATTAGAATTAATGTTGGAGGGCAAAACTAACACCGCGCCACTCCAGTCTTTCCCATGTGAGGAAAACATTCCGTAATGACTTACATTTAATCTGGGAGCTGGCAGTCAGTCAGCAGCAGTCCGGATTCAGGCAACAGGGCAACGTTACAAAAACCTTTTCTGAAATAAAATAAAATAAAAATAATAAAAAAAAATGATAATAATAATAGTAATAGTAATAATAATAATAGTAATAAATAGAAAAACTATCTGTATATGCCCTGGTTTGTAAATGCCAGCAGGGGCCTGCAGCCTGGCTGCTGATCCAGCCCCCAAAGGGTGCAATTCTGCTGAAAATGAGTGGCTGACAAGGGTGTAAATCAGGGAGTAATGGCAGCACTGGTTCAAGACCACCACTGCTTCCTAAGTACTCAGCACCCACAATTGCCACCAGATTTTCTGAAGAGCTTGAGCCCCCATTCACATCTAAACAAGGGCCAGACTTTTGTAAGTGCTTAGCAGGCAGCCTCTTCCCACTGTGACATTAATGGCAACATGCTGAGCCCTTTCGGAAAACGGGTCATACATGTTTGTTTTGGACCAGATCTTGTCACCCTTATACATGTTGAGTAGCATCATGCTCAGTGAAGAGTCCTTCTAAGCAGTGCCTCTCTGTGTGAGTGGTGTTGTGGAAGGACTTCTTCTTAAAAGACAAATGCAAGCTGTGTTGCTCAATAATACCATGCTGTTCGGGGCTGAGATATTATGGTTATTACTGAACTATGAAAACCTGGGCTGAACATAATCAAGCTGAACTGAGTAGGTATGGGTTGAAGTTTGGCTCCTGAGAAACTGGATTTGGTCCTCATGGGGCAAAAAGAAGAAGAAGAAGAAGAAGAAGAAGAAGAAGAAGAAGAAGAAGAAGAAGAAGAAAAAGGTTATTTCTGGACTGAGGAGTTTCATTTGAATTACTCAGCTGTCTTCAGGGGTTAAAAATAGAAAAGAAACCTTTTCCAGTTCAAAGAAAATAAATGGCTACACTTATCTGTGTGGGTAATTAAAAACAGCTGAACTCCAAGAGCCGAAACCTTCCACACAGCTAGTCCTCAGTGAGGAGCAGCTTCCTAGCAACATTTGACATACTAGAAAATAATGGCATTATTAAGGATTGCTCTGGGGTAAGTGCAATGCTGTGTGCTGCTACATTCAAAGGCAGGTTATTGGCGATAGAGGCCCACAGTGCCTCTATTGACCCCAACTGTAGCTAAGAGCAGAATAAACGAGGTATTTTCCCTTCTGCAACTGTGCAGAGGCATGTGCCCCGGCCCTTGCCATTGCATGGCTGTTGTCACCATCAGGATGACTGCAGCGTGGCTAACGCACTCATGTGACTGGGCTTGTGCTGCCATTCTACCTCATGGGTTCCCCGAGACCTGCGGGGATGTCACTGGTTCAGCGATCCTTTTCCCTCTGTCATGCACCGTCATCGAGTTCCTTGTTTTCTGCCTTCCTTCACCAGATGATGTGGTCTGACCAGTCATGCGGTCCGTCGGAGGTACATGAAGCAGAAATGATGCAGGGTGCTTTCCACTGGCCGGTCGGAATCCAGCTCGGCGAGTTTCAGCAGAAGGATGGGGCAGGCAGAGAGGAAGAGACAGAGGAGACGTTCTCACAGTGAAACTCTGCTTGGCTTTCTGTGGTCACGTCACAGCTCTCCTCATCTCCTCAGACTTCAACTGATTGCCACTTGACAGCCAGAAATCATCTGCAAAGGCAGCGGATCAGCTGGAGGAATCAGCAATGTCTTTCTGCACAAAGGACAATGTTTTAAAGGCTGTTCTTCTTCATGTTTCATCCAAGAAGCCTATAGGAAAATGAAATCCCAAACTTTGACTATTATCCAGATCATCAGTCTTTTTAAGCCTGCAAAGCTGAAAGTAGATACCTCATATATTTGCAACATATTTTCTTTATTTAGCCATGGCCAAAAAAGAGTAAACCAATAGCATACTATCCTCTTTAAATTTATATTGGCCCATACAGACAACTCCAAAGACAATTTCCCTAATCTGTGACTGCCTCCCAGGCCTGGACTCTTCCAGGCTGTTTCCCATGTTGACAAGACAAAAGCATCTCTAACAACTGTGCAAGGTATATTCCTGCAAATGTCAAGGCCATACAAATTCCTAGGCCCTGAGTGCTGCCTACACATCAGATGTGCTTCAGCCACAGCCAAGCAGGAGGCTAGAGGAGGGCCATGGGATGACTTTCTTGCTGTTTTCTTCAGCCCCAGCCTTCCCTGCTGCTTCCCATCTTCCCTACTGTTCACCTTCCCCCATTTTGCTCCCTATCTTTCTGAATAATACCATTTTCCTCCCTATCTTTCTGAATAATACCATTTTCCTCCCTATCTTCCAGGCAAGTAACCTGCTTAATACACAGCTACGGGAAGAGCCAAGTGCTGATCAGGGGATGAAGGGGAAGCGTGCATACACCTTGAACCCAGCAAGGAGCTCTTCTATAAGAGCATTTGCCCACTGACTCCAGCCACCCATTTTCTGGCAAAGCTGATGACTAGTGGTGGGAAATGGATTGGCAGCAAGCAAGTTCTCACACAGAGGAAAGGCAGCACAGCTCCACATTCCCTGGTCTTTTTCTATCTTAAAAAAATAATAAATAAATAAATAAATAATTCCTCTGCCTTCTTCTTTTCTAAGAGCAGTGCTGCTATCACAGCCTGCCTGCTGCTCACTGCTCCTCCCTCCCTAGCTTGTTGCCTCTTCATTTCCTCCATTGCTTCTCACCTTTGTTTCCTCCCTGCTATTCCTCATGCTTTTGCTTCCCTGGGCTCCACTTCATTTGCAGCAGCTGGGGTCTGCACAGCAAGGGTACTGTGAGATTAACCACTTTGGAAAGTTTGCCTTTGCTGTGCACACATGCTCTGTTTTCTTCCCTCCACTCCCATTGAAGATAGATGTGTCCAAAACTGCTGTGAAGCTCCTCAGAAAAGAGCTGGCACAAAGCTCCCCAGCCAGAGCACTGCCATGCCTTTGTCTTGCGTAGGAACCCGCACGCAGCTTACAACAAACAGAATAGCAACTGCTAATAGAAATAAAAAAGTCTCCCCACACAATATGCTAGCACTTTAAAGAAAAAAAAAAGAGAGAGAAATAAAATAAAATAAAAAAAGATATCACACAAATTACAAGTCTTTCATTGTTTAATGTAGATATATTGTACCCAAAACTCGTTTCACTTCATTTGGTGTGAAGCTGTGGTAAGCCTATTAAAGCTGAAGGAGCTGCATCTGCCTCGAACTGGCGCAAGCCAGATCACGATCAGATCCATTACATCTATTGCTATAATATCATCACCTCCCATATGGTGCCGCAACCAGTCCGTATGCTGAACTGAGCGCTGCCTAAAATCTGCTCATCCCAAAAGCTCCATCGCTCTTACCCTCTGTTACACCAAGAGAAGAAGCCACCACCACCACTCCATACCTGAAGGCATGAACATTGCCACAAAACTGTTTAAAAGTTCAAGTGTGTTACGGAGGATTCACCACTCATCCTCTACTACTGAACACAGGTGCTCAGACCTGCTCTCTGGCAACGAGCAGAGCTAAATTTCCTTAGCTGAGTCTGTGTGGGCTTGGCCCTTCATAAACTGTACTCTGCAAAGCAGGTCCATCACTCTATTGCTAATGCATTCCTCCCTCTCCTGAAGATTAATGTGAATTTTAAACCTTTGAAGCAAAAGGTTTCTTCCTGTGATCTTCTCTTGCAAATAGACACCATGTGGACTTTCCAGTGCTGGTAAATAACAGTTACATCTAATTGCTTTAAAAATATATCTGTGCAGGTATCCCACCTATTTCACACTTCGTTCAAATGAGTATTCTGGGTTCCTGCTCCTTTACTGAAGATGTATTTCTTCCAAGTTCCTCCAGCCTTAGATTCTTCAGTCCTTATCATCTCTGCAAAGGGAGCACAAACAACGAAGGACCAACACACAAATACATTTAACTGCTCCAAAACCCTCTTTCTCTGGCACTCAACTGACATATGTGGTATCCAACAAGCAGCATTTATCACTGCAGACTTATCCTCATGTCCTGTCCTATTTTTATCTATTGCCATGGTACACCTCATTTCCAAACTAAACCTCACCTTGTAATCATTTTATGCAAATTTCTTTGGGTGAAATATTTTGTTTGATGGTTAGTCTTGCAGAGTGAGCTGCAGCAGATTTATGCTCTTTTCTTCTTAGCACCCATTATAACTGACCTTTCATTTCTCCTTCACTTTGCTTTCCAAATGAGAACTCACCTGACTATCAGGTGAAATTTCTGATCTAAGAAGAGAGGGATTTCCTGCTGTTTTCTTGTGCTTTTTGCTCCAATGGAATTTCCTCATATTTATTCTAGCCAAGTTCCCCACTTTTAAAGCATCAAATCTAAATTGGCAGTGATCAATATCATCCAGAAGAGTATGTACACTCACTGTCTGTATTAACTCCTGCTTTTTCCTTAGGGGTAAACTGAACCTCCCCCAAACTATGCATCAAAAAGAGAGGCTTTAAATAGCAGTCATCTGTGGTATTAATCAAGTTTCTTCTTAAAACCGTCCCAGATGTGCCACTCAACCAGCTTATACTGGTTTCTGTAAGAACACCCACTGTTATTATTGTACCAACAGATTTTGCAACTTCCTTAATTTCTTTTAACACATGAAGGTCTTGGGCTAAGATATTTTGCAGCAATGAGGGTGTGCTAACAGCAGAGGGTTGCATAAATCTGTGCAGCAGGCCAGTGGACAGTGAAGGCTGTAGGTACAGTGTGGATGAGGGCAGGGTTTCTTTAAATACTTTGCAAGCCCTGTAATGTAGCTGATGGTTTTCTTCAGTCTGAAAGCTACTGGAAGCTAGACAGATGAGCAGCAGGATGTGAGCTTGGCTTTACACAGCTAAATATGCACGTGAACACGGACTGTGTGAACCCAGAGCACTTGCCTGATTTATTTTATTTTTTTAATTTTTATTTTGTTGTTGTTGTTGTTTGAGGGACAGGGAGTGTGTCAGGAAACCTGTCAGAAAAGGCAAGCAGATGGACAGGGATCCACAGCCAGTTCATACCAAAGCAGTGCAGAAAAATGGCATTTGGCAGAGGATGAGGATCCTATAAAAGAGCTCTCCGTCTGGGCCTGAGACTCTTGGGACATTCTGAGCATTTTTCTTTCCACCACCCTCAGGCAGTGGGAAATTACTACCTCTTGTGTGAGCGGAGAGAAAACAACTAGACGGTCCCCTTTTAGCATGCAGGAGGTAGATGGGTCACCTTGCCGAAGGGCTGCCCTTTATTTATGTTAACGGGCAGGTATTTCCACTCTGGCCATGCTCTGGGGATTCATGGCCTGCTCAGCTGCTACCCTGCATGACCCAAGGAGAATTATGGCAGCACTTCCCTTCATTACAGGTCCCCACATTTATCCCCTGGGTCCCTTGATGAAAGCAGAGCCCAGACTGCTGTCTGTAAGACGACTTGATTCTCCCTGTATGTGGACGTCTAGCTATGTACTATCATATGTTCTATGTCTGTTTTTTATTGGATTTGCCACTCTGAAAATTAGAAATTAACCCACTGAAATCAAAGTGGTAAAAGCAAAGCCTGAGGAAGGTCCAGTGAAATGACAGCATACTTAGCTGGAAAGCACTCATACTGCAGGCCTTTTTCAGCCATACCCCTTAATACTAACATCATACTCAGCCCTGTGACACTAGAGAAATCCGATAACATTTTCTCATGCAATGGAAACATTTTTGTATAGACTTACATTTTACTTGGGAACTGGCTATCTGTTACAACCAGCAATTCAAATCTAAGCAATGGAGTAATATTTCAAAAATGATTAGAACAAAACAAATAATCACATGAATGGTATTATTTTGCAAAACATGCGAGCCTCAGTAATTTGTGGGTTTTGGTCCCTGGTGCTAAAATTGTGCTGTGTCTTTAATCAAGCTAATTATGCAAAACTCTCTGAAGGTCACAAAAGGTTCAGGAGGAGGCTTTTTGATGCTGAAACACAGACCAAACACCCATAGTACATCGATCTGATTAGAAACGAAACTCTGCTTTCTTCAGACACATACTGGCCTGAGAGCCCAGTGTGAAATGCCAGCATTTATACCTTGTGTACCCTCAGACCACTTTGCATACCTCTGCAAAAATGAAAAAATTCCCCTCCTGTTCTCTAACAGGGATATGGAAATGAGCCTTCTCTTTCCACCACTGTGCCCTCTAAAAACATTACATGAGACTTACAGCATTTATTTATTTTTTGGCAGGCAGCCAGAAGAAAGAAAAAAAAATCCTCTTTCAAAAATACCCCTCCCTGTGAATTGGATTATGTTGTAATCCGTTCTGGATCTACCCCAGGCCTGCTTGCCTTCTGGGGTAAAATGACAAGGTTTTGGACAGTCTGCAGGGCTGGGCGGAGGGGGTGGACCACCAGGAGTCTATGATACAGCCCACGTTTCTCTCCGACCCCCTCATTTTACAGCCAAGAGGAAAAAACCTGTACACAGAGTGGGCTTTGTCCATCTGTAAAAAACACGATCACCCAGGTTGCCGCCGCTCATGAGGTCATGCTGAGGGACAGTGGCGTGGGGCGATGTGGGGGTACTTCTGCCCCACCAGCACTGCTCAGGCTGCCGGCCCGTGGTGCGAGGCATCGCTGCCCTACCCCACGGCCACAGCTCCGCTGGGGCTCCTACCCCTGTGCCACCACCGATGCTGTTTAGCTGATAGTTTCCGCGGCTTTTCCCCTGCAAACTGCCACTCTCCTTTATTTCCTTTTTCTTCCTGAGTGGTCTCCACAGCCACTCGCCTCCATCTGACTTTGTGGTGAGCGGGGGATTGCTAGTGTTCTGGAAACCCGATCGCCGCATCTCTGGCTGCAGTGTAGGGACCAGACCTCTCTTCAACTTAAATTGAGGGCGACTCGATGACAAACTGAAGGGACTTCAGAGAGGGGAAAAAATGATCCAAGGCTTAGATGTGGGCTGAAGGAAAATGAAGGGAATGGGCTTTGCAAATATCTTGGCTGGATGATATCTAATTGGGGTATGGTAATTCCCCATAAGTCTTAGGAGGATATAAACACTTAAAAGGCAAAGGAATTGATTAGGACCGGAGAAGGGGGTATAAGTGGAATTAATGAGATGAAACTGAGAGCAGGAAAATTTATGCTTTACAGCAACATCTCCTATTAACGAGATCTACTACAGTGTGGGGTAGGATTCCAAGGAGAAGCAATGGAAACCTTGTTGCTTAAACTGTTTCAGAGAAGACTGGACAAAACACTCAGGAACACACGGTAGGGAACAATTCCACAGTGACAGGAGGATGGAAAAGATGCTCTAATAGTAGCTGTTTCCATTTCTAATTTATATGGTGACTTTATATTAGAGAGGGTCTTTTTTTTTTTCCCTTTTTTTTTTTTTTTTTTTTTGAGCGGACATCCAGTCATCAGTAAAAGATTCCTTCTGGTATTCCATAACAGTCCTATATTTCCCTGCTTCCCAAGTCCTGTCTATTACACATATACACAATAGACCCGATGATTTATAGCAGAAACGTCATCCTCCATTCATCCTATTTTGCTGAGTTACTGCAGGGTCTCTGAACAGTGGTTATCTTGTGTGCCGTATGAGCTAAAACATCGCAGCACAGCGCAGCACAGCAAATTCAGTCAGATGATTCAATACAAATTTCCTGGCTTTGAAAAGTCAAATCTTCAGTCTCATTTGAAAACTATTTCTTTTTCCTATTACCTTTTCTTCACATACAAAGGCAGTTTAATAGAATAACACTTAGAAAATCTTTGAAAATAGAGCCTTAGTAGGAGAAAGGCAGAGCCAGGCATTATTCAGTACAAAGAGAAAAAAACAATTTCTCTGTACTGGAAAAAATCACCACAAGAAAAAGGGAATTTTTGCTGAAGACACATTTACTCCTCTACCATTGACTTTGTAATACATGCTCTTCCAAATAGCATGGACTCTGTTTTTTGATTGGTTTACATCCTGTACATGAAAGTGGCACACTCCCATTTCAGAAAGAGGGAGCAATAAAGGTTCCCCTTAATGTCTAACCTAATAACCCGAGTGATAGCACAGATAGCCTGGGGAGGTCACTGAAGCTGAGTTGCCTGCTAGGAATGGTGTAGATAAAGCCCATCCTGCTTTAGGTGAGGGTAGAATAGATGCTTGCTCAAGCTCCTTTCCAGTCATATATATATATATATTTTCTTTTAACAGTATCTTCCATCAGTCTATCTGCAAGTTTTCCAGACATCTATCTGCTAACATTTGTGCAGATGCATGTAGGTCAGCTAAATCCAAACATCAGTAGAGCCTAAGGTCAAAACAGATTGTTGAGCTTATCTCGTCCAGTGTTTCTGAACATTTTCCCAACCGTGATCTCATATTACAGCAGAACAGAATAATAGGCCCCTTTCCATCTTCTTGCCTGTAAAGGAGGAGCAGCTGAAATCCCGTTGGACGTCCCAAGACCAGAAGATTGAGAACGAAGGCTGTAGGTCAGCCCCCGAGTAGAGCTGTGTACACCAGCTCCCAGTGCAGATGGGCGCACAGCTGCATGACTGAAGTGTGCAAATGGCAATATGCACAGGCAGGACACAAAGCATGTAAAGAAAGGGACTCAAGGTCTGCTGTCTGCCACATACCAACTGAATTGTTGGTAGAAGGTGACTGATTTTTGGAGACTCCTCCTAATGCGTACTAACACTGTTCAGAGAGTCATGCTAGTGTATGCCACAGCTAACGCTGACTTCATTAGAACTCTCTGGTCAATGAAAGCAATTGTGTGTTGTCTAGTGGTTGGACTGGAAGACAGGAAAAGGTTTGATTCAATACTAGCTGTGCTCCTGACTCATAGCTTACCCTCCAAGCAAGTCATTTGACCTTTCTGTAGTTCAGTCAATCTGGCTGGAAAATAGTGCGGGAAGAAGGGAAAAGCAGTATTCTTGCTGAAAACCACAGACGGAATCTGAGCTGAGTTTTCCTAGGTTAAAAAAGAAAGAGACAATATCAGAACGTGAGTCAGATTCCGAACCTTCCTGGCCTTTTCCACTCAGGACGTCTGTTAGTATCATCATTATCATAGCAGAAAATCATTTACTTCAAGTCTTGCTTCTAGCTCAGAAACCAAAAGGAAATACTCGGTACTTGTGCCAGGTACACTCAGCTCCTGAATAGATTGAAGGACTATCTGAACAGATTTAATAACTTTGGACTTCTCTACATGGATTATATTTAAAGGGTATAAATAACCAGAGCAAAAACTGGAACAGAGATGGATTTATATTAATAATATTTTTTTAAAAATTTTCTGATGGGAAAATGGAAAAAAGTAGGGACTTAAAAATACCTTTTTTTTTTTTTTTTTTTTTCCCTCTGTTATGCTTTCTGTCAGATTTTGTACTATAGAGACCTAAAGAACATTTTTTGGCAAAATACCAAGCTAAATACAACATGGTGTAAGTTCCTAATAATGGAAAGAAAGTTGTGGTGGGAAAGTGTCTAGAGCAGATTTTGTAGACAGAAGGTCCCTGAATTGGCTGCAAAAACAATTTCTTTTTCAGAATGTCTTCCTCATTTTGAAAATATAAATAGCTCTAATTAAGTGCCCCAACCTTTTTCTTTTAGTATGAGTAGGAAGTGGAGCTGTAAAAGATTGATTTTGGCCAGTACTGCCATAAAGTGGTGAAAACAATAACGACCTGTAAGGGAAACTGAAATTCAATGGGGGCTGGATTTGTGGTTCTGAATATCTTGAAAATGTCTCTGTTTTTGTGAGAAACCTCTTCTGGACCCATGAAATCAGACCCCCTCTGGATTTCAGGAACGTTTGAAGTAGAGCAAAAGGCCCTCACCCTGACAGATGACTTACGTGGAGAACTACCATATGAAT
This sequence comes from Anser cygnoides, assembly GCF_040182565.1. NCBI lineage: Eukaryota > Metazoa > Chordata > Aves > Anseriformes > Anatidae > Anser > Anser cygnoides. The sequence continues at coordinate 60,522,640 of NC_089874.1, forward strand.
GGTAATATTGAAGACACATCCACACATACAGCTCTGCTGGATGTACCTCTGCACAGCGGGTCTCAGGGGGGGAGGCAAACCCATGAGCACTCTGCAGTGAGGGGATCACATGCAAAATGCTGAAGGTGAGTGAGCCTGTTAAGTTCAGGTGCCGTGCATTTTCGTTTCAGCCCTTAATGAAAACAGAATCTGCTTTCAGTTTGATACCAGGTGAAATATTGTGATGCTTTGATCTGATGGTAGAAATATCACTAGAAATGAGGCTTTAATATTGTAGCCATCACACTGCTGACTATTTATCAAGGGGTCTACAAAAGACCTGCCATATGAAAAATGTTTATATATTTTCACAGATCTAAATGTTCTACTTAAGTCTTCTGAACTTCTCCTCAGAAGTCTTGAGAAGTAATTAGCTCTCTCTCATCCTAGGTAGAGGGATTATCAGAGATTTTAGGTTAATATGACCCAGTAACTATAATGACAGCATTGCATAATAGGAGACATTAGCAGGGAGGAGCTGGAACGTGGAAATGGGTTTTCTCCATCAGAATTTTTATTGTTACAAAATGTGATACAGATAGGAACATTTTTATGAGTCCCAGGGATACTACTTCTCCATCAACATCATTTGAAGACAACGAGTCTCTCAATTTTATTTTCAATTACGAGGTAAAACATGATCAAGAGGCTCCTTGTGGGCTCCTGTGAATTAATCACAATCACTGAACTGTTGCATTAAAAGACATAGAGGACCTAATGGACAATAGAGGTCTGGCAAGGTTTCACAGTAAACAAATCTGAACTGAAACTTAAGTCTTCTTTGAACTCAGACCTGACCTTGACCTAAGCAGGATTTACATCCAGAAATTACTCTCTTGGCTTATACATATGAAGTCAGAACTGCACTGCTAGACATGAAACACTGTGAACTCTGATGCTCTGAAGTAGATCCATGCATCTGTATCACCTGGAAAGTTAAAAATATTTGGACGTAGAATTTGATAGGAGTTGTCAACATTGTGGGCTTGTCTCATCTGTTAGAGTTCTGAACAGTTTTAAAAGTTTTGCTTTTAATCTGTGCAGACACTTCATTTTTAAAATTCCCCTCTGTTACTTCTTTTGTGTAGAAGAAAATTTATTTCCCAAATGCTTATTTTTTCTCCTATGATGCAATTGGAGTGGAATATTGTCTCTTTCTCACATGCTTCTATATTGTTAATGCATTACTTTGTGCATTCAGATTATAGTGACATTGTAATTTCAAGGAATTTACAATTTGGTCATAAAATACAAGTGTACCATGACCACACAACAGGAACAACATTCATGATATAATCCCAAGTTTTCTTATTTCCTTCAACCTCATTTACACAATAATACTGCAAAAATTACCTTACATTGCAACAAGTAAAAGCAACTGAGCCAAGTCCAAAGGGACAGATGCAACAAACAATTTTTCTTTTTTCCCTTGTGTTGAGCTGGTCAAATGCAAGCCAGCTGTACACTAGAAACAATGTATGCATGGCAATTATGTGTGAGCTAAATATGCCCTGATTTCTCCATGAGCAGATAGCTTCAGAATAAATAAATCTACTCACACATGGGGATTTTGCCTCGCTCTCATCTTGAAGGCCAAACATTTAAATTGAGAATTTGCCTTTGGGAGATGGAATAGCCAGATTAACTTTCATTCTAGCATAGACGCTCCAGCATCATAATAGTGCTGGCTAAAACACAGGGCAGTCAGAAGGGCCCTAAGATGGCCTGTGGGATGCCAAATCCGGTGTCAAACTGTTCTCTGATACACACCTTATACAATAATATGGTGGTTGTTTTCTTCATCTACAGAAGGCTGGAAGAGTTGAGACTTGTTGTTTTTTGCACTTTTCCTTTTTCCTGTTCTCTCTGTGAAAGCATTCTTACTTCTTACCCTCGTAGGATTGGGTGAAAGTTTCTGGGGAAATTTCTTTCCCACTTCTTCTTTATCCTGGAGCTCATCAGGACCCCTTACTGGCACAAGTTTTTTTCCTCCTTTGATTTGTGTTAGTGGATCAAACTGTCAGGTAATTCTTCTAACTCATCTTTCCAGAGGTCTGCCATAACCATGGCAATGTAAGTCATGCTTCAGAACCATAGGGCCCCAAATTGTATGCTTATTTAATTAAATATATTATATACTTAGATATATAAATGAAAGCTTTTATTTAGGTATCCTGTCCTTACAGTGAGCAAAAAAATGGACTAGAATGAGAAAGAAACATGAAAAACATGGCAGGTAAAGCAGATGGAAGTTAGTTTATATGAAATTTTGTATGGAATGCAAATGCAGCTTATAGTTGTTTATAAGAATCCAGCTCCTGCTATTTGAAATTGTACATACCAATATCTTGGTATATCTAGAAAAATGCTGATTGCTCTTGGCATATTAAGTTTGACATTTTCTAAACCAGTTCATAATAAAATATACTGAATGAAGGACAGTCTTTCAGATTAGAAGGCTAGTTTGCTCAAAGCATCAAAATAGCATTGATATGGTAACAGTCTGGCATCTCACAATGTGCCAGGATTAGAGCACAAGGCTGCTTCCGATTGGAAACCATAATGGGAAGTTCCTAGTTTCTCTTCCCTATAAACTCTTCCCTATAAAGCACCCATTTCTTTCTAGATGATTCATAAGATAATGGATGTTCATCCTGTAACTAATCCATCATTTAACATAGGCTTTGTGGCAGCATATGCCACTCCAATTTGAGAATTTTACTTTGGGAAATAAAAAGAAAATAATTTATGTGGCAAGCTCTTTCTCCTCCCTCCCTCCCTCCCTCCTTCTTCCCTCCTCCGTCCCTCTGTCCCTCCCTCTGTCCCTCCCTCCCTCCATTCCTTCCTTCCTTCCTTCCTTCCTTCCTTCCTTCCTTCCTTCCTTCCTTCCTTCCTTCCTTCCTTCTTCTTCTTCTTCTCCTCCTCAAATGGCACAGTTCTGGACTACAGTTTTCACCCCAATGTCTATTCCCAGTGATGGGCATTTTATCATAAATTGTATCAACTGTCCATTTCCAGAAGGTTCACTAAAAAACACTTGAGGAATTGTGTCTCATATCCATTCCTAAAAATGATGCTATCTTCTACCACACTGCTATTCTCAGCATTTCCTCAAATTGGAGAAATCATCCCCAGAAATCTTGCCTTGGCAAAAAGAAACAGTCACATTAAATCCTGATATCAGAGGGAAGTAATTTTATGCATGACCTTGAAGGCTGGATGTGGGCAGAATAGAAGGGGAGATTCCTAGCTTTCTACACAGCCTTGTAACTACATTTGGAAGGTCCCAAGAAATCAGACTGGAAATTTGGGTTGCGTCTAATCACACCACTACTGCACTGGTATTTTTAGTGACTTTTTTTTTATTCCCCAAAATCCCCCTGAAGAATAAATACCCTACTGAAGCCTTACAGGTAAACATAGAAGAGAGGATTTCCAGTAATGTTTCAAAAAATGTGTATGAAACAGCTGTCCAGGTGGGACATTCAAAATACCTGGTGCCTTGGTATGGCATAAGCTATTTGTACTGATAAGGTTTAGTCACTTACAATTAATCTCAGATCCCTGTCAATAAAAGATTTATCACGCAATGCTATGTCTTTTTTATTTGCCTAAGAGTCTCTCCTTCCACTCTGACCAAAAGAAGTGGAATCAAGATTAATCAGTAAATTACTTTAACCTCGGTAGGGTTTCTCATTAATTCGTGGTTTCTCATTTCCCACATCCCCATCACTGCATAAAACTTCCCCTTTTACAGACAGTTCACTGTTTACATGATAAACTTACTCCCCGCATTACCCTTCTGGACTTGTATTGCTCAAGCATGAGAGCTTCAGTACATCCCACTTCCTTACCATCCCCTTGAAACCTTGTTGATGACAGTGCTTGGTGACCACAACAGGCAGTGAGTACTAATATTGCAGTACAGAGAATTTCCCCCATCAATGAAGCATAACATTCAGTTTCTCCAGCTGTTCTCATTCCTGGAAACCTGCGAGAAAAAAACACTGTGGAGGTAAATGGACTATCTTGGAGCAGAAGCATCACCCACATCTTAAAAGAAGTGACAGAAGAGGATGGGGCTTTTGCCCCGAGAGTGGGCTGTGGCAGCTCCTTTTGTTGCACTGCTGAGATAAAAAAGAAATACTTTAGAGTGTGAGTAGCGCTCACTCTGGAAGCTCACCAAAGGGGAGGCAACTCCTCTGGAGGTTTGTCTGGGACAATTGACTGCCTGCAAGCTTGCGCCTGCAAGAAGAGGCTTCATGGCTAAAGCTCATCCTTGCCCTGCCATCCCTGTTTCCCTGTGTGGCTACAGCTCCACAAAACGCCACTTCACATCTGACAGGCACAGCCCTTCCCGAGAGGCAGCCTGCACCCACTGCACAGCAATAAACCCACATTGCCATCTCTCCCATTGTCACAGGGAAGTCCATCAGCAGGGTGGGTATAGGTGTATTTCTGTCTCTTTTTCTTTCTGTCTTAACAGTGTAAAATATTTCAGGTGGCAGCTTCAGAAACCAGACTTCCAGCCTACCTGATATAAGATAAGGCACTTTAGAGATTATGTTTGCTTCGAAAAAATGCACTCCACCAAGACAGTTTTATGCCAGGGACTTGCTAGAGGTGAACCCTACTGAGGTATACATCAGTGCCAGCAATATCTCTATCCCATTAGTACTGACTATTTAATAAACCTCACCAGCTTTATTATAGGGTTTTTAGTTGTGTCCTTCCAGAATTATTTCTGCAAATCAACTGACAAGGGCCAGGGGAAAAACACTAAAATTGACCAGCAACTTACATTAGCAACTTAAATTGAATCATCAGATTCAAGCTATCTGCAAAACCAGAGGCGTTTAAACTGTATTCAAAATTTACCAAGTTAATTTGTATGTTCCTCCCAATTAATTAACTAAACAGTAAGAGCCAGGATCCAGTCTCAGATCCAGGGATACCATCTGTCACAACCTGGCTCAGTCCCATCGTGTAAGGTCACCAGTCTGCTGTGAGTGGGCTCCACCCATGGTGTCCCACCTGCTTCCAACCCAGCCATTTCTGAGGCAAACTGCCTCTCCTTGTGCTTCTCATGGCCCTGGGGCACCTCTGACCCCTCTCTGGAGAGGTGAAACCCTGCAGGGCATCCAGCCCTGCCACGCTGCGTGGGGCTCACGCATGCTCCTGGGAACCTCAGCTGGGGTTTCAGGGGAGCATTTCCACACTTCCAGCTTAACTCCCCCACCAGGACAATGTGATGGAACAAGGAGAGGTGTTTCAGCAGAAGAATGTCTGAACCACAGACACGGGTACTCTTGAAAGGAATTGAAAATCACAGCCCTTCTGAAATAGGGTGGAGTCCTTGCTTAGTCACCCCTTCTGTGAATGTAAGGGCTGGGGTGAGCCCATCCTTGTTTACACACACTCAGGCAGGACTCAGGCATACTCAGCTGCTCTCCTTTGCAGCATCCCCACCAGGAACCCCTGGCTGTTTTCTCCATGCTTTTCTTTGTAAAAAAACATCCCATGGGAAAGGCCAGTACCTAGAGGATACTAGGTACCTACCAGTACTTAGTGTACTGAGTCCTAAATTAGCATCTTGATGGCTTCTTATAGCTAGTGCCTGGAAAGGTCGCTGAGAACATTTCTGAGGCAGAGCCAACCCAGCAAGCTGCCTTGATGTTGTCTACATATGTGTCTGGGAAGATACAAGATAGAGCCATGCTCTTGGCCCCAAATGTGTGCTGGGTGCTTGAGAAGGTTCACCACTGGGGCACCACCCTGTGGTGTAATGTCACCAAGCCACTGTAGATAAGGATCCCTCTTCCCAGCCGCAAAGCATTGATTAAAGGTTGGCGGAGTGAAGCCCCAGCATTACGGAGCTCAAAGGAAGATCTTACTTTGATTTCACTGGAGTCAGAGCTTCAGTCATGGGCTGCAGATGATACAGGGCTGTGTGTACAGATAAATGTGTTTTCTGGATTGCCCTCAGGGCACTTAGTGCCTTGTAAGATCAGGATGCAGATGCTCATGTGGCTTTTGACATCTCCTGAATTACTGTATTTCTGAAACCTCATTGCAGTTAACTGGATGGAATTGTTCTAGACAAAAAAAAAATGTATCTATCAAGAGACATGAAAGAATGATTTGTGGTAAGAAATTAACAGCAAGTGGCTCACCTACCCACAGAACAATACGTTCTTTAGAGGAAAGCAGTCATCTGCCTTTTAAATTGTGTAGAATTTAAACATACTTCTGTAGTATGTATTTGAAAATGGTGTTGAAATGGATATGTTATCAATGTTACATAAGAAAACTGTATTTTAAAGTGCGTTTTTTTACCAGGTCACCTAAAAACGCATAGCCCATAAGTGTAATCACCTAAACAATTATTAGAGGTGCATGTGTATGTGTATGTGTACGGGCACATGTATTTTTAGTAATAAATTTGAAAAGTGCAAATAGCATCTATGAAAAGGAACATTTAGGAGGGATCAAGGAATAGTGGAGGGACTCAAACTCTCCTTAAAGTTAAGAAAATGAGTTTTTATCAGTGTACCCTAAATCTGATGGTATAAAGATGGAAGATACAAACTTACCTAGAGAAGCAGCATATATTTTTGCCCACACCTACTGAAGAGCAAATGAAATTACAAAATAAATTAAAAATAATTAGGAACTTTAGGTGCCTCCACTTTGCCAAATTTTATTCACTGTAACAGCACCTAGACTTCTGTAGCTAAGTTGTTGAGCCGCACAAATAGGTCCTTATAGGGTCTGGTTTGAAGTTAAGCACCTAAAGCACACAGTTGGAAATGTTAGATGAAGAAACAGATGTGTGAATTATCTAATTTCCATTGATGTAAATGGGAGTTAAATGCCTAAAGAAGGAATGATCTGCCTCTTTGCTACAGCCTTATATTTAATGGATTCTGCAGAGACTTCAAACTTGCGCCAAAGATTTACAGCTAACAGCATTTTTCGCCCCAAATCTCCAACAACTGATGAATAAATAAAAGCCTCTATTGTCATTCAGCATGATACTTCTTTTTTTTCAGCAGTATAATGTTTTTACACTTTCCAAAGGTAGAACTTAAGCTATAGGACGTTTCTCTCATCTGCTACCTGGGGGAGAGTCGTGTGCACAGCGTCATGTTTTAATTGAGGCAAGGCTTGGGATTATGCTGACAGGCACAGCATGGTGGAAGGAAGGGGCTGAGCAGTAAAAGTCCATGTGGATCCTTTCTCGGTCTAGACAGGATTTGCTTTCAGGGCCAGAATAAAACTCAGATCAGAAATGAGGCTATCCTTCATCAGCCCACCATGGATCTGAATATATTTCTACTTGGGATTTTTCCCCTCTCCTGTCAGTCCAGAGGGTCACTTGTACCCCTTTATTCTAAGTTTAGGAATACCAATCTTTTTCATTGGTTTTGAGGATGTGAGAAAAAAATAATCCTATGGGTTTTGAAGGCTGAAATGAAGCAGAAACCTTTTGCTGCTGGCTGCAATGCAAGTACATAGAGATGGCCTGCAGCCCAAGCCATTATTTTTTTTTTTTTTTTTTTTTTTGATTTGGGACCTTACAATTTGGGAAACCTAGACAGCCTTGCATCTCATTAGTTTGGTAATCCCTTTGCTTCAACAACAGAAGCAGAGGTAGATGTGACTCATTTCCCAACCACCACTACCTCTGGCAGCTCAAGACAAATTAGTGCCCAGTCTCTGGGCCAGCAAGTTAGATGTCTGTAAGCTCAGCCACACCAGGTCTGTGCAGTAAAGGTGATGCCACCTGTGTGCGTGCAACAGCCACAGCTTTTCCTTCAAAATTTTCCATCATAAAGTAAGGTGGAGCAAGTTCCCAATTCTACATTTATCAGCAGTGTATAGTTTTCTACCAGCTGCAGGGAAAGAAGGGTCAGGAAAGCCTTTATGTATATAAACAGCTATTGAATTTGAATTGTCTTTTTTTTTTTTCAGGCAGAAGCATGTTTCTTATTTATCTGAAAACATCCTGTTCAAATTTAAGATTTTCTGTGGTTAGTTGCTGTTCATTTTTATCTGTTCTCAAACCAGTCAGGATGGGAATAATTTCTGATGGGTGACCAATAGTGAAAAAAAAAAAAAGGAGGAGAGAAGATGTATGGGGGGTCCTGGGCATGGTGTGGTTGATGTTACAATCTGAGTTTGAAATGGGATAGCATATGGAAGGACTACCAGGACTTCTGAGAAAATCAGCTAGCTAGCCTGGGATCTGCAGGACATCTGCAGGGCAAATACATCCATGTGTCCTTTTTTGACTATTAGTCATTACTGCGCAGTTTAAAAAGTATGCGTCATGAAATAATCCGGGTAACCTTATGTTCTAGCTGTTATACATGGTGTGTCTTGTGCCTTTCCTTGAATCTATCATTCAGATTTTTGATCAGACATACATCAAAACAGCAATTACCTGACTCCTCTTTTGGAAGATATTTCTACATCTGCATTTCAAGAGATTTTTGTCTGTAGGTTCGTGCTTTGGGACTACAAGATCCTCAACATCTAGTTGAGCAAAACATTCTGAATCCAAAATCAGGTTCAGATTTCCTATCATATTTAGATTTATGAACAGTTTGCAAACAACTCTGCGGAAATACTATCTACAAACCGTACCTGAGGTAATGGAAGCAGCAGGGCATGCATAATATTTTTGCTTTTGTTTCTGTTTCTGTAGTGGTCACTTTTTGTTCTTCAGTTTGCGTAGAGTTCCTTCAGCTCACTCTACATCGTGGAGTGTTACCACAAGAAAAATGCTGTGAGAGCTATGCTGCATTGCCTTTTGGTTTTTGCACATATAAATCAACCATAGATCATAAAACACAACCTGTAATAACAATCACCAATATTTAATAAATTTCTGACTAGTTTGAAAACCTGTTCAAATACTTTGTACCACCCACAAAAACATTTGTAATAAATTGCAAGGCAATAAAAATCACATAACACATAATTACTGGCATTATTGTATCCTTCACTTTTTTGGGGGGGAGGATCTGGGCAGAGAGAGGAAGACGCTGGGTTTGAGGAACAAAAAAAGGAACTTTTCAGTTGAATTTTATGACCTAATTTGTTATACGATTCTTTAAATAATACACTTTGAGCAGTGCTAAATATGTAAAAGGAGTTTTTCAAACAGATCAAAAGTTCTGTTTCTGAATGAGTCATTTCTGATCAGTAGGATTCTCTTAACAAGGGAGTTACAGCAGAAGGACCAAAACACATTTCCATTGAAACCAGTGGCAAACTCCCGTTGACATCTACAGATGACAGAGGATTGACCTGACAGGCACATTAAAATCAAGGATGGAAAAACTTAGAGAGGTGTTATTTAAAAAAAAAAAATCTGCAAGGACTCTTCCAATTCAATATCCATAGCTTTCGGCACATTTTATCATCCTCCTAGTTTGCACACAGGAATGAGGCGTAAATGTGTAAATGGCTTAAATACATACAAACACTAAATCCATGTTTACATTTGCACTAACATAAGATTCTGCCCTCATATCTATGGCTTGTGACGAATTTACCAAGAAGTTGGTTTTACCAAGAAGCTGAGTTACTCATTGCTGTAGGGATATTCTGCTTGTGATTCAAAAGAAGTCATTTTACCAACCGAGGAAGAAAACAGAAAATCTATTAAACAAACAAACAAAGAATCAGAACATGGGTTTTCAGGTGAAAATATAGGCTTCTCTGCTTAAAATAAGGACTGAGCTGACTGGATCATAGTATTTGCAAACCACCAAAAGTGATTTAGAAGCATCGACATTTTTGTTACTCTTTGTTTTTAAAGTACCTAGCAAGCCTAATTCCCATGGAAAGTCCCGGGAACTTGGGAACTTGCATGCCTCTGGGAAAGGGACTCAGATTCCTCTGAATATACTACATGTGAGCTTTTAGATGTTTAGCCATTTGAACTAAATTACCTATTCGGTTTTAAAAATATATCAGTTATGAGCTTTACTCATGATCCTGTCCCAGACTCACTCCTTCTCAAAACCTGATTTATTCCTTGATATATTCTCTGATAATTATTCCTTTCCTAGGTAAGTATCATATAATTAAAGCTCTTTAGTTTTCCAGGAACTCAGCTAATGTGATCAATGGCACAATAGGAAAGGTTCAAAACACTGGAAGGGTTGAGAGACAGGCACTGTATAGGTGGTGCCTCAGAAGATGGATACCAGTGCATCTTTCAGATGGCAGCTGCAAGACAGGGCTCAATGCTTCTGGAAATGTTCTCTCTCTCTCTAACCTGGTCTTGTTTTGCCCAGTCTCAAATACTGATCTTGGCTCTCACCAAGGACACACACCCCTTGGCGTCTGGTGATGCTACCATGTAGAAGATAAGGCAAGAAGCAAAGACCAGGTGCTGAACCTTGTCATGAATGACTTTGTCCCTTGTAGATATCCCAGGATATCTATGGATCTCAGAAAGACTTCCACTTCCTATAGAGACTAAACAGACAGCTCATTTGAAGGGAGGCAAACTGTTTTCAGTCCCCTAAAAATAGGATTAAAAAGAACTCAACACGTGGAACTCTGCAGTTTCCTACCTCTTTTTTTTTTTCCCCCATATAGTGTATTTTCATCTTTAAACAAATGCTTTGAAAAATGCACTTTAAAAAAAATAAAAAATTGTGCAATTAGAAAAACATTTATTTCAATACTGCTGAAATGCTTTTCCTGTCTCTAATTTAAAGTCTTGCAGGTGAAAATGTAAGAAAAACAATTTGGGGCATTTTTCACAGGCGGTCACAAGATCCGGTAAGACAAATTGTGGACCAAGGGAGGAGCAGCCTCTGCCAACTGCAGCAGCTGAGTTAGAAAGTTACATTCTTCCACCAAGCCACTTTTCCCATTGTTAACATGTGTACCAAGGCATTTGGGGATGATATGCATGCGTTGCACACAGACAGTCACGGGATTAAACAGAGCCACTCGCAGAATACATTAGCCCCAGTTTTAATTGCAAACCTTCCAGCCCTTCTGTCACACCAGAATCTCTTCAGATTTACAAGAATTACGAGTAGAAGATGTTATGCAAAGAAATTACAACAAACATCAACCTCAGCATCTTGGATGAATTCATCTTCTGACAATGAATGCTCTATGCATACACAGGACGCTACATGTAGATCATTTAGGGCTCACCAATGAGCAAGTGGTATGGTTGAAGAATCAAGGAAAAAAACTCTGTTGAATGGTATTAATAAAACCATGGAACCACATTTTTAACAAACTGAGACGGAGGAAGCAAACTGGAATTTAGTGTACACTTGAGATGCAAGATTAATGCTCCCAGAGCAAAAATGTTGAGTTCAAATGTCTAAGCCAGTAAAGGCACATTTAGACACCTAAACAAAAATGGCCTGATCTGCTGTGTTGCTGAGCACCTGCACTTCCCAGTGAGATCAGTGGGTTTTGCAGGCTAGCTTTAGGAACACAGGTTTGAAATTTGTGAGTATGAAACGGAATAACAAATGGGGAGTGCAAAAGCTGTGTCAGCAGATGCACTAGTCTTTGCCATAGTAGTGTCCTGCAGATGTTAGAGAGACGAAAGCAATTTTCCACGATAGATGATATGTTCAATATATATACAATTAAAGTAATGGGAAACAAAACGAGAAATGGGGTCACGCTCATCTGCTCTTTTGAAGATGTTTTTTCCATAGAAAGAAGCAGCTGAATGCAACTGTCGTTTAGTTACATCAAAACAACATAACATGTGCGAGCAAGGGAATCCTGGCACGTTAATTGGCAGTGTAGCTGGTAATGTGCTGTGTGCTGGACACCGATGCCTCACTCTCTCCCCCTCTCTCTCTCTCCATCTTTTTCCCTTCTTAATAAGAAGAGTAAACTCAAGAGAAGGCTTCCAGAAAACAAATAGGCATTGTTCCCTGGATGGTAGATACGTGGGATGTACACAACAGATTTTGTTCCACTGGGTATGGGAAGACGAACAAGTCACCACAGGGTAAGCCAGTATGTTGGATTTACAGCACACAAGCTGCTCTATAGTAATAATCCTTATGCACCCTGCAGGACACTGCAGTAAATGCAAAATACTTCACCTCTCAAAGGACTTGGATGCCTAAAGACACTCTATCTCCATGTGCCTAACCCATACTGAAATCCATGGGAATCTGGCACACAAGAGCTTTTGTAAACATTACTAGCTGTCCACCTGCAACTTTATGTACCTAAAATCCTTTGAAAAACCTGACCCTGGATCTCAGGCAGGTAATGAACCATTTTCATACTCATTTCATTTGATGCACGCAGAGCATGTAGGCCATTAGGAGAACTATTAACTCGCTCACCACTGCCTGTGTTACCGGTCCTTACGGCCCCTGCTGCCGGGGGAGAAGCAGGGGGCTGGTGGGGTGGGTGGAAGGGATCGGCATCCTATTGCTCCTGGCAGTGCGGCTCCTCCACATCCACCTGCATCCCCTCTTTCTGCCAAACTACGAGCCCCAGTCTTTTCCTGGCCCAGTTACATCTCCCAGAGGGCAGGTTGATGGGTAATATAGTAGATTGCAATTCCCTCAAGTTCAGCTCTAAAATCAGTATGCTGCAATTGTACCTAAAGAGGCTTGAGTTTTGAAGTTGAGTAGCTCCTGCTGAGGTCAGAGGACAGAAGGCCAGTCTAACAGAAGGTTTGAGATATGAACAATAGCTACCTGAGTGTGGTGTGCAGGGTCAACCCTCCTCTTTCTGCGGTAAGACCACCGCTGTGGGAGTTAGGGACCCCTGACTTTTTGCTACTGCTTCCTACTGCTTGCTACTGACACGTAAGCCCATATGATATGACTGGCACATGTTATTTTCAGGCAGTTGTTAAGGCAAGTCTCAGAAACTGTATTACAAGCTTCAGGACTTTCATGTAGGAATGACAAATTAGCAGAGCAGTGTGATGGCACTAGGGGATTCACAAGTCTGAGATTAGCTTATTTCCTGTTGCAAATATACTTTGTCCTGATGTTATGCCTCACCAAGCTCTGATACCACTCTTAGACAAACACACTGTAATACATAATATAATTAAAATTGTCAATGTTGCATAAATTTGGTAGGTGTTAAAGCATCTAGTGCTTATAATTTCTACTGTAAACAAGAGCCTTAAAAACTTTGGAAGATGTAAGCTTAAAATTTATCTGTTAGTTTGTGTTTTTGCAGCACTACTGAGTAAATTGATATTGGCCTCTTTTGCATGTGAACACCATTATATATAGTTCCAGATTAACTCTATAGACTAAATACATGTAAACAAGAAAAATAATATACCATGACTGAGAAGATACTAAATGCATAGAAATCATGGACTTAGAACTGAGGAAACTTTAATTTCTCCTGTAAAAATATGACCTAAGCCTGTATTGCTCTAAGCACACCAAGAAACAACAACGCAGAGCTCAAAAAGTAGAAGTATTGCACAAGTTATTTAGGCCTGAGTGCTACTGCTAAATGCACCTGTGGTCATGAAATGCTTCATTTAATTTGATGGGATGAGAAATCTGAGTATGAGGAGATAGTAGCTCATTAAGGGCCTTATAGTCTTTCTTGTTACCAGAGGAATTTTATCCTTAAGCAGTTTGGCACAGATAAGGAAAAAACACAACTCATCTCGCATCTCTTAAGCCTGCACTTTAGCCACACTTCCCTTCCCTCCCTATCTTTGTGAAAGCTGGAAGACCACAGCGTCTGGCAAAATATTTAATGATAATAATACTAAAACATTTCCCACTGACTGAAGGAACTACAGAAGTAACACACAGTGTGTGTAGGCCTCTGTCCAGGAATAATAAACTATAGGTTTCTGTCTGATGATGAAAAAGAGCTCAGATAGCAGTGAAACAAATACATTTATCCCTGTAAGACTGAAAGATAGCTGTGCTGGGCCAAATATTAAGTGATAATTACTAGGGATAAGCAAACCCTGTGGAGCTGGAGGTTTTGTAAGCAGCTCAGGCTTTTAATATGTTTTGGAGTTAGAGTTTTATAAAATCCCAGGCTTTGAAAAAAGAAGTTGGAGAAGGTTGGAAAACTCATAACTCTCCTTTTTCTGTTCGCTCCTACTCCACTGCTTCTGTAGGAAAAATGGTAACGGTGATGTAGGCTGCACAAGGAGGAGAACGGAAGTACCCATGCCCCTTTCAGACCTCCAAGTCTTGGTCGCCTTGCAGGACACTGAGGCAGACACTCCACCTTCCTCACTGAGCAGCTCGGAAGGAATGTTTTTCCCTCAGCTGAGCTGGGAGAATGGCTGGCAAACATCAAGGTTTTCAAGCCCCTTGTTTTTTGTTGCACCCATATTGATAGTTGGTGTTTCCTTATCAAGACCGTCACTGCTGCAGCTGGTCTACTACATGTGAATCTTTGCTTTCTTTTTTTAGGACAAAGAAAGAAAAGTTAAAGAAGCTAAAACAAAATCTAGCTGCCATGGCTTCTGAAAGAGGCTGTCCTGAGTTGTGACTTCTCAGTTCAAGAGGTCTGCATTGCTGATAATACAACACATCTGCAAGAAACTATAATGCTACCTACAAACCCATCAGCAAAACAGTGTGTGAGCTGCTGCTCAGCTTTCTGAACCCCCAGCAGGGAAAGACAAAAACAAGAGCAGGAGCACAGAAGTTGTGCTGGCAGCAGCAGCTGGGAGCAGGGAGTTACTGCTCTCCAGAGATATCCAGCTGTTTCAGCAGACAGCCCCGTCACAGCAGCTGCTTTGCCCTCACCCACCGTTACCTAGCTTCAACTTTGCTAAGCTGAGCTGCAAACTCCAGTGTTATAGCCCCAGCTTTCTTGCACAGTGGCAAGAGGCAGTGACCTTAAGCTGAAGTGGAGAGGCATATGATGTATAAAATTATTGCAAATACACAGATTTTTTAGAGAAAAAAGGGGCAGCCACAAAAAATGGGCAGCCACAAAAAAATAAGTAATCTAAATCATCACTCGGGGAGCTACACAGCCCTTCTTCCTTACAGAATCTCTTCCTCTGTTGGGAAGAAAGCAGCCTGCTACTGCAAATGATGCTTTATTCATTCGGAGAAGAGGAAATGGAAGAAAACCAGGCTTGCTCTGCTACATAAAAGATTTACCACCCATTCTGAAATCCAGCAGTAGCAAAGGCACAGACCAGGGTACTGAAAGACAGCAAAACTCAAGGTATACCACCATAAACAAGCCTAGGCTGTCTTTGCTCTGACACAACCAAGCCCCTGCTTTTGAAGGACACAACTTCCCTAAATAGCCTAAGAAAGTTTCATGCTATTGGCATGGCTGGAAAGATTTTGCCCAGAGCTGCAGCTGACTATTTTGGCATCCATACTCCTCCAGCTGTAAACATTCTCCATGTACCCTGCTTGCAGTGTATGTTCCTGGGTGCAGTGGCAGCAGCAGCAGACAGGGCTTGGACATAATTCTCTTGCTTAGTTTTTACCATTTGAGCCCTTGCTCTGCTTCAGATTTCTCCGACCCGAAAGGGGGATGACTAGGAGTTAGTGACTCATGAAAACAAACCTCTCAAAGCAGAAAAATGTAGCAACTGCCTTATGATAGAGAGAAGACAAAATATCATTACTTCTCCCATCCACAAAAGAATAAATGTAAGTCTAGAAATGCAGTGGGGGATATATGGGAATGAGGGCAAAGGACTACAGTCTATGATCACAGAATTGCTTCCTGGGAGAATGGGAAGAGTGGGAGAGCTTTACAGAAATCACAGGGTGCAGTTGTATGTGGGATCCTCTGAAAACATGGGACTTTTCCCTCTTCATAGGAAGAGTGTCTGGCCGCAGCTAGGAATTCATACATTGTTAATTCAGGACTTCCTTCTCTTCACAGCAGCCCAGATTGGCATTTTGCCCCCTTTAAAAGGAAAACAAATCTAATCCTTTTGGAGTCCTGTTCCTCATTTTAAAAGTGTGTGAGTGGGTTTGAAATGAAACAAAATATGTCCCCCTCTTATTAGTAATGCCAAATTGCTGGAACTGATTGGAGGAAGGAGAGATTGGAGGGCACATTGCATGAACTCTGCACAGATTGCATGAAACAAACCTCTCTCTCTGTAAAACAATGCAGTTCAGGGGCCAGTGAATTGAGCATAAACCCCTGAGAAAATATCAAGCCAAATACATCAGTACAACATTGCTGTTTTCAAAAGAACTGAAAGATGCAATCGATGCATATATCAGACAGCATTTGCTGAAGCCTGCCAGTCTGAATTCTACTCAAACTGGTACAAAGCGGGTGTAGTGGTGTTTGGATCAATGATCTGATATCAGCAGAAATGAAGTCCGAATCAGCACTAGACTCTAGAAACAAATCTTCTACCACCTCTACCCTGCCTTCTTATCTCCCTGCACATCCCCCCATGTCCCCAGGCTGAATCAGAGAACTCAGCTGCATGGTATCTTGTCACTGAAAAACTAGCTGGAAATGGCTTCTGCTGAGATGTGTTAACCATGGAAACATAGCCCTGTAAGCCGAGCAGCAAAAAAGGAACCTGTAAGCAAAATTCTCCTATCTGAGGTTTTACCTAACACTGTCTGAAAAGGGCGTAGTGTACCAATAATTACGTAGATTGCTTCAGTCATTCTCTGGAGATGTGGCAATGTGCATGCAGCGCAAGCTAGAGAAGAAAGTCTGGAGGAGGCACCAGTCTGTTTGCATTATGTAGTCATCATGCTTGCTGGAGTTGATTTGCAGCATCTGTGAACAGACTTCTCCTAATAAAGATCTTCTTTAATTGAAGGATAATGAAATCCTATGATTTTATTAACTAGGGTAGAAGTGATGAGGGAGTGATACTCACGCTGAAGAAGGGTGCGTGTTTAAGAAGAGAACAAGGCAACATTTATGGAAAGAAGCAATATAACACACTCTACAGGAAAGCTGGATTTCTAGACAAAGAGTGTTGCATAATCACAGAAACCATGCAAGAGAAAAATGGATTCTGAATACTGAACTGACCGTAAGAATTAGTAAGGCAAGGATTTTTCCCTATCTCATATGCAGTACTTTGGCTGGAAAATACAGGAATAATTGATAATTGTAAATGATTTTAGGCAGAAGGACACTATGGACAGGTATTGGGGTTAGGATGAAGGTCAGGGAAGTACTTTATTTTACCTGAAATAAAGAAGAAGAGAGCTTCTTAGGTATGTGAGTTGCACAATGGAGAGCTCTGGTATCCACATGTAACTTTAGAGACAAAAAAGATCCTCTAATCAGAAACAGCTTTTTTTTTTTTTTTTTTTTTTTTTTTCCTGGGACATGTGATTTCAGTTTGCAGGAGAAAATGTCAAGAGAAATATCCCCAACCCTGGGGAAACACATACAAATGTCAACAGCACAGGAGCTGTCCAAAGGAAAAATCAAAACAGTGACGGCCATTAGTGCACAGAACAAGTACATAGATGCAAGATAAAGAAGCCAATGACTCAGGACACAGCCAGACTGAAAATCATGGCTCATTGTACATACTGTGGGAAGAACATGAAAGGCAGAAATTAACATTCTCAGCCACTGAATACAAGAGCAAAGAGTGTAAGAAATATGTCCCAGTGTACAGCCAGTTGAGAAGGAAGAAGAGCTTTCAGCAGATGAAGAGATTGGAAGAGGACTGGAGTTGTCAGGATTTATGGAAAGATTGGGAAAGCTAGTAATAAGGTTGGGTACAGCATTAGGATTTGGAAAAGAAGAGCTCAATTTCATTGTCAGATCCTTCAAAGCTTAAAGGGCTATCTGAAGTGTTCCAGCCAGCACTGGCAAATGGCTTATGGCTAGGGAAATAATGGTTCAAAAAACTATGGTATAGATTTGAATGAATGTTAGGGATATCAAAAGTGGAGTCAAAAAAAAATAATCATAATTAATTGCTATATCCTGCAAGACTTACAGGAACAGGGTGAGAATAGGTGAAAGATGAAGATTTTTTTTCTGAAGCACTATTAGTCCTGGCTGTGCCTACAGCGCCAGCTTGAAGATCAAAAGTATGTCCAACACTTCATTGCAAGGCTTGCAGAGAAAAGTGGATTATAGTTAGAGTTCCAGCTTCATTTAATGTTAAGATCAGAGTTAGGATTTGGGAGAGCAAGGACTGACCAGTCTGGTTTGCTCCTGTGCTTTGCTGCTGTGCTATGAGCTCAGTTTGGCTGGCAAACAGATTTGATGTGGCAGGTGACAGCAGCTCTTCCCTGTGGCTGTTTCAGATCACTGGCCACACTTGATAAAGGCACGTAGGGCTTGGACATTATGCATATGGGCCTGGCATTACAGTGTCAAACCAAACGTCTATCCGGCTCTGAGAATTATTATAAAGAGACGCCTAGAGTATAAAACAGAGTAAGCCTGATTGTACACTCCCAACATTCAGACATTAAATTCATTTTCATGATCTTGTCTAGTCTCACCTTGAGTACATGTAAACACTCAGTTCCACAAACTAGGAACACTGTGCCTTAGTTATATGGTCTGCAAAGAACCAACTTTGTCAGCAGTTTTAAACATGTCTCTTTATAATTTCATTTGATTAATCTAGCGTTTATATTGGAAAAGACAGTGGCCAAATGATGCCTATTGATTCTGTGAATGATTTTATAAACCATTATCAACCCCACCCTGTGTTGTGTGCTTTCTAGAATAGAAATGCCTAACTTACTTACATGGCCCTTGTATGAACTTTTGTATGGCCCAGTTCTGCTATATTTTCATCCATAAGCTAATGTGCTACCTCAAATTAGGGTAGAGCTCTTCAGCTCTCCAAAAAGTAGAAAAGTTATGTTGGGTTTGCTTTAGAATAAGCAGATAACATGCTACTGTGAGATCCCATGAGGTCCACTGCTGCCAGAAGGCCTGTAGCATTTGAGAGCTGTTAAGGTATGGTTGAGTCAAGGTTTTGAAGGGAGGTTTTGAAAATTGTCTTTCCTGCTTGACTCTGTAAGGTCTGTCTGCATGTACAGAACCAGATGTGGTTTGTGGCTGCTCTTGAAGACAGGCCTAGATTTGCTTAGGACCTCAGAAAATAGAAACAGGAGAGGTATGAATTCTGATGTACCCAGCAGGGCCTGCAGGTCCATGAAGAGGTCCTTCTGGAATGAGGAGAAACCTATGTCACAAATACTTTCAGTTTCAGAAGAATTGCAGAGGAAAAGGTAACTGATTCATTTTTATCTCTAAAGATACATAAACATTAGTAAATGAAATAATTCCTAGGCACTGGAAAACACTTCTCTACAATATGAAACTGCTAGAAACAGTTAATTTTGGCCTGCTCCCAAACAACTCACAGGCACACTTTGGTAGATAGGACACTGCAGGAAATACTTCCAGTTCCCAGCATGGATTTTGGCATACTTCTTCTGCCATGGCTCCCCAGCAGCACGCTGTGCTCGGCTGGTAGGAGGTGGCAGTGGACATCCCAGTCTGGATGGCCTCGGGGTACCCCTCAAATCACTCCAAGACCTGAAGAACAGAGATTGAGGAAGGGCCATGACCATAAAAATCTTGATCGCTTTGCTCTTCACAGGCCTGGCAGCAGACATAGAGCAGAGCTCCAGGAGTGCCCATTGTGTTTCCATGCTTCCTGCTCTCAGGGGACAGGGGAAATGTGGATGTGTTTGGGTATCAGATGTCTTACAATGAAGGACAATAAAGAGCATAAGGGTTTGTGGCTTGGAGGAGGAGTTAATTAACCACTGCCCCCCCCCCCGCCAAAAAAAAAAAAAATCTCCCATTAAAACTTCAACAGATGAAACAGCAACAGCCATGAAGGACATCTTTACCACCTATTGAATGCTCAGGGAACAACTGCAGCAACTGGTTAGATGTGTCTGCCTCTAAAGTTCAGCCCTGGCAGGCATTTCTGCTTAGCCAGACATGTGCATGTGGGTTGTTTTGGAAAAAATTGCCCCCTTTCCTAAGCTACTCACCTGCTGCCTGAGGGCACGCTGGCACTGAGCAGCAGCACAACAAAGGTGTTTCTGGTGAGAGTTGGGATTAGGAAGCAAGGAGCTGCTTTCCTTCCTAAACCTTGGAATTTCAAATGAGTAGGTGGAGGATACAGCTTAAAAATGGGAGTTTGCAATGTAAAATATAAAATGTTTGTTCTGTAAAATGTCTTTGGTTACTTTGACTGCCTTCAGGCTAGGATTGGGGTCAGCTCATGGGCTGCAATTTAGCACAAGAAAATCTAGAGCAAGACACAAGCTTAAATCTTGTGCTTAAATAGCACTATCTTGTGCTTAATCTTGTGCTTAAATCTTGTGCTTAAATAGCACTAGTTCTAGTTCTACTAGCTTAAATAGTACTAGTTCTAGTATCAAATACTGGAATTTCAGATCAATTTTCTTAGGCTGTAAGCAGCTCTTTCAGATGCTTAGTGTTTGTAGGCCAGGGAAAGAAGAAATCTGGAATGATGTTCATTTCTGAGTCTAGTTATGGTAAGGAAGGAGAGATGAAGTTAGCAGGAAAACTATATTTTTGCTGTAATAGTTTGTGATTTTTTGTTTTGGATTATGGTTAGTAACATGGTTAGGTGTACTGATAGAGTTTTATTCGGAAAAGTAATGTTAATACTACTCCTGAATCTTAGAAGCTGTGCCAGAGTCATGTGTTCATTTGACAGAAATTATTTAAGTTTTGCTTCTGTAAGAAGGCAAAGCTCCATTTCAGGGTTGCAGCTTAGAGGGTGAAAGTCTGAATAGTTTTATGCTTGTACCTTGCAAGTCATAACAGGTAAGATGAGGGACAAGGCTACCAGGAAAAAATAACTGATGAGTAATTTCAGCACTTTAAGAACCTGTCTTTCAGGGCACAGGTAAGATGGGGGAGAGGAAGTCTAGAACTTCAGGGACTTTTCTTGTTCTGGAAACTTGCCAACATGACCAACATGAGGTAAGTAGCCTGCAGGCCAAATAGTTTATGATTAATTTTGTAGTCCTTATGAGTTGCAGGTTGTTTAGTCCTAGCCTATTTTAATACGGTCGCGTCTGATGAGGGATAAGAAATTAGTCATAAATTCTTTTTCCCTGCTAACTTCATCCAGAATCTTACCCTCTCAGTGCCTGTAAGATTCAGGAATAAATCTACCTTCAAAATTTTTTGCTTCCTAAACCCTGCCCTGGCAGAGAGGGCTGAAAGCCTGACAGGAATCACAGTCACAGTAAGACTTTTGTCTCCGCAAACTACATCCATAAACTTCCCTTCACTGGAAGCTGAGTTTTGGTAATAAAGCTAAAGCTAGCATTCTTCAGTCTTAAACCTTGCCCAAACCTGAAGAAAGATCTGTCACTTGCATTAGGTTTAATCTAATGATAAGCCATTTATCTGCACCCTTGAAAGTCTTTTGGGGCTTCCAAGATTTGGGCAAATAGAATTTTTCTGTAGAGTAAGTCACAGTTTCTTATTTTCTGATGCTACCTGTAAACCTAAACTAAATTCTAACATCCAAAACAACTCATATTCAAATCCAAATGAAAAGACGTCCTTTCCACTTTCCAGCACTGGAAAACTGCTGGGTTAGGTTCAGCATTCAGCTTAACACAGATTGAGTATTTTTGGTTGTTATTACAGGACTGCAGATTTGCCATGTTCAAAGACCAAGTGCTAAAGAAGTAACCAGAAGGATCTTTACCTGTTCTTAGCCTCTCTGCTAGCTTTAAGGCAATGGTAGCATTTAGAAAAGGGCAAGATTTCAAGCAGGAGACATGGAGGGACAAACTATTTTCTTCATTCTACAAATTCTCCAGGAAAAGGGTGATGGACAGCTCAGGAAGAGCATGCAGTTTAGTATTCCTGGCCTCTTGGATGCAGAGTTGATTAAGTCTAGGGTTTTGAAGACAAACTGTAGTTTGCTGTAGCTTACGAGGCAGGACAGAATTGTTTCTCTGTTTCGGAATAGGGCTCAAGTCAGCATTAGGTATTTAAAATCATTTTTTTTTTCAGGTCAGTATGAGAATCTGGAGAATATGGCAGCATCTGGCCATGCTGCCTCTAGGTCTCTCCTTTGTTTTCAACACTAGAAGATTTTGTCTCCAGATCTCCTCTTTGCCTCACTGGAGAGAAAATGATCCAGCTGTAGAGCTAATTCTTCAGTTCCTCACTTTCTATAACCAGACCTGCTCCTAATTATAACTTGCCAACTTATCACAGCCACAAAACTAAGCATTTCTGCCAGCTAGTTTCAGTTTCATTTCTAACCATAATAGCAGAAACTATCCTTACTCATTCAGACTTGCTCCTATGAGTCCATGGGCTAGCACTGAGAATTTTACAGCAGCTAGCCTTAAGCCATACTTTTTCAGTTTCTGATGTCATCAACAGCAAGGCTAACCAATGATCTCTCTTCATTGTGCCACAGACCAAAGATGCCTGCTTAATTCAGGGTCAGATATTGGTTTTGAGGTTAGGTTAAAAGTTAGAACTAGGGTTCAGGTTACTTTTGGGACAGCAAGGACTAACGAGATAGTTTTATTGTTGGTCACTGCATGACCTGTAGGACTAGAAGATAGGCTATCAGAGACAAATGGCTTATGATTAATTCTCTTGCTGTTAGGGGTCTCTGGACTATTAACCTTAATTTTAAGGTTAGGGTTCAGAAGATCTGGGTCACCAGAGCTAGATTTATTGCTGGATTCTGCAAAGCCCAGAGGGCTAGGCTGATGGCTTGAACAGGAATGAGCAAATGATTTGTGGTTCAGGGCAGTTAGGGATGACTAGGCCATGGGAATAATGTAGCAAACGGTTCGCACAGATGCCAATTTTGGCCTCAATAAGGATTTGAACTGGTAGAAAACAAGCAAATGATAAGTCATGGTGTCTTTTAAATTTAATTAAGCCACCACCAAAAATGCTTTCTATGAATATATCAGATCAACAAATTCATCAAACTTAATTCCATTCTGTTGGTAATATAAGAAAATATTGTAAGACTGGAATAATTGATCAGTTCACTAATTATTATTCTGGAGCAATGGATCTGGTTCAAACTCTGGGGAAGAAACAAGCATCTACATATACATATACAAATACATGAAAGCACATTAGTGTGAAAAATTTGGTGTCACTGACACACCAATCCACTAATAGAAGCAGCTCAGTGCAAATCATACAACTAATCAGAATTTTTTCTCAGTATGCAACAGGAACAAGAATAATTGCTTTGTTCATTAGTCTCAAGCATATAAGGCCACATTTCAAGAAGACCGATACAAGACAAGCTGAAGCCAGAAATAACTTTTCATGTGCGGCACAAAACGCAGCCCTGAATAAGTCACTAACGATGACAATAGCCATTACAGCCAGAAACCAGCATAGAATAAACCTTTGGTCTAATAATCAAGAGAAAGCCTTCAAAGCAAAGTGGAAGGGTTCTACGCAGCAGAATACTGAATAGACTTGCACCCTTAGTAATGGTGCAGTTACTACCAAAATTGTTTTGGGCAACAACGCTCTGATGCCAACAGTGGCTTGTGGCACCAGAACTACTGCCAGTTACCTGACCATTTGTCATTGCATTTGACATTTAACTTTGAGTCTAAATATTATTGTCACGAACCCAGCTACCCAAGTTTTATGCTAAGTACTAAACCTGTCACTAACTAGAGGGATTCAGAAGCACCAGGCATGTAGTTCACCACAGCACTATTGCAGTAGCCACAGATAACAAGAACAGGCTATCCAGTTAATTTCACAATAACAATCACAACCAATTCCCAAGCAAGTACTAGGAGTGGAATATATCTGAATGCAGACAAGATGAAGCCAGACATCTTTTGATCTCTGAGAGATATTGGTCAGACCTGAGAAGCAGAGAGATAAAAGCAAAGCCTAGACCAGGAGATGAAAGGGGGAAACCACTGATTTACATTCATGGCCCGCTGGTTTTCTGGGCTCTGCTTCCTCCTAGCTCTCCCTTAGACAATTAACATACAATGATATCACATAGGGGTGGTCCTGAATGGACCCTGAAAAAAATAAGAATATCCCAAAGTTCCTCAGTCTGTTGGGCAGAGAAGGCAGCAGCTCTCAGATGGGGGTAGCTCACTTGTGTGGCCTCAAAATAACTACAAGGAAGAGCAGGGAAAGAAGCAACAGAACATTGTCTCTCCTTTTCCTGCTTTCTTTTGCTTGTTTTTCCTACCTGTAAGATTTCTCTCCTTCTCTGACAGGCACTTGAAGATGCTTTGAGTTCACTTTGAGCTGGTGGTGGCACAAGGATAGGAAGCCAACAGGACCAAAGGTTGTGGCTATGGTGAAGATCTCTATGTGCATGCAGCTGCTGGATGGCTGTCGACTCCTTCCTATGCCTTCCCTTCCTGGTGCATTGGTGAGTTGAGTTGGGCTGAAGGCATGATCTGTGGCTCCTGTACTGGCAAAATGGATTCCTCCTTCAGGGCAAGTTCAAGATCATCAGCTTGAGGCAGGCTGCTAGAACAGAACAGAACAGTTCGAAGGGACCTACAAAGATCATTGAGTCCATTTTAGGGCTAACCAAAAGTTAAAGCATATTATTAATAGCATTATCCAAATATCTCTTGAACACTGAGAGGCATGGGACATCAACCCCATTGAAGTTCTGACCACTATGCCATGGAAGTTAGTGCAGGTAGGGGGTGCGAGGACAGGAGACAACAAGGGGGAGAAATCCTAGGGCTTTGGGAGTAGAAATACAGAGAAACTGATAGGAAGTGACAATGAACCAGGAGCTGGCATGCAAGGGCTGGGAAGTTGGGAGAGGTAGACTAGACAGGTTCTGATCTGCTAGCATTTGAAGATGCCATGTTTGTTTGTTAGGAAGAGATTTATTTTTTAGAGATACATGTGTTATACTTCAGATGGGGGCACTCAGCATAGAAAGGGTCTTTAGAAGGCCAGAGAGGATGAATGCATGCAGGGAAAGGGAGAGGTGGACAGAAGGGAGGGAGGAACAGGAACAATATGAAGCACTTTGAGGAAGACCGTGCAAAGCTGGCAGATCAGAGCACTTCTCTGAGCAGTGGACAGAGGCACATTAAAGTTTTCAGAGCTAAAACACTACCTGATTGAGCTCTTGGGAATGCAAAGGTGCCATTAGTTCACCTTTCAGTTCTGGCTGGATATGAAGCCCCAGTACAAACCGCCACCGGAGGAAACCACCACCACACTTCCCACTACGCCCAAACAATCAGTAAAAGCTGGTAAAGGCGCAGAGAATGATTACAAGGCTGACAAAAGGTATGGACTGGCTTCCATATGTGGAGTGATTAAATAGACTAAGACTCCAGCCTAAGTGACAACATGATAGATATCTGTAAAATCACAAGTGGCATGAAGATGGCAAACAGAAGACAACTACACACTATTTCTTCTAGTATACAAGCTAGAGGGCATCAAATGAAAGGCAGGAAGCATTTTTCAAACAAATAAAAAGGTAGATTTTCCCTTTCTTAACTCACAGTAAAGCCAGCTAACTCCTTGCCACAGGATGCTGTGGGATACCACAAGTTAACTTGTATTTAAAAATTCATGAACAAATTCACAGAAGAAAAATCCATCAGAGCTATTAAAAACAAAGGCCCCATCTCTGGCTCAGGAATTACCCGAGCCACAAATTCTTGGAGGCTGAAGAGTGTTTTGAGGAAGTCTCACTACTTTTGCCCTCTTCCCACACCCTTCTTCAGTCATCTGGCCCTGACCATCTTCAGAAATGAGATACCGGGTTAGGGATGGACCTTCAAGCTTAACCCAGCCCATTGTTGTGGGGTAACAGCAAATGCAAGACAGAGGTAGAGAAAAATGCGAATATTTCTGTGGAATAAGTGTAAAAACTCCACATGTTGTGATAAATGGAATTAATTCCAGAATTTGGGAACTCTGAAAGAGCTTAAGCCATCACTGGAAATAAGATATGCCAGTCACGCAAACAACCATGAAAACACCACGGAACAATAAAGGGAAGCCAGATAGGGTGGAGGCAGGTCCTTCACTAGCAGCAATAATTCAACCACATAGTGGGAGTTTCATTTCAAAACCAATATATTTGAACATCTGTGAGACTTATGAGGCTGTAATGGGCTGGCAAGACAGGATTCCTTGTCTCTTCTGTGACTTATGTACTTGTAATGTCTGGCTTCAGAAAATCAGCAAGTACTGGCACAAAGGACATGGCAACAACAAACACATTTTAAAGGCAACATGTAGCAACCTGCGTGGAGCTTGGTGGGAAGAATCCAGGCTGCTGCCTGTCAGAGGAGAGGAGACAGCAGGAAAGTCGGTATGCATTGGGGGGCTGCTAGATGCAGCTGCAGAACAGCATTTTTGCTCATCTCTCTTCTGCTGGAAGGTTTTCAGTACCCTTCTGATGCTCACAAAGCTCATCCCAGTTCCTAGGCTAATGCATATATGAGTATTTCATATCTGTGCCTTCTTTTGCCCTTAATTTCCTTTAGCTTAGAGAATTCTTGAAATCCAGTATTGACTACCCTCCTTCTTCCCCCATACCTTCAAACCAGCTCCACCTCTTCACATGTACTAAGAGAGATAAACCATACATTGCCTCAGCCTCTTTTTCTACCAGACAAAGCAAGCAAAGCTGCTTTTATTTTGTCTTACAAGACAGACATGGGTTCTAGTTCAAATCATCATATTTCAGCATACAGAACTATACCTGGTATACCCTACTGGATCTTACCTGTGCCTTTTAAAATAATATTAGGACTTCCCTCTTTTTACTGCAGTTATCTTTCCTGATGTAGTTTAGACTTTCATTTTCTAATTCCTAGGCTCCTTCAAATGACATGAACATTTGTTTTCACAATGTAAAACCAAACCTTTTTCCTCCTCGCTCATAGAAAAATTGATGAGCTCCCAGCCTAGAGCAGAAATTCCTGTCTTTAGCTCTTTATGTGCATGACCTCATGAATAGTCCAGTCCTCAGTGTCATACAATTCTGCATATATGATATCTGGATCCCTCCTTTTGTCAGTGCTTCCCATCTTGAAGTCAAGAGCAAATTTCATTAGCATACTGCTAAGTCTGAGCCAGCATCATTTATGAAAATATTCTAGTAGGTAAACCTTCTTTGCAGACTTCTACTTGTGTTCTCTCACCAGCTGTCGGTACTGGCCACTCTTACATACCCTTTACACACCTTAAACTTCAATATTAAGCCATATCTGTGGTCTCTTAACTACTTATTTTATTCGTATGTAATCTACACGAGATTTTCAGTGAAGTAGATGCAAACTAAATCCACTGATTATCAAACACATATATCAAGTTATCCTGGCATGACAAAATTTGGTACACCCTAGCTTCAATAGAATCCTTTCCCCCACAATTTATAATTGTCCTTATCTTTAAAATATAATCTAAATTGCTGCATATTAGGGAGGTAAGCCTAGAAGGTAAGTAAATTCCCCAAATCAGATTTCCTTCCTTTTAGCAGCATTAGACTTGTGCTTTCAATTTACTGGAAATATTAAATACAGTTTCAGAGTAATGTGTCATTTACTCTTGTTGGCTGCCTGGCACTTGCTGTTTTAAAGATTTATGAAATTACTTTGCATGTAACCTGCAATTTCATGTGCCAGTTCTTTCAGCATTCATAAGTGGATATTATCCAGTCTCCTCGCTTTATTGTAGTAAATATTTTGAATTTTGCTTCACCTCATTTTGGTTTCTCCAAATCCTCATTCCTATTTGTCATCTTGCCCATCACCACCTTGGAAAACCAATCACTGCCATATTCTTTCTTCTTATAGCATTCCATCTCCCCCTCCCCCTCAAGTCTTCTTTTTTTTTTTTTCCTTGTTCTCTTTTTATTTCTATAACTGAAGAACTTCTTGCTGCTTGCTTTAGTTTTATTTTCAAGGTACAACTCAATCTGATTCCTGGTAATTTTCACTTTGTCTCTATACTTGCTGACCTCCAAGACATAGTTTTCTTTGCTGGTTGATCCTTTTTTCCATCCCTTGTAAGCTCCATGCTTACTCTTAATATCCCCTTAGAGAGGGTTCTTCATGCAGTTAGGGCTAGGGCCATCTTTGGTAAGTCTTTTTCCCCCTCCTTGTTGGGATCCAAGTAACAGATAGTTTTATACCTTTGATTTGAGAAATTCCAAACTTTCTCCACATTCAAATCCCTGTATTCCTTATGCCAGTTGACTTCACTAATCAGTTCTCTTAAAATTTATTGTATGGATATTTTGGGGTATATAATGCTACATAGTCCTTTATGCATTTAAAACACTAGTACCACTAACTCCAGTTGCAGCTGTGAATACTCAGCTTTTCTGCAAACCAGACCCTAGAGTCTCCTGTGAGGACCCCAGAAATGAGGAACACACAATTAGTGGCCACCTGTGGAAAAGTGTGATGCCTGGCAAGGCACAGAGACTGAATGGTAAAGGGAAAGGGAGAAAATCTAACTATGTAAGCCAGTATTCAACCATCATAGCCGTATGACTTGGCCTTTTTCATCCTATACCCCCCTTGTTCTATCATTATACATCTCACGATTTTTTTAACAAATGAAGCAAGAGTATTAGAGACAATACCTTGCCCCAGTACTCATTCCCGATTCACTCCCAAAGAAGCTTGGTGAGTAAGTGCCCTGTGGGGAAAAAAAAAAATAAAAATGTATTTCTGCAATTAAAGATGGTATCAGAGAACAAATTTATGGGATAGGGTAGGGAAATGTAATCATGATGGCAAAGTTCAGAGTGCCTTGGAAATTTTAAAACTTTCAGGTGCTTAAATGTAACTTTAATATGACTCAATATGTATTTTTTTCTGTGTAATTTGGCTTTTATTTTAGATGTTTTTAGAAAGCAAAGTGAAAAAGCAGAAGTTCCATTATGTAACTACTTGTAAGTACTACACTGTCGAGCATATGAATTTTCCACACAGATCTAAGAAATTTAGTTTAATGGAATTGCTTATAGCAATAGGTTGTTTACCTCCCCACTGGCAGCACTAAAGTAGAATGACACACTCTCTGCTAGCATTTAAGCAGATATTTGCTGACAGCAGAGGAACTGGTATCGCATGTACTGTTCCATGTTCCTTGGCTATTTGTCTATCCCATGACAGAATTACCCCTCCTTTCTTACCTTCCTTGACACAGCTTTGCCTTAGTTCTCTCTTCCCTGCTGCTGGCTCAGGATCCCAATTTCATTTTTCCCATGAAACCTTTCCACTGGCTGCTCCCAGCATGTCTCTCTCCTTGCCTGACAAATCCGAGTCCTCAGACTTTTTAAGCATAAAATCACTTTTTTTCTCTCAGTCTTATTGTCTAGAGAGCCTGAATTCCCATTTTACCTTGTAGATCCTCACCTACTCATCTTGCCACTCTGTTTTAACTTCCCTTGCCCATCTGCCTCATAACGTTGCCATTCCTCTCTTTCCTGTGTTCCAAACCATAGGACACATGCTGTCTTCATACCTACCTTCTCAACAGCTGTTTGCCCTCAAATCTTCACCCAGCCACTTCCACTTTTTCCTTGTTTCCTGATCTCAACTTTTCTTTAGCACACCTCTACCTCTCCCTCATCTTTCCCCTGTCCAGCTATCTTCTGATCCAGTTTTAATTTCCCAGCTAGTGCTAGGTTCTTCCATTTCACTATCCACTATGAGTTCCCTTCTTTGCCTCAGTGGTTCCTGATCTCTTCCCATCATTCCGCCACCTGATGCATTGCCCCTTTTTCCAGATAGTTTTAATCTGAAGAACATCTTCTGGCAGTGATTGTGACAAATCAGTTTACGTGTTTGGCATCAAAATATTTACTTCAATCAATTCTAAATGTTTTGCTTATATGCTCAATGTATGTCCCAATCTGTAGATAATATTCTGATGTTCACTGTTAGATATATGTGAATCAAGTCGTCTACTTCCCTCTTAAGTACGTCTTCCCATTTTTCCTCCCCTCTTTCCCTAAGATGGAAACAGTTCAACCATTCTGCAACACATAAAAAAAATTGTTTGACTTCTCTTACGTGACTAACTACAGTGAAACAAACTTGAACAGAACATCAAGAACGGAAACTTGGAATTCTTCTGAATATATAGATAAACTAAGATATTGTGAGAAAAAGGGAGGAAAATATTTTGCATGGACAATTTACAAACGCACAGCAATCATAGAAGCTACTGCATGGATACAGCTGAACTGAAACAGGGCTGGTTTCTTTGATAACTCTATGTTTAAAATCAAGCAAGTCACCTCATACCAGTTTCTAACACTTTTTCAGATATGTTTTATTTTTGTATGGGATGCCTTGAGAGTGCTGTCATACTAACTAGGGTGAGAGGTGACAGATTGCAGCATTACTCAGTCTCATTCATACTTGCCAGCCAGAATTAGCTTCAACAGTGCCACAACCAATATTGGATTTAGTGCCTCTCCCAGACTTCGAGTTTCCCTTCACATACAGTCTGCCCATTTTGGCATCACAAGTAGTATGACTTGGTAGAAGGAACCCCAGTTTTGGAGGTAGTTCACACCAAGGAGAAAAACAAACAAACAAAACCCCCAAACACCCTAACACTCATTTAAATCTGCTCTGTGCTGCCAGGTATCAGACAAACCTACTGGTTGCAAGCTCTCCATACTGCAAAATGACACTATCCCAGCAGAATGCTGCTTCTGCAGGATCCTGCCATGTCCTAATGAAGACAGTCTGCCGGAGAACAAGATTAGCCATGTCTGAGACCTCGACAGGTCAATTCAATCAAATAAATTCAAAGGCATGTTGGGTGGGTAATTCTGGAGCAGACTATTACTATCACTAATGCAAGCCACACGGCAATATTTCAGTGCCAAGGCTTTCATCTAGTGATAAAACAATGTCTCAGGAATATAACACCAGGACAGACAAAAAACAAAAGCAAAAGTATGTGCGTCATGCCTACACACCCCCACGCACTGCATGTTGTAATGGTAAGAGTAGTTTCAGAGTGTTAAAATTGGGGGTGAGGGAAGTTTTCATTTTTTTATCATCTTAGTTAGAAGTTAAAACTGTCATTCTGTTTTGAATATATAACTAACCAAGCAGTAACTTAAAACCTCAAGCTCCAAGTACCCTTGGATGGAGACCAAGAAGTCTGAACACTATATCCATGCAGCTCTGATTAGCTAGTTCCATGCTTATGCTGAGAACGAGGCACGTTTCAAACTCATTTGAAATGGCTCTTTCAGTGCTGTGCTTTAACATAGGTTAACCATCTGAGAAGTAAAGAGTGCCAGACCGCACTACAAATTTTTTTCAGAAGCAGTGGCTGAGTGGAGGCTTGGTTTGTCTGCTTGGCTTAGCCTAAGGCCTGGGAAATGCATCAGGAGAAGACCATCTTCAACCTGGTTTTCAAACATGCCTCCTCCCGTTAGAGGTGGGGTTAATCAAAATAGGGCCAAAAATTGTTCACAAGGTTTGTGAACCTTAACAAACCATTTCCTCAACAGACCATCCTGGTCTGAATTTTGAGTTCATAATGAAAACTGAAACCTGGCCGGTGTCTGGTGGTTTGGGATTTGACAGGGAGTATTTCACATGGCCCTAGTTATTGGCTAAGGAAACACAGCGTGGCTGTGTCTACAAAAGAGAACTAAATCTCTGAAAACTGGGTTGGTAAAATAACAACAATTTTATTAGAAAAAAGTGTAATGGGCAATGTCAGACTAAGTATTTTTGTGGTGTTTTTGTGAAAAACTTGTACTTAGGATGGATTTGGCACCATTTCAACTGCACTGTCCTTTAATTGTGCAGCCCACAGCTTTCACCATAACTACCTGAAGATCTGGCTTCTGGCAGTTTGGGAAGATCTTCCAAGAGCCCAGGGTAACTGTGGAAGAAAAGTCAGTACTTTGGGAAAAAAAAAAACACACAAAAACAAACAAAACCAACATAAATCTCTGAAAGGTCTGCTAAAGCTTCAGGAAGGAAGCAAGCTTTTGACGCAACAGCCTGTACACTTCTCTTCTAGCCAGCTCTAGGCAATGTTTGTAAATGGTGCCCATGAACTGAAACACATCTTTTGTCCACAAACAGTAACAGGAAAAAATATGCATACATCCTCATGTCTGACATGAAAAACAACTCACAAACAAATGAAATACCAATTCATCAGTGTGCATAATACACCTTGTACCTTGCATAACATTGGAGATCATCTCGTGAAAGAGGGTTATGGATATTGTGGGCTTGGCACTTTTCTAGCTGTTGCTTTATACAGTTCTTCAGAGACAATGAGGCCAATGGACATCATTAGCTCTGATCATTTTGGATTCAGGCTGCTAGCTCTCTAGCTCTGACAGGGAGAAAAAAAATGTATTTCAGACTCTAACCTCTGTTCTGTATTGCTCTGACTCCAGTTTCAGAAGGTACATTGAAACAGATTCTCCCTCTCCTCTGCCAATCATTTAGGAGGTGTACTGAAATCATCCTCACCAAAAAGCTGAGGAAAAAAAAACCCACAACCATATGGCTATGAGCCAGATTAGCTGATATGAATCAGCATTGGTCTATGGGCTTCACTGAGGTTAGGGACAAAGCACCAGGTGATGATTTGCCCCCATATTCCGTGCGCTGATGAATACAGATATAATCTGATATGTAACTCCCCCAAAGGAGGATGGGATTTAAGCGTGTAAATCTTTATATGTTATGATGAAATATATCCCCTGAAAAAAATCAGACTTCTATTTTGTGTTTGTGTCATAAAACTTAAAAGAAGTGCAAATTTTAGCTGGGAGGGAACTTTTATGACCTAGTTATAAATCTCCGCAAGGAGTGGTTTGCAATTGAAACACTGACAAACTCTCAAGCAGAACAGTGCAAGTGGGTGCGCCAGTAACATCCCCTCCAAATTTGACTCCAGCGCAGTCTGTGTGTCTCATGCCAGCATTTAGAGTCCACAATGAACTAACCAGTACAAAGAGAGGAAAATAGTCATTTCTGAATTACTGTCCCTCTTCAGAAAATAACCGCAAAGACAGGGTAATTTTGTTACTAGAATGTTGTGGTTCGTATGTTCTAACAAGAGACTGACAAAGAGAAAGCAGCATATTCCTTCTTGTATATGTAAACAGGAGAAGGGGAGGACTAAGAAATCAGTTACAACAGTACTGGTGTGACAAAGAGAAAGCATTCTGTGTTGTGCTTAGAGACAATTAAATGGATTTTAGATTCTTCTTTGCCTATTTCATAAGACTATTTCATCATTTTTTCCCCCTCTAGGTCTGCTTCATTGCTACTTAAATCATATTTCTGTTTTTTAATTACCCCCCCCCCCTTTTTTTGATTATAGACGTGAAGCTTAATAATTCTCACAAAACCAAACTTTAAAAAAAAATATCTCAGTGTTAACATCTTTATCACATCAAAGTGCCTTGATCAATGAATCAGTCTCTTTCACAGTTTGTCTCCCGTGCCCTTTCCTGGACAAACTGCTTTTAAGACAGAATGACATTTGTTTTATAATCCCACCGATGGAATTAATGACCATGCTTATCAATTAGGATTATTGGAATTTCCCGTCTTTCTGTTTCATAGTAGCACTCCACCTCTGCTTGCCAATCATAATTATAACTACTGACTCTATCATATTCTGCTTTCTTAAATGAAATAAAATGTTTGGCTTGGCCCTGTGCCAAAAACAGGGTCATTCCCAAACTTGTAATAACATATCCTTAGCTGATGTTTCTTAGTAACATGTGTAAATAGGAAAAAACAGTTGCACTGCAGGGGTTTGGATTGGCCACATGTGACTACAGTTAAAGAACATGGGAAGAAAATCAGGGGTCTTTCCATGACAGCCGTCCAGTTCAACAATGAGCACACTGCACAGATACAGAAGTGCAGACATACGTGAAGTTAAACACTTTTTTTGCTCAGCAGCAAACTAGTGCAGTGTGTCTCTTCTTTGCTAGGAACCAGCTGTGCAACCTCTGGCAGGAGCTGAGATGATAAGCTGAGCCTCCAAGATGAGTCTAGCAAAAACACGGTGAACTCCACCAGAATATTCTTTATGGTATCTTCTGTTTACCTCTGACAACATAATGTTTCTCTTGCAATTAAAGACATGTCTTGGTATTAATGACATTGCAAATGGCTTCTTGGTAGCCTCTGGATAAAAGCAGAATCTAAGTGTCACTATGAGATATGGGCTAAAGTGTGGTCCAGGGTTTGGGTCTTGGATAAGCCAAGACATTTGAGATCAAGGGTTTTGCTCTGACTGCTACAGAAGTGGGCTACCCTTCAGCTTGGCTCAGACTTTGATGCTCCTAGCAACTAAAGTTCAGGAATTTGGGAACTGAGGGTATTCAGGCTCACAGAACAAATTTGCCCTGGTCTTTGTTGCAGAGTATGATTTTATAAAAACAGAGACTTGATATGGAAATACAAAGCAGAGAAGCAAATGCATTGAGCATTTTTGAAGGTACCTTAAATTTATTTTTCCTTCTTTAAGTCCCCAGTGACTTCCATTATTCAGATTTCCATTGCTTGTTTCAGATAAAATGGATTTAATGTAGGCATTCTGCAATGGAAACAGTTGTAACTGAGCACTGCTGGACAAAAAAAAAGAGAAATTACCATCCACGCAGAACATTTAATCCAGCAGGTAACCCCTAACACTCTGCAGTATAACAGGTCTGGGAGACAGACTTCCCAGCTCTACCCTGGATGTACAAAATCATTCCTGCTGCTGAATCTGCTCGTTGGGGATCAGCTGCATCTCCCCAGCCTCACAGATCGACCCACCTTCTGGCCTGAGACCTGTCATGGGGGAAAGCTGGAGGCCACATGCCACAGCCTCGCCTCTGAAGGCCAGGCGCCACACAGAGGTATGAGCACAGCATTTTGAAATCACTGTGATCAGTCTGAGCTGGAGTTTGGCAATGCTGACACAAACTAGAAAATAATAGGTTGGCAAAGGAAGAACCAAAAAAAACTGTAGGCTAGAGTCTTATCTGATTTCCTTCCCCTGTCCTGGTAGAGCAGAGTTCTCCATTTGCCATAGCAAGGAAAGTGCTTCTTGCCTTGCCCCTGTGCAGAGAGACAATATGCCCCTGATATGCTCATGAGATTTAAGCAGGGTGACACAGTATACTTTTCTTCATTACAAATTCCTCTTTGACCCTTAACAACTCAAGTGGCTTCATTTAAAGATGATCCAGTGCAACTGAACTGTTTTTTTTCCAAGGATGGATGAGTAGATCACATCCTGGGAGGGATCCTTCGTGTGTGGTTTGGTGGTTATGGCAGGAAACTGGCAGACGGCGTTCCTGGGAATTGACATTTGCTGAGATGCTGGTGTGCAGCAAAGCAGATTTAAGGCAGGTGGAAAATGAATCAACAGCAATCAAAAGCAATGTGCTTGGATTATCATTCCTACCGTACATGAGGAACAACCAGTATAACCGCTAGGTACAACCTCTCAACCGGTCCCAGACAGAACAGTGAACATTTTGTTTTGTTTTTCACATAAGCCCAGCAGAACTTGAACATAACTTGTATAGAAGCAGGTGTGCCTT
Source organism: Anser cygnoides (assembly GCF_040182565.1). NCBI lineage: Eukaryota > Metazoa > Chordata > Aves > Anseriformes > Anatidae > Anser > Anser cygnoides. Next base: position 60,558,224 of record NC_089874.1, read on the forward strand.
CTATTTTTCACATACTATAAAGTTTCCCATATGGGAAACTGGAAAGTAAGTCCAGATCTTGGCCCAGGCTGTGGTTGTTGTTTTTTTTAATCACTCTGCTGGCACAAAGCAATTGCAAAAATGGTTTAGCAGGATATCCAAATATCTCCCTGTTGTGGATCTACCAATGGGAGTTAGTTGGAGATCCGTTTCAGTCAAGGCAAGCAAGGGTAAGCCTGAGGCCAATCTCATTTTCATGTGGGGCTGATCTGCGTAGAAGAGGTCTACAATCACTACTGCCAAAGAATCTCAAGATCTCTAAAATTTTCAATATTCTCTCTCCACTCTTATTTTTTTTCTTATTCTTTCCTATGTCAGATCCAAACTTTCTTTTGCTATATTATGGATTCCATATTAGTTATAGTAAAATTGAGATGTCACACAAAACTATGCACTGCACTATCACAACACAAGAAACAGTGGGAATAATTCCCCAAAGCTCACTGGGTTAAAAGCAATAACAACAGCTGGCGTTATCCGAGTTTCCCATATTCAGTAGATTCTCTAAAGATGATACATGTTAGTTGGTTTGAACACTGTAAAATATAGGTACCACAATAACAGAATGGGAATTATTGTGATATTAAAACGACAGCAAAAGTTTCAAAATGAATTGCTAAGGATGCCCGGAATAAACTGCAGGTACCCAGTAGCTCGGCAGAATCCATTTGAGCTGAGTGCTTATCCCCTAAATAAATATGATGTCCTCTCTGAGGCACAGCACTCCTGGCTTTTAGGAGGGGGCAGATATTTTATTCTTACAAGGCTGGAGCAAGCCACTTGGTCAAAGTCCACCACTATTGGAAGAAACTAGAGCAGGAAAATGGGAGTGATTTACTGTGACAGTTCATACACCTTTCCTCGCAGAGAAGGCTCCTCAAACATACATCATGACATTTCTTCATGTGATGGCCATGCTGCGGGTAATACACAGCACTTTCAACCAAGAAAAGGATAAAGACCATGTGACGAAGGTTATGAAACATATCAGTGATGGGGTAATCTCAGGAACTATACCACACATTTGTCACCTTTCACTTTCATTTGCCACTGTGGGCACCGTAATATAGCCGATTCGTGTTACTGCCTGGAAACTTGGAATTCAAACATGCTTTTAAGGGAACCATGTAACTCTATTATAAGGAGATATTTGGTGTTTAGATAGCTGCTTGGCACTTGACACGGACATCTCTGAAGAGACAGGAGTAAAATAAAGCCTCATATGTAGAATATAGGATGAATCAACCGTGATTTCTCTGAGTGCTGTGAAAAGCCGATTTAACCTTGACCAGAGATGCTGGAAAAGAGCCTGTGTAAAATTAAAGAAGCAGAGGGCAGGGCCAAATCCTCAGCTGGTAACACTGTCAGAGTTGCATTGAGGTAAATGGTGTTAACTCCCCACCATCAAAAGGGACGGTCCATGTTACATCATCCAAAAAACACTTTAAAGTATGAAAAGCCAGCAAGCAAGCTCAACAAGAACAAATGGTTTACAGAGCAGGAAAAGCTCTTATTCATTAAATAAGGGTCAAGCATATGGGCCAGTAAACTTCCCTTCATTTGATCAATTATGTTTTAAAAATCAAATGAAAACCATTCTTAAGGATATGTCCAACAGTTAAAGCCACAAGAATGTCCCACGGTTGGGTAACAGTAAGGCAGTAAATCAGATCTTTTTGTAGGCCGAGCGAATGCAGTGCAAACAATAACTAAACAGACAATGGCAGCAGAGCTGTGTCCTTTGAACCAGACCCTGTAACAGATATACACTGTGTTTTGCAAAAGCAGTGCAATAACATGTTGCTGATAGCATACAGAAAGCTAATACCAAACATCTTTGGCTTTTTTCCACATTCAGTCCCAAAAAGCCACAAGGAAGTTGAGATATGAGGACATCACAACTACTTTCAAACAGGTCATAGTGCTATGTGAGGTCAACAGTACTGCTGTTGACTTCAGTTGAATCAGGTTTTGGTGTGCTGTTTTTAATTTATCACATTACTGAAGCTGTACACTGATATAAATCCACACCAGAGCAAAACTGGAATAACGCTGTAGTTAATCAGGACTAATGAAACAATGTCCCTCTAGGTCAGAAATGCAGCTGTATCTCTGATGTTAGGATTAATACTCACTCAGCTTGGAAATTAATTAGTCTCTTGCTATAGATGTCATAGATCACATATGGAGAGACTAACCAGCACAGCCCTCAGATCAGTGTGATCTGAAAAAAAATGCCACACAAAGAGGTACAATAATTCTGATGATCTGCCCACCAAAAGAAAAGCCATTGGCTAAACAGCCAATGTAAAACTTCAGCTTGATGATTGGAATGAAGCCTAACAACAAAAATAGCTGCAGATTCATAAACCTCTTTTTGCAGTCGAGGTGATAAAAGAGCAATACATATATATATATTAGTGAAGAGGAGGAATGACACACACGTGCCATCTCACTAAAGTCAAGCAAAGCATTCATAAGCTCTGAGCAACCTGCTGAGGATACATTTAAAAACTCCCTGATTAAATCCCTTCAGGAACAATTACCTACATCCTCAGAAATTGTAAGATATTGAAACTAAAGTCTGCTGAATTAAGCCCGTATTAATCTTGTCCTGAGACACTCTAAAAATCAGTACCAGAGATCCCTCAGGAATGAAGGAAGTGATGGATTTGTAATGGCTTATGATTTAATTTACAAAAGAGGTTTGATCACTTGAAAGACACAGACAATTTTCTATATAATAGAGACATTACACAGAATTTAAATCTGATTGAATAGACACCATCTACCCAAGGAACTGACACCAAGCAGAAAGAGTTGATTTATAGCAGGAATTCCTTTCACTAGCTCAGGTGTCCCCTTGCTTCAGCACACTCCATATGGTAATATGGTGGGCATTTTCTCCTGCAGTCACTCTGCCTGGTCCTCTGTTCCCTGTCCTGTGCTCACATCCTGGCATATAAATGAGGTCACTTGTGCAATTCATGTTTGAAATGCTCATAAGTCACTGACTAGCACTCTGCCTCACAACACGTAGTGTGCTCTCCTATGTCCGGGAGAAGCACTGAAGCACATACACCATTTGGAGAATGACAGCAGTTCTCACTGACCTATTCCTGTAAGCACTGGCGTAGCATTAAACAAACAAAAACAAAAATATATATAAACAAACAAAACAAAAATATATATAAACATTTCAGCCACTAAGAATTCTGTTCATTTATTTTAAAATGTTTTTGTTTGATGTAGTTACTGTCTTGTTCAAGCACCTCTAAAAGGAACAGGTACTTATGCAGTGCAGGAAGGGCAGTGACTTATTTATACCAAGACCTCTCAACAATGCTGCAGTCACTGTTTGCTCCTCACTAGAACACAAATATTATGCCTATACTGACGGAGAGAATTTTGGCTGGTTGTTTCAAACTTTACCAATGTAGAATCATAGAATCATCTAGGTTGGAAAAGACCTTCAAGATTACCAAGTCCAACCACCAACCTGACCTACCAAATCCCACCACTAAACCACATCCATTAGTGCCACATGTCTCTTAAATATCTGCAGGGATTAGGACTCCACCGCTTCCCTGGGCAGCCCGTTCAATGCTTGTTTACTGTCTGTCTCCATGAAGAAGTTTTTCCAAATTTCCCATCTAATCTTTCCCTGACACAACTTGAGACTGTTCCCTTGTGTCCTACCACCTGTTACCTGGGAAAAGAGAAAAACACCCTCCTCGCTGCAATCTCCTGTCAGCTAGCTGTAGAGAGTGATGAGGTTTCCCCTTAGCGCTGTCTTCTCCAGACTAAACAACCCCAGTTCCCTCAGCTGCTCCTCATAACCTTTGTTTTCTTTTCCCTTCACCTGCTTCATTGCTCTTTTCTGCACATGCTCAAGCAATTCAACTCCCTTCTTGGAGTGAGGGGCCCAAAACTGAATAGAATATTCAAGGTGCAGTCTCACCAGTGCCACGTACAAGGGGACAATCACTTCCCTAGTCCTGCTGGCCACACCATTTCTGATGAATTATCATGTAGTATAAAATATTATGCAGCATAATACTTTATTTATACAACATATAGACATATATATTATGAATATATAATAACAATATATAGCATGCATTTTATGTAGCACAATGCTTTCCTTATATAAATTAATTGCATTCTAATTGAAAATGTATTTTAGAAGATTTTTTGTTTGTTTTTAGCTGCAACTAGAACACAGAAATGGAAGATAATCTGACTTCAGGATGGATCATATGCTTAGCAAGGCAATAAACAGTTCTATGTTAACTAAAAATAGAGCACACTCCCTTTCATTCTGCAGTCAGAAAGCTTTCAGAGATATATATCTCCCCCTTAGTTTTGCATTAACTGAAATCCACTGTTTTATTAGGAGAGGGTAAGCAAAGAGCATTTAAATCACCACAGTCCTGGGATTTTAGGAAGACACCAGTGAACAGAACCTTGCAGTCTCAGAAAGAGAAATACGATGATTTCAGCAGTTTAAGAAAAACATAGTAACATATAGGTATTGAAAAAAACAGCGAATGACAGCAAATGACAAGATGAGCGTTTTTTTTTTTTTTTTTGGCTTTGGATATATGCTTAGATAAAAGACACTATAGTTCCAAAGAACACAAATGAAAAAATCCTGATTCAAGTTCATGAAATGACAGACTATGGGAAAAGCAGGAGAGAATTTGACCTAAAAACCTATTTCTTAGAATATGATTCCTACTCTAAAATTCAAAGAGAAGCCAAAACTAATAAACAATTGGTACAGTGTCGATGTTTATTCATATCAAATCATGATGTGCAAGGCGAAGAATATCAGCAGTTCAAGTTACTGGCTGAACACCCAGCGAGGTATATCAGTTGCTCAAAACATTCACAGGGCACTGAGATGGGTGAGAAAGCCCTCAGCTATTTCCCTCCCTTAACTGCAGGACAAAAGGCCAGTAAAGACGTGTGACTGGATCTCCAGAGCGCACCACTGAAGAGAAGTGGCTTCTTCAGTGTTGATAGCACTGAATGCATGAATGCGGGCATTGCTGTTCAGGTCACAGTTCTGCAAACCAACATAAATAGCGCATTCACAGTTGTGTTAAACAGCAAAGGAAAAAAAAAAATCTGTGAGGAATGACAGACAGACAACCATCCTCCAGTCTGACAGTGTCAACCACGATGCCAAGTCAGACCATCTACTTGAGAACAGACCAAAGGTGCCTCAAGCCATGAAGAAATGATGCGGTGGGGTTACGCTCACAATCACAAATGGCAGACACAGCTGCCCCAGCCACCTGTGTGGGATACCAGTGGCACCCCAGCCAGCCACCGGTGTGAAGTGAGGTGGGGGAACTGGTCTGGAGGTGAGGATGAGAGATCAGGTACCGCAGACAGATTTGCACTCTCATGCCCACACCTGCCTCATGCACCCAGTTGAGTCTCTGGGGAGAAGAAGAGAAGTGGCAACTATCAACAGGCTAGGTTTAATAGGAATGGAGGAAACACCATATAAATATGATCTTTTCACATCTTTACTAAACTCTCAAACAGAAATGTTGAGATCTGAAAAGTGCCTTTAATATATTTCTTTAAGGTTTGATTGAAATACTCAAATATGTGTGTGGAAGTGGCAAAATGCCAGGTGGAATGGGCTTGTCGTTTGTGGTGTGGTTCTTTTTTGGGGGAGATTTTCCCAGTCAAATCTGTTTGCTCCTCCAAAGTGTCCCTTTGATGAAAAACCAGTCTCAGGTATTGCAATAAGCAATAGCTATGACAGTGAAATAGAAATAAAGTATGCAGTGTCAGATATTACACTAATGACTTGAAGTTGTTGCCATCAGCTTTCTATATCCTGATCAGAGTAAAATGAGTTTAGTGATTGCAGTGCTGTTCCTGCGGCACAGAAATCTCCAAACAAAACAAAGCCAACCCCAAAAAACACCAAACAAAACCCACCATCGCAAATTGTATCACTCTTTCTGCACTTGGTAAGGAGGTCAAGTATTTAATAGACACTGAAATGATCTAAAGTCACCTCCAGATAATCCTCTTCCAAAGCAGGTTGGAGGAACAGCAGAGGGATGATGAGGGAAAATGTACATTAAACACAGTTTGGTCTTTGAGTACACAGTTAAGGTTGGTTTTGCTTTGTGTTAGCAAAACTTTGCTTTATGTTAGCCAAAGACAACAAAACCCATAGCTGTGTGATAAACCTCTTTTGAGCTAGCTGGACAGAAATGCCCTTTAAATTAATCTAGGAGGAAAAAACTCTTTCACTTAGCAACAGTCTCTTAGTCCCTGGGCCTTTCTGAAAGCCTATCCCTCCAAAAGAGGTGCCTCTTGTCCTCTCTGTTCCTTCTGGGCTGTCAGCTGGGAATTGTAGCTCTTGGCTAATTTCCAGTATTTGGGTACTGTTTTGTTATACAGTGGGACCAGATATTCTCACAGGTCCTTCAGAGGGCCACATGCACCGTTATACTTCACTATCCCATGCTGTCAGTGTAAGACTGTCCATGTTCACTGCAACAGCAATAAAATTACTTCTGAAAGAAGAATGCATACCCTCCCCTCCACCCCCCCCCCCCCCCCCCCCCCCCCCCATGTTTGGGACCATAAGCAGAACCTTGTGTCCTGATGGCCAGTCTGTGAGCTGATGGGCATGGCTTCACGTGAAATTTCAGGGCACACAGCTCCCTGAGTGATCAGATCTGATACCACTTCATTTTGCATATGCAGAAGTTTAACACATCTCAGATCTTTCCGACAGCACTGGAGTTTTTGCTGATGCTGAGAACATTTTGCTGCTAGTTCATATCCTTTCCTGAGGAAGCACAGAAAGAGAAGCCAAGGCTTTAATTCTTCTAAGCTATTCTTTTTGTTTTTCTTTTGATACTCATTTTTACCCATAGGCATCTTGGTTGCTAGCTGTACTTGCCAGTCCCACAAGCACTTTGGAGCCCTTCTCAAAGGAAGCTTCTTCCTTGTCATGTCTAAGTCTTTGCTTGCAGAGAGCTCGCTGAATAAAACATGCTCAACTCTAACATCTCCTTACCTTTTCTAATAAGACACTTCTCCTACCTTCTGCAAGTTTCTAGGGTATGTGGGGTACTACCCACAGCACTGCAACACACGTTGTGCAGTCTGGTTATTGTGGGAGAAGGGCTGTCTGGGTGACCCTCCTTTGGGTAATTAAATACCACAACCAAAGCTTAAATACTGTGCTGACAGGAACTTCATGAATACAAAAGAAAGACTCACAGGTTGGTAAAACCAGCAAGGATCCCAAAGAGCACATACTCACACCCTAGAGTGGTATTTGTGCTTGCAAGAAAATCTCTTTGCTTCTTTTCCTGCCTTGAGTGAAAAGGGACAGAAACAAGACTAGAGCTACGATCCACAACTGAAATGTAAAAATGCTCTACAAGGCAAAGGAGTGGTAGGATAAGCGCTACAATAGACAAGCAAGCTCAGTCAGCACATTGTTGCAGGCAGATGACGTGCCAGCAGAAAAGAACAGCAGTCCCAAGACAATTGTGGCTGGCCCACAACCTCAGTCTATGTCAACTCTGTGGCCCGTAAGCCAAAGGTTTGCTTTTTTTCCCACTCCCTTGCATACCACATGGCATCGCCAGCCTTACACAACTACTGACTTTTCCCTGGATCTTTGGGAGAGCAAAACAAAGTCGGGAGCCAGACTCCAGATAGTAGCAGACAGTATGTGAGACGTTTGATCTGAGAGCTGAATGGCAAGTGTGAAAGCTGCTCTGACTCTGAGGAACTTTCCTGCCTCATTTGACCCAGCTTCTCCAAACACATGACAGCAGTGTGCATCCAAGAACAGAGCAATTTCCTTTTCTGGCCATCCAGGTATTTCTTTAAGAGCTGTATAGAAGTCATTCTTTTTTCCTGATTCTCTCAGTCTTTATTGGTCCCTGCAGCAAATGACTGTGGTTCTTCACGCACTTCCTATCTTGCTGGGATTCATCCCATAAGAGGCTGAAGAATCCCTTGTGGAATGTTTTAAAGGAAAAAACCAAAAGTCTCCACTGGATTACAGCTCATTGAACCTAGTGGAAGGTATTTAAATGAATGAAAATTATACTTAGACCCAGACTGTTGCAAGATCTTTACTCTACCTTCTGAGCATAACCTTATGAGTTATGCATCCTCTGATAACAGTCACGGTGTCAAAGCAGGGAGATACACACGTTATTTCCTCTCAGCCAAGAAATCAATTATAACGCTGCTCCTGAAGGATCTCCATATATGCCAATATGTAACCAGCATTGAATTCCTCGGATTAACCAGTCCTGGGCCTCTCTGAAGCACCACAGCCCATCAGAACTAGGTGTTTGGTAAGAAGTAGGAGCTCAAAACACCACTTCCTTCTCAGGCATGGAGATATAGCGAGATTGAGGGGGCAAACCCAGGCTAATGCCTATCTCCGCAAACCACTGGCGAGGTCAGAGATGGAAAAAGGTGCGAGAAAATTCAGCCTCCCCCCTCCCCAGCCCCCCAGCCCCCCGGACGGCAAACAACGGGGACAAAACGACTCTGGGGGAGCTGCTGGGGACAGAGTTGGGCCACCAGAGCCGTCCAGGTGCAGATGCTCAGCCCCCTCCCGCAGGCTGCGGGGGTCCCCGCTCCAGGAGAGGGCGCTCCAGCACCGACTAAAGGCGAGCAGTGCCCACAATCAGCGCCGCCTGCTAATTAATTAGCGCTGCGTGCAGGATTGCCCCCCCCCCCCCCCCCCCAGGGGTCCCAGCGCGCTCCGAGAGGGCAGAGGAGGCCGCCGAGCAGAGGGGGAGGCTGCAGTCCGCCAGCAGCTTCCTTCCCTTTTCTCTTTCCTTTTGAACCGTGCAGGCCTGATTCGTTGCCGAAGGGATACGTCCGGCTTCCCCCCGGCTGGAATTTAAGAGCAGTAAGATTTCACACCCTGTTTTATTCCTGGAGGCTGTGAGTTTCCAGGCTGAATCTCTGGCCGCATTGCTCCCGGCTGCCAGGATGGATGTGCACGACCCCTGTGCAGCCGGGGTGCTCCCGGGGTGCAGCTCCAAACCCTATTCTCCCACGGCACCCAGGGTGCCAGCTGCATCCCCCACATGCCTGCATCAGGTACTAAGGTGCAAAAGACCCAGCCCCACAGGCTCTCCCCAAAACAGCCATCTCCCCCTATCCCCAAAGCTGGTATGTACCAGGCAGGGTGGGGAAGGACATCCTTGGGCTCTGGTGGTCAGCGCGTCCTCCCCTTCCACTGGCCTCAGAGCCCCCGAGTGGTATGATCTAGCCCTGGAACTGGGCCTGACTTCAGAGCTGGCCCTGCTCCACACAGGAGGGCCCTCCAGAGGTCCCTTCCAAACCAGATGGTTTCACAATCCACAGCGCTGTGTAAGTATAGAGAAAACATCCTTGTTCCCATTTTACGCCACAGAACAGTAAGGTACAGACAGGTAGGTCAATTTGGACCAAATCTTATAAGGACTCAAAGTTTCAGGTGGAGGACCTGTTGGCTGACAGCCCCAGCAGATCACCACCTTCCTCTTTACACTGCCCTGTTGATCCTGTGCCTTCTTTTAATAGCTCTGTTATCAGGGCAGGTGGGTTGTATCAGTTTACATATAGGTTACGCTCCTGGATTCACTATACATACGAACATCAACAAACAGCGTGGCACTGGTTGATAGGCCAACTAGAAATGTGTCTCAGTTGAAATACGAAGAAGTTTCTTTCAACGCTTGCAGGCAAAGGATTGTCACTGTTTCTCATTGCAGCTGCTCACTGGTGTGGATCTGCTGCCTCACTTTTAAGTCACGCCATAAATACAGAACTGCTTTATGCAAGTCCCTGAGGTTTGATCAGCCTGGTTTTATTACAGCCTGCTAAGAGAAATTGCCCTTAGCTAATGATTTGATTGTATAGATGTATTTTTTTTCAAGAACATTCTCCTTGCTAAAACTTTTTAAAGTCATTATCAGTGTTATGAGGGGCCAAATTTAACTCAAAAGTAGGTTAAAATATAATAAGAGAGGTTGCTTCTCTTTGTTCCCGCAACTGATTATGTGGTGAGAGGAGACACCAATTTGACCTAGTGGATGTTGCTGCGAACTTGCACTTTGGACTTCCTGGGAGTCCTTGAATGGGTCACTCACTCTGTGCCACGCTTCAGCCTTCCATCTGCAAAAGTTTCCCTGCCTGGCAGGGGCACTGTGAGAAAAGCCCTGTTAGGTTTGCAAGATGCTTGAGGACTGCATCAGTGAAGGCCGTATAGGTGCCAAGAACAGATATGTATCTACATATCCAGACAGCTACAGACTTATTGTGACTCAATCAAGTTTAAACATTTTAAGATAAAAGCTGCTATTTCAAGCTTCTTAGGCTCAAGGAAATCCATAATAAAAACAAACCATCAACACAGAAATAACTGGGATTATTCACACTCGAAGTGAGAGAAATCACTTGTCAAGGTCACTGTTGAGACCTTGACAGACTGAGAAAAAAAAACAAAAAATCCAACATATGAAATCCATGACAGAAAAAAGAAGCAAGATTAAAGATTCTTTCCCCATTACTTATTCAAATGCGGAAAAAAAATCCAACGTTTTATCTCCAGCTGAATACTCTTGCAGGCTGAAACACTGAAAATGAAAATGAGTTTATACATAGCAGGTCCAAATTTACCTTTTGTAAGATGCCTTGATGAATAGGTCTGAATCACAGATTTGGTCCAGAATGTTCACTCTTCAGGGAAAACTAAGTTAATTTTGAGAGCATCGTCTCTTGTTTGCCATGTTTCCAGAGTGTCAGGAGACAACTCTGTCATGATTTACCCTCTCTTTTCCAGTTCTGAGACACTGGCCTAGATGAAACTGATAAATTACAAGCTTGATACTAGTTTTTAACCTGCTGGCTAGAGATTTTCCTTGTAAGTGCTGGCACACAGGAAATTATTTTCTTTAAATATTCTGGAGTGACACTAGCAGAGAGTTTTTATTGAAAGGAAATTCTGATCTGGCAAAAGCACAAGATTGGTCCTGTTCCCTTCCTCAGCTCTCGTTTCAAACTCTTAAATATGCAGTCACATGCACCAACATACGCACCACCATTCACCCACAGCCATGCAACCTCTTACTGCAGAGATGGGCCTGAGTCAAGAAATTGTTCTGAATCCAAAGTCCAAACACATCTCCCTAATTCTGGGGTTAGAGTTTTGCTCAGCCCCAAGCCTAATACAAAGAGTCACAACTGCAGAACTACAGTCACAGAAACAGAAGACAAATTAGTTTCCCTAACCTAGAGCCCAAGCATTTATGGGCTTAATTGGATCCTTATCCCCATGACTAATAACTAGAGGAGCATGAAACTCTGTTACACACTATGTGGAAAATGAGCTCTTCAATACTACCTTAGCCTTATTAACCAGGTTATATTTTGCATGTGCCTGCCCAACATGGACAAGTCGTACACTTGGAATAATTAATTAGTGTTGTAATCGTGCACAAGTTACTTGTTGCAAAGAAGTTGCCTGTGATCTTTCCTGGAGCAGATCTGGTGTTCTCTCACTTCTGCATTTCAGTGAGCCCCTTTGGTCTGAAGCTTCCCCCTACCAGGTTGCTTCATTCCTCTGCGTCAGAGTGCACTCATGTGGTACGTAAAGCACGTAGGAACATAAGTGTGGAGTATTTAAGCAGCAGCAAAAACGTCATGTTTGTTTTGCAAGATATGCAGTATTTCATATGCAAGTCATTAACAAGACATAGATATCAGTAAAGATATAGATATAGACTCACATGTGTATGGTTTTGGAAAATGTTGAAACTTTCCTATGCATGGGGTGCTGCAATTTAGATCTACTAATACCAGAAAAAAGGCAATACATTTTTTTAGATGTTGTTTGAAGAATGAAAACGTTTGGTGAGCTCTTGGTTTAGTAGCCAGAGCAAAACACTGCTATTCAACACAAGATAATAAAAATACAGTAGTGAGAACCTTCTGACCAACTATAACAATATTTTCATTCTTTTTCATACTATTTCTTTTTAACCTTCTATTTCGCTCTTTATTTCTGCATTTGTTTTCAAATAACATTTTTCCTTCTTTCTTTCAAAGGAGATCAAAGAGGTTTGTTATTTGACAGAAGAAATGTTACGGAGATTGCCAGTTACCTTTTGCTGTTGATACCCATCAACTGTAATAGAAACATAAGAACACAGAACTGGAAAGGACCATCTGGAACCATCTGTGAGCCGTTCCTCACACTGTGGGCTACTATGAATTAGATGTTTAATCGCAAACAGTACATAGAACATCTACTCCACTTGCCACAGGTCATCAAACAGTTCCTATGTAACACAGTTAAGAAAGATGATGATTAATAATAAGCATCCAGAACTGTAACGTGCCATAGAAAGAACAGAGCATCAAGCATTATCAGTTTCTGAGAACAGGGGAATATCATCATTTTAAGGTAGAGAGATTTTAAGAAATAAAGTATGAATTTTGCTGCAAGAAGGCAAGAACAAACAAAAAACAGTCTCAGCTACTCTGACTGAGGAGATATCTTCCTTACCTCAAACCTTGCAAACCATTTAGCATGGACTATGTGAACCTCCCACTCACCAGAAAGGAGTTCAGGAAGGAAGCGTGCATTCACCTCCTTTTCATTTTTCCTCCACTGATAGTACTATTACTCTAAGCTGAGCAACATTATTTGAAGTTCTAACCCTTAATAATATGTACTGCTGACTTACATGCACTTGGTTATCTCACTCTCTTACAATGAATACAGACCTCCAACTGTAAAACGGGGATGCCACTGTTAATCTATATCATGGGAGGGATACAGTTTACAGGTTACTTTGAGGCCATAAAATATATTCCAGGAATCATAGTTTATTACGAATAAGTTTTGACAGATGGTCAGGGACAAGCACTCTGTGCAAAAGCCACTGTCTTACACTTTGGACAGAAATTGCACAGCTCCTGTGCAAGTCCTTTGGAGACAATGCAGTGTTGTGACAGTGGCTGAGGACAGAATTCAGCCACTTGACTTGGCCTCCAGATACCCAGAAATGTCAGGAGATCTATTTTCTAAGGCGGTCATGAAAGAACCCCAAATTTAGCCAGCAGATAACTGATGTAAAACAGCAGGAATAACACTTGGGATAGTCTGCAGAATAATACTGTTTTATTTACAACATGCAAAGTCAGAACATATGTAGACAATCTGAGTTAAGAAACTGAATCTTTTATGCTCAGAAATAGGTTCATTTTTGCAGGAAATGTGTCTTGATCCTCAGTGTTGTTACAGTTTACTGAATACCTGTTAAGTGAAAAACAGACAACTTTTTTCCCTTCCCCTCTGACTTTACAAACAGCAAGTGCTATGTAGTTTCATCTTTTGATGCTTTCCAGAGAGATGTCTTTCTGTGTGCAGTGAGTCTATGAAGATCTACAAAATCAGGTCCCAGTGGTCATTTGTCCTGGGGTGATTCGCAGCCACCCAGGGGAATAGTACTGTCAGTGGAGAAGGTGAAGGGAGCGTAATGAAAGGCACCTTCGGTTTAGCAAGTCCAGCCTACAACCCTTTCTCACCAGCAGTAGGTGACTTTCACCACACAGCCACTGTTTTTCAGTCATCAGGTAGGTCTGAAAAAATAGATGGGAGAAGTGCAACTCCAGGCTAACTCACATGATCTGAGTATGTGCTATAAAGATTTAGGGGTGTCATTGCAGTGCACTCGTCTGCTGCCAATGGTCTTGTAAATAAAACAAGAAGCATTTGAGGCTATGTTAAAACTATAGATGAAAAAGTGCATCAAAAATGCTGCTGTTTTGTGGGCTGGGCTGAAAGACCACCTTTCTTCCTATTCATTCTTAGTAAGTCTTCCTTATGCAGTGTGACTGCCTCATCTAAAAAGGAAAAGTAATGTTTAATGGACCCTTTTATTGGATGGCTTTAGGGTTTGGGGGGTCGTTATCTTCTAGGGTTAAGGCCGGGCTGAATCCCAGGGAGTTCAGTTAGCCACAATCATAAAACAGCACAAAACAACTGTGCTTAAGTGAAAAAAAGAAAGAAAGAAAAAAAAAAGATAAAAAAAAGGAGCTTGCTGCTTCTTTGACTTTCCCCTGATCCTCATGGTCTGATCAAGAAAAATGTGGCCTGTGTAAATGGAAGGTATTCCATAACTACATTGAGCGGAGCCTACAGCATCCCAAAGGAGCTATTCATCAACCCCAACAGGAATATGCACTCGGAGGCCTTCACTGAATTAAAAACAACAAAAAAAGGGCTATCCACTTATCTCATTATTTGGTTATCTCTGATTTCAAGGAGTGCATAGAGAAATGTTAAGCCCTCACTAGACTTTTTAAAAGAACTCCTAAGCCCGATGTCTTTTTTCCCCCCTAAGTACAGGAGAGATATCCAACAATTTCTGCATGACTTTCTTGCATGTAAAGTACATTTTAATTACATTTACATTACATGGGATTTAAATAATTTATTTTTACTGATTCAGAAAAAGCTATTAAAATCCAGATTGAGCAATTCAATACTCCATTGACAGACAGTTTTAAATACCATTGGCATGTACTAGTGTCCATTCTGCCTGAGCTTTAACAGAATTTTTGTAATTAAATTTAAGATTCTTTAGGGACTATAAAGTGAAAAAAGAAAGTCAGTCAAGGTTCAATCTTACGAAATGCTAAACATTTTTCAAGACAGATTGAATGTCCTCAATTTTATCTTAATCCAAATGGAAGTTGATGGTGCTCAGTATCTATCAGAAGTGCTTGGCACTTTGCAGGATTAAATCCCACAAGAACAAGCAAACAATAAGCTCTGAATACTGACAAGCTTTTAGAAAACACTCTAATGATGACCTCAACCATTACCTGGAGGGACTATTTCTCATGGGGCCAAAGATAATTCAGCCTCTATGTGAATTCACACTTGAGACTTTCTTGACCAGAAATGGTCAAGTGGTGCAGATTATGAGTTATTGGTCTTAAGTTTCAAGACATAAATTACTATCTGTCAGGAAGCAAGAGCTATCAGCTTATTTTATTTCGGAGTTGAACAATGGTAAAAATAAGGGTACTCTATCTGCTAAGTCACTGTTCTCATGAGACTTACAGCTTCCCCTGAGAAGGTCTGGAAGAAGAACCTTACATTGCAAAATATGGTTGGTTCACCATCAGTAAGGCACATTGACTCCATATAATGTGAGAACTTCTGTACTGTGTTATCACCTGTTCTATGGAGCATGGAAAAAATAAACATGTTATAAATTTCACTTGGAGTTCCACATTCTTTTTTTGCCTACAGTGAAAAAAGGTGAGACTAAGCAGACAATTCTTAGAAATACATGCACTGAGATTAGACATTAAGAACTCAGACTCAAAGTTATTAAGACTATTTTGAAGCTTCTACAATCACAAGTGAAGCTGAGCATTATGCATGTCACTAACTGAACAATCTTTTTCACTCTAGTTGGTTATTATTAGCTCAGAAGTGAAGGACAATGACTTCTAAACATCACACCTTTGCTGTGCAGAAAGTCTTTGGGAAAGGTACCTTGCAGGTAGAACTGTGATGAAAGTTAGGTCAGTGGGATGTAACTGCTGCTTTAGAACTGGTCAAAGACTGAAGAGGATCATTTGTAGAAAGTGTCTTTGAGCTGGGAACCTTAATGACAGCAACTGGCTAGAAACCTGGTCTTGCTTATCTTCCAGAGACATTACATCTATCCCAGTATTAATCCTTTCACCATGTGACATATACTGGTACATGCCCCCTCAAGAGAAAGAACCTATTTTTCTCCAGCCTCCTCCATTTATACAGATACTGTTCATCTAACGCTGACCCATCCACATCACTGTAACTGGATACAATACAGAATGGTGGGGCTGCCAGAAGCCAAGTTGCTACACTTTTTATACCTTTGTTTATATCATTAAATCCCTCAGAATCTGAACACTACAGTGTATAATGAACTTGCATTATGTCAAATGAAGAGGACAGCCAAGTGACAGAAGGTAGTGGCTTATTATGACACTGCATTATAATGCAGCTCTGGGGAATAAAACTCAGGAGAAATTATTTGGATGGAAAATTTTTGATCACAGGCAAGTTTTTATTTTCTGCAGTAAAAGTGTTTATTTTTCCAAACTGGAGCTTATTAGCAAAGGGCAGCTTTGTGAATTTCTTTACTGGAAAACAAACCCAGGAAAAGTCCCTGCAATTTCTGTCTTGGTAAAAGTGCTGGTGATTCAGAAATGAGGTTTGAAACACTTTTAAAATGACATTCTCAAATAATAATATTATGAACATTTAAATAACATAAAAATGGTTGAAGTAGGTAGAAAATGCCATAAACTGTATATTTTATCCATATATATATATATATATTTGAACTTCTAGTCTTTTTCGGTGATTTTTATTTGATTTTATATATATTTTTAATATTATTATTATTCTGTTGTAGCTTGGGAATTAAAAAAAATTCTAACAGCTTTTATGCCTTTCCTTTTCCTTTCAAACCAGAGGTCTTCCACGGACATAGAACGTACTTTTCTTCAACCGCAGACTTGTGACAAAAAGACAAAATCTGTAAAAAGCTCCAGATATAACTGGGTGGACAAGGATACCAGAAGAAAACTTGCATTATGTAGAGATTCTTCTATAGAAAAGAATCTAAATACACATGAATAAGACTGCATTTTGGAAGTCAAGAAGGGAGAAAATTGTCAAAAGTTAGACTGAGTCACACAGACTTTAGGATTTTTTTTTTCTTAAAACAAAGAGCAAAGGGTCCTTTGTTCAACAAAAATAAGCAAATAACAACAATTATTTTTGTGTAGAATGGGCAGGATAAGACTTGAGATATAACCCCAAAAATGAACTAAATGTGTTGCTTTAGTTTTCAGTAAAAATGCAACAGTTGAGTGTAAAGAGAAAGTTTACAGAGTGAATGCAAAGGAAAATTTGGAAATGGAATGGACATATATGAAGTCAAAACAAAACTGAAAGATCTAAGTGTGCTCAAATCAGAAGGTAACTGCCACCCCAATTTTTTTTAAAGAATTGGCCTATTAAACAGTAAGCCTGGTACCAATCTGTTAGTAAATCTGTCAAGCTGTGGGAGCACTGAAATACTGGCAAATTTTGAATGTGGCAGTGAAATATAACTGAGGGAAGTGTGATTCAGGCAAAAAAGGGCATTTGACTGATCTCAGGAGTAGTTTGAAGAAAGGAATAATTGAGAATATACAGCTACATGACATTTGGTAGAAAACAGGTAAGAAGTGCACAGGGTTTCATCAGAGGTACTTTGTGCTAGAATACACACATCTTTCCTTCCTATTAACACCAATTTCCTAGCAGAGTAAGACAGTTTGTGTTTCAGTAAAACATTTGTTATGATGCTACAACAGTAATTATTAGGATCTTTAAGAGGAAGTGTGTCCTAAGGATCAGTGATGTCCAAGAACAAGGTATGGAGAACTTCTGATACTTCCAAATCTTTTCCTCTGAGATGAGTAGAACTTCTTTTCTCAGGAACAGAAGATGGAGAATAAGACATTTAAATGAAAGTGTTCAGGAACTCCACGAGAATATGATAAAAAGATGTTTGAAAATGGGATCTGTGAATAGTTAGGACTAACAAAGGATATTAAAAATTAGAAAAAAAAATCATTTGAAAGACAGCTACAGAGGCCAGAAATGATATTCACTATTATATTTTTATTACTGGCAATCTGATCTGTCATCAGAAGAAACTTTAGATGTTACAAACAAAAAAGAAATATTCAAGAACAAAGATGCAAGTGAGGACTAATAACCAGCTCATCAAGCATTACAAATGCATGGAGTTAAAGAATTCTGCCCTGAAAGAGAAGGGACTGAAACGGTCAGTTTAGCAGATGGAGGAGTCGTCTAACTCTTACACAGGAGCAAGCATTTCACCTCTGACAGCACTGAGCACACAAACACTGAAATGGAAGTACAGGGAGTGCAACCAGAGATGGTGGATCTCGCAGACCCATAGTGACAGCTGTGCTTAGCACCAATGCCTCTCATAAACTTTGAAGAGCAGTCCCTCAACCAGTTTCAAGAAGAGCAGCAATCTGTTTTCAAAGAACAGTCGCAGGACACACCAGAAGGGCTACTCTCTCAAAACTGTTCCAAAATGAATGTCAGAGGCTTAAACCAACAGAAGACACACAGCCCTTGACAAGGGGGTTTCATAAGAAATGTGACAAGAAAAAAAACAAACAGCAAAAATCATATAAGCTGATGGCTGCTGTACTAGCCAGGTGCACCTTAATATCAAAAAAGTAGTCTCAATCATCTACGACTATACAAGTTAGGCACTGGAATAGGCTGCCCAGGGAAGTGGTTGAGTCACCATCGCTGGAGGTCTTTAAAAGACGTTTAGATTTAGAGCTTAGTGATATGGTTTAGTGGAGGACTTGTTAGTGTTAGGTCAGAGGTTGGACTCCGTCTCTTCCAACCTAGATGATTCTGTGATTCTGCGATTGTATTTTGCAACATGATGCTAATACACACTCCAGTACATCATCATGTGCAAGAATGCAAATACTGGAATGGGTTCATACAGGGGCAAGCTAGGTTCATACAGGGGCTAGGCACACTGAATTTTATGAACAAGCATGTTAAGACATTACAGCCACATTCTAAGCTGGGCAATTAACTTCTGTCTGCCTATACTTTCCCTGAGAATTGAAATGGATATAGGATTCTGTATTTCGTAGGTAAAACTTTTCTGGCTGTGAATTTAACATTCATGAAAGGTGCCAGAATAATGGCCTGGAGACCAAAGTCTCCTATATGTGCAGAGCAATGTATTATGTGTATTATGGGCAGAAGCAGTGCAAGTTTGCTGCATTCTTCCAGTAACACAGTCCAAACGTGACGTGGACAACTTCTTTTTAAAGATTGTAGAATATTTTAAGACAGACTGGACTAGAAACCTAGGTAAAATCGTATATATATGACAAAAAAACGTGATGTTAAATATCATTCAGACAGCCTTGAGAAGGACTGAAATTTAAACATTATGTCAGCTTGTGGTTAACCTAAGTGGACTATAAGATTAAGCATGATCAGCTGTCATGATGTTAAGTGGTCCTTATCTATAGTAATGTGTATTCTTCTAAATCACCTTATTTTATAGGTGTTCTTTAGTGATATAATTTTTTTTTTCTCCAAAAGCCTTTATTACCTATTAAAACCATAGATTCTGCTGAAAAATTGAACAGCATGCTATTTCCGTGAATATAAATTAGACACAGAGGAATGCAAATAATTGATAAGGGAAGCTAAAAGTATTAATGAGACTCCATGGTCAATAGACATTAATAGCAAAAATAAATAATTTTTGTCCCAACTAGTATATAAATCAGGCAGAAAAGGAACACCTGCAATACATCAGTTCAAATTCTATTCAGATTTTTTCTGTCAGCAATAATGACAGTAAAAGGGCAAACGCACATGATAAATATTTCTGTTCTGTATTTTTCTGTACAAAAGGAAAATGGGAGACTGCATGCATGTTTTATAATGGATTACTTTCTGTTTCAGCAATAACTACAGAAGTTGTTCTCCATAATCTATTTCTGTTAACCATTCTTAGGTCAAATGCATATTTTTTTTCCAAGCAATTTTAAAGGTGTTGGCTCCCATGCTCATTTATCACCTTAGTGTTAACTTTTAATATTGGTAAAATAAAGATAAAATTCAGATAATTAGGAAGAAAAAAAGGCTTAGATTCATTGCACACTGTCTGCTTCTTAAAGATTCAGCTAATTCAAGCTCCCTTTTCCTCAGTTTAAAATAGGTACATAGGATGAGGATTCTTATTGCACATTAGACACTTTGACACTGTAAAGGGCAAAATAACGGATTCCAAATTTCTTCAGTAAAAAAAAATAAAAATTAAAAAATCAGAATAGTAACATAATGAAATACCAATCTGCATGGTTTCATGGAATACTGATTGGTATTTGGAATGCAAAATCAGTGTGGTAAAATCAACACGGGAGACATTAAGTGGGTTTATATCTAACTAACAATTTCCTGACAGTCAGAACTATTCATGAGGAACCACATAGAATAGGGCATGTCATGGCAATTCTACTGAATCTTCCAGTGTCTCAGTGTTATTTATTATAGTGATTTGAATAAATAATATGGAATATAATATTAAATCATTACTGGCAACAGCTAAACATAATGAAAATTTGGTGCCATGGTAAATAACAATAATAGCAGATCACTTAAGCAGAGTGCTTAGTTGACAGTGATCTCTAAAGGTGACCTGTCTTACATGCTGACCCAGCTTCCTAAGTTCTGTTCAAGCACAATAACAGGTGTCTTAGTATTGTGGAAAGCAATGCCCTACATCTTTCAACAAAGAATACATGCTGCATTCACAGGATGTGGCATTTTACCCCAGGGTAAATAAATTAAGAGATTACAGTAAATAAATGAAATGAGCAAAGCTCTTTTGAAGCAAGAGCAAAAGAAAAGAAAGGTTTCAGGTAAAATACAAGAGTGACTTTTCATCAGTGATAAACTTAAGCTCAAACAATTAATATTCCAAAGAAAATATTAAGATGCAATTTTAATGTCAGTTTCCAAATCCCTATAAGAAGAATAGATATCATACAGTAATGGCATCTCTAAATAGCAGACAAATCCATGAAAACAGAGTGGCTGGAAGCTGACATTAGGTAAATTTAAACTGGACCTAAAATGCATTTGCCTACAAATAATGGCAATTATTCACTCAAGTAATTTACCAAAAACACTGTCTGATTGTCCATTTCTTTGATTCAGATTCAACAACTAACCTCGATGAGAATTTAGGAACTTTTTAGGTTGTTGAACCTGGTCCTTATGATCCTCATGATCAAGACTGGACATATTTGTAAAAGACACCTTGGAGAGATGGGAACACAGGTACTAGTGAATGAAATTCTACATCTTTTATCATGTAGGAGATGGAACTGGATCATATGAGGTTAAATCTATTCTTCTGCAACTATATCATGTTGTGATGTTTCCTTAAGGAACCCCCCAGTGCACTTAGAAAGCAACACAGACCATCACAGTTATTACACATAAGATGAAACACTGTAAAGTTGAAGATATGAAGTTGAAGAGAGAGAAGTGACTGTTGAGATAGAAATGACTGCTCTACCCCCACCACACTTCTTTTCCCTTTCCCCTGACCCATAACAGATGACAGCTGTTTAACTTGATGTCCCATCTGTATCTCTTTCCTTGATGTGAAAGAGTCATTTGCTCTAGTGAAATAGCTCTCCCTTTCTGGCTAAGAACTTCTTCCCAACTGAACTTTTCTTGAAGAAGGTATATTTTGGCCTCAAAAATCACTGAAATGTGGAGTTAAAAGTGAAGGGTTGACTCTATCTCTTCCTTGGTCTTAGGTGGTATACAGCAAGGCCAGCAAGACTATAAAGACATTGGTTTCTTAGCAAATCACTAGTTAAATATCCTTCAAAACAACAATGAAAACACTACCCTTGAAATTGGGCTTATCAGCCTTTTTTTTCTTTTCTTTTCTTTTTTTTTTTTTTTTTTATAGATAGGTGGACAGGCAGACAAATATTTTATGCTATCTAAAACAAGAGCAGAGTAGAAAATACCTAGTGGAATGTACCAGTGCTGGAATCAGCATATTACGATAGCCTATGTCTGAAGCATTTTAATATGTTTTACTATGGAAGTTGACGTTTTCACTATAATAAATATCACTAATGTTTTTCTATGGCAAATGACTTCATCCTATGAGGATCCCCTGGAATGTCCCTGCTTTCAGTTAAAGACATTCTCTTTCATCTCTAAATAGATTACACCTTCAGCAGGTGTTCAAAATAGGCAGAGACCTGTAGCCTAATAAAGAGGGAAAAAAAAATGGGATGATTGGTCAGACATGGAAACTGCGAGGTGGTAATTATTTTCATATGACACGCGAGAGATGTTATAGCAGAGCTGACTAAAGCTGAACATGAGTTAGCCAGTCCTCCTGAACAGTGATGTCACCCAATTTTTGCTTTCTCCAGAGTTACGATGAATAAACAGGGAGGATTACTACAGTAACTTACTCTTAATGGGCAAGGAGTGACATCAACAGCAGCTGAGCAAACTGACCAAACTTAGTTGTGTGTCGTTGATTTTTTTTTCACTAGCAATGACTAACAAGGGGCAAGCATCTGACAGTACAAAGGGCCCTTGAAACTGCAAGGATGCTTCTGGTGGAACTTTTGAATAGGAACCACAATTTTACTCTTCTTCATTTTACAGTTGAAAGGTGTTTCAGTTAGCCTACAGCAAGCTCTTACCTTTGCTCATGACTTGGACACACACATGCAAACTCAAAACCAGTCAAAAACTGCCCCACTGCCTTTTCAACATAAAGCTGCATGATCTCCATTTTCTGCCTCATCCGTTGACATAAAGCTTTTCTTCATTGCTGGTTCTGGAATATCTTTGTAATGCATGTATTTTGTGTATGGATTATGGATATGTGTATGGATTATTTGTGTATGGAGTATGGATTTTAATAGCAGTGACACAAAGAAAGAAGACACAGAATGTAGAATGCTGAGCCTACGGTTAATCCTGGGGAGAATGCTGTGTTTAATTACATTTTCTTTTTCCAAACTGATAGAGACTTATAGAAATCCTTCCTGCTATTTAACGTTTGCAAATTTGCCCTCCCTAAAATTAGACCTGGCCACCTGGAAATATTTACCCATTGAACTGAAATGCTCTTGTGAAAGCACTGCCAGTGTAAATGGAATTCTTACCCCTGTAGAGTAATGGCACTTGCATTGTGCAGCCCTGAATGTAACCATGAGGTGCCCTGAGAGAAGGTCAGATACTTTGGACTCTGTTAAGTTAACTTTTTCATGTGAGGTGGACAGCATTTGCACTGACAATAAAAAGGGCATGACAACAATTTCAACTCCTGTCCTGCAAGCACTAAGGAAACCGTTCCAAATGGGAGCTTCAGAACTTTGACATCACATTGCTAAAAGTTCTGTGGGCTGATACTATTCAGATGTTCCTTGCTGAACATTAATTAAACAAAAGATAGAGTGTGCAAGCTAACCGTTTGCTTGTCCAAACACTAATAACACTGTGCTTCTCATTTTCACAAAGATATCTTCTTAGGGAAACCAACAGAATTTTCTAAACTGCATCAGTGAATAATGGTCCCAATGGTAATATCTGCAAGCTCAGCCACAAGATGAGATGAGGAGTAATACAGATAATGAAATGTTCCATCACAGACCAGTTAACTGTATCCTAAACATTTTCTTTTGGAGGTTTTTAACAGCTTGGAGTGGTTTTACAGCTCCTAAGTAGGTAGCAACACATTTTAGCCAGCAAACAGAAAAGCTTGGGAACAATGGCAGGTTTCCATTTTCCATTTCCATCCTGACTATGGACTTCTTTGGTAGCCCTGGACAAAAAGGCAAGCACTGTGAGCAAACTCGTATCTTCCAAGTTAAAAAAGGAAGAAAACACATACCTACAATGGAGATTAATCAGCTGATTTCTGAAAAGATTTTTACCTGTCGTGCATTGTCTGAATACTAGGTATTTGTGCTGCTAGTGATCAGCCATTTTATCCCTTATACTTCACAGTCAGAACACATTTAAGAGACAGGTTTAGATTTTGTGCAGTTCTTACTGTATTTTACCTTATTCTTGAATCTCAGAATGTGTTTGGGAATGCTTCTCCCCACCCCCACCCCCCCACCCAGAAGTATCAGATTTTCACCAGATGCCTAAAATGTCTCATAACATCTGTAACTCCAGTAAAAATGTCTGTATCAGTACAACTAAACAGCTCATTCTATGTGGAGATCTGGTAATGAAATACCAAACTGTCACTTATACAAGCAAGTTATTTCATTTCTGTGAGCTGGAGTGCTCACAGGAAGCTACTAGGGTAGCTTTATATGAAAGAATCACCTCCTGACTTCCACCCTTCTTTCTGATTCAGATGTCATTCTGCAATTCCAGCCTCACCACCCGTTTCTGTTTCCAGACGGTGACATGCAGCAGGCTTCCCATAAACGTTAGGACATCCAGCCATACCTGGCCAATTCAGAACAGCTTCACAGCTAGACAGCAGAGGAAGTCTTTCCCAGTGATTCAGCTCTGAGACTATGAGAAAGCAGCCTAACATATACAAAAGATGTTTTCTTAACTTTTCATCTTAACCAGAGCTTGACGTACTGCTTCAGCATCACTGGCTGAGGAAATGTTTCCAATTGCCTGTGATCAGAGTTAACCAATAATCACTACAATAATACTGAGCTCTGATACTGATTTTCCTCATAAAAACCCTCAACAATTAGGTAGGGGAAGGAAGGATTGGGGTTTTGTAAGTGTCACTTTTTTTTTTTTTCTTCAGTTCAAACCCAACCTGTGTCAGTTGTGACTAATGTGGTTATTCAAAGAACTAACTTTTGTCTAGTGTAGATTTCCTTTGAAACTGATGTTGAGAGATAGGCTTTTCTGGTGGATGATTCAGGACAGAACAGTTAGGTCTTGCTCTGAATCACCTTCAGGAGCTTTCTTCTTCTCTCCATGGCATGGAGACAGGAACCTCACTGCCACATAAGGAGATGAGAAACTCCCTGTGGGGTCCTGCCGGTGGTCCATCTAACCCCCTTTTCTCACACCAACAGTGGCAACAGCAGATGTTGTTTGGAGAGAAAATGTGAGCCTGGCCACTTTCCGCGGGCCTTTCCCTTCAAACTCCCCAGCATCCGCAATTGTTGTATTAAGGATGTTAAAGGATATGTCCCTGCCTATTCCCTCTGGTAGTTATTTATGGACCTTTTTTAGTCTGCTGATACTGTCTGCCCCCACAGCCTCCTGTGGCAACAAATCCCAGAAGTTCAGTCTCCATTGTGTAAGCACTGTATCTGTTTTAAATCTTCTCCTACTAGTTTCAACGAGTTCCCCCTGGTTCTAGTACTGCAGGATTTGGTGGATAACAGTTCTGCATTCACCTTATCTGCCATCTTCATGACTTTTCTAAACCCCAAGCATACCTTCCCTCAGCCTTCACCTCTCCAAATTGAAGAGTTTCTGTCTTTTAGTTTCTTTCAGTTAGGCAGCTGCTGCACAACCATAGTCATTTTAGTGGCTCTTCTCTAACTCTACAATGTCCTTCTTGAGATGCAGAGACCAGAACGGCACACAACACCCACCTTGGATGTGCACCAAGGCTTTATATATTAGCAAAATGATGTCTTCTGTCTTGCTCTCAACACCCTTCCTGACAACGGCACACATTTTGTTAGCTGTTTGTACTGCCACTGATCATTAAGTTGATAATTTTGGAGAACCCTCTCTCCCTAGGGTGCGGATACTCCTCAGAAATACTTCCCTGAATGTCACTTCCAGATCGGCTATGTGCTCGATTTGTATGAAAGTATTCCCTTTTCTCAGACCAGCTCCCACTCAGAGCAAGACCACAGCAGCAGGCAGCTTTGCCGAGCGTCCCAAGCATTTGTTGGACTGAGAGGATGAACTACCTGCTGCAAACCCAAGAAAGCGGCTGAGGAAGGCTGTCCTGTAGCTCTCCCTGCTGTACCTCTCCTGTGAGCAAGCAGATTACATTAATATTCAAAGCTGTCAATTTGGCTCTGATCAGAGCAGCTAAATTCAGTTTAAGGGGGAAAAAAAAGAACGAGAACTAATCCCCAAAAAAGTCTGCTTCATGAGAAATATCTGAACACTTCTTTGTTGTTTTTATACTTCCTAGATGCTTGGTTACTGTCTCTGAATGGACAGCTTCAAAGGAGCAATTAAAAAATGTGTGCATGGACACACAGACAAGCCCTGTTTGCACACAAAAACTTTATTCTGGGCTACCTTATGTCACCCCTTTTAGCAGGAGTCATCACGAGGGCACGACACCAATAAGCAGACAATGAATAAAGAAAATAACTGTTTATAAGTTCATAGTTGGCATACGAAAGTTATTGAAGAGGAACTGATATTCTAGGCAACTGGCCATCACTGCTGCATGTCAACTCTGTTCCCTCAACTGTTACAGGGTGATTTTAATGCTCATTCTAAAAGCACTTCAGTGAGACCTCTGAGCTTCGCGCTTCGCAGGTACAATTTTTGGCTCTTTGATAAACATGCTTGCACTGTGTTGTTCAAGCACATTGTAGTCGGCAGGCAAAAACGTCAGGCAAATAAGCATTGAAGTGTCCACATGATCTACCTCCCACCTGCACTGAACTACAAGCATAATATTTCAACCACAAAACGTGAAGTCACATGAGAAAAGTTAGCGGAAGTGGATTACTGAATTAAATCCAGATTTGAGGACCCAATATCTATTCCAAACGTTTGACCTCAGTGCTACCAAGACAAAGTGTTGGTAGTTATACCAACTCAAGGTATATTAAGTGTTATAACCCCCTGATTTGGGGAAAAATCTGAGATAAATTCTCAGAACTTGGGCAGGTTTTTAATTTGAACCTGGAAACTCTGCATCATTTCTGGTGCTTGTTAAAAAGTGTGTGTGCATGTGTACTGTAAAGGGGGGATAACTTAATTACATAAGCAAATGATGATGTTATTTTACTCCCTTCACCTCCCCATACATGAAGTGCCCTCAGAAATTTCCTGAGTTTCCCCCAAAATAATCACAGACAGAGCCCCATCTCATCCCTCACAGGTAATATGTGCCTCTGTTGGTCATGAGTCTGAAAGTGATCTTAAATAACCAAAATTAAAACTGGTGCCGGTGATAAGAACACAGCATGGTGTTGCTCACTGCATATTATATGCCTTAGCTGGACATCATGTCTAGTGAGGGAGCTTCCGAATTTCATGGTTAATGGCAAAAATGCTGGATCGAGATTCTCAGCAAAGACACAGGTATTTGTGGGTACTTACTCCTGTTAGAGCCCCAGCAGGCCCTCCCATCTGACACAAGGCTTGAAATTGCCTCTCCTAGAAGATCACTGGTGCCTCAGAAAGCAGAACTGGTGGATACTTCCAAAAGCACCAAGGAAAGGCAGAACACACTGGGAGAACTGACAACCTGATGAGCTCAGCTGAGCCTGTGTGCTCACATGCACCCTGCCTCCACTTATGGCTTTTCATTCAGATCCCAAATCAAACAACAGCAATGACTCGTTTGGTATTTCTGATCTACGGATCTCAGAACTCCCTGTCAGTTGGATTATTTCAGTTTTAAAGATGGAGAAATGAGGGACTTGTCCTTTTACACAGAAATCAAGGGCAGAACCAAAGAATCCAGACTTGCTAAGTTCCCATCTAATACTCTACTCAGAAAAGAGCTGTAAGCAGTCAGGCTTCCCCTTACCATTTTTACCACAGGATGTATTTACTCTTCCACAGTGATTTGTTTCACAGGGGATTCACAATGGACAAAGCAGCAGCAATGCAAAAGATCAACATATTCTCTTTAAGCCACTTGTTGGTGTCCTCAGTGTTTCACTTATGCCAGTTTTCTGCTGGTCACTGTCACAGAGGGAATATCCATTGACGTGGGACACTGCAGCTTTTCCCAATGGCCTGTGTACGATGACTACCTTGACTGACTACCTGCCGGCATAACCTCTTGTTGAGTTCAGCTCAAAGAAAACAGCCAGCTTACGAGCTTCATTCAATTCCCTCCCACATGTCAGCAGATTTAGAAGTACTCAAAACAGAACAAAATGTATCCCCATCATAGAGGGAGTTAAAGCAAGATGAAATTGGACCTTTCATACAACACAAGAACTGGGACCTATTTTTTTTGAGGACAAGCCAAATAATACATATTCATACATGGAAGTTAAAAAAAAGAAAGACTTTTGATCAGATTTTCTGCTGATGTAACCCAGTCACTGAAATCAGGGGAGCTATTCCAGTTTACATTAACGAAGCACATTAACATCCAGTTCTCCTCTTGCAAACAGAGTTATAAGTCTTTCTAAAATCCACAGGCAATATTACTTTGGGAAGCACATCAGCTGAAGAGCTTTTGTCTAAGACTTGATTTTTAGTTTCTCTTTCCATCTACCAAGGGTTAATATTAATCTTCAGCATCAGAGCCCAGTTCAACTGACTTCTGGTCCCACAGACAGTGTTAACTTCAGTGGCGTTGAGAATTGGCTCTAAAAGCTAAAAGATAGCAAGAGTCTGTACATACAATGTTGCGTATGCTGTGATTAAGTGTAGTAAAACAAACACAGAACAGAGAATTTAGGATTTGTAAGAGAAATACAGCCATTACCCATTATTCTGCAGCTGGCCCAAAAGTATTCTTGATAAAACTCTGCTGACCTAAGTCCAACTGCATTAGGAATGATTTTGATGTATTATTTGTGCAAGTTTTAAAACAGTGTACAACTTACTTTCATGCAATCTATTTTTCAATAATAGCTTCAACTCACCTATAAATGTTAAATGCTGCTCCAACTTTAGCCACAAATTTTCACCCAACTTGGAACCAAACAGGATCCGGCATCTGGGACTCCCTCCCTGTGGGGTTTAAATCGTTGGTGTGACTCTAATCGCAACCTCTGGAAATATCTTTGAAGACAGTATCACTCAAGACATTTTTCACATTACAAAGCTGTTTCTCAAAAAAAAAAAAAAAGAAAAAAAAAGACAATTATTCCAGTAATATGCAGAAAATCAGCCTATCAAGTCAGCAAGGCAGGACACTACATACAGGTTGTATGAACAGCTTCATTTAGATGTAGTTTAACTCGATAGTCTCTATAGGTTCAGAAAAATTCTCTTTGTAAATAGATTTTACCCCACATGCAATGCTTTAAACAAACACTGATCACAGAACATGCGCATATATATATTTTTTGTCATAACATCTCACACTAATATCATCATCAGTGTCACCTGGTTTATGTATTCATATCTCCTGATTTTTATTTTTAAGTGTGAATGGCATCGCCTATGCTAAAATAACATGGATGTAAAAAGTATCCCTTTTAAAGAAACAACTCGCTGTTCAGTGATTTGGAAAGCAAAAAGATCAATGACTAGCACAGCAGAGAACACAGGTATAGTTCAGAAGGAAAGCAAACATACTTGCTTTTGTTAGCCAGACTGATTTTATATGAGAACTTCTTAAAACAGAACATTTATACTTATCCTGTCCCCCTGAGAAAAGTGTCATCCATTAGTATAAAAAAAGGCAAGAAGTTGAAAGCTATTCTTTACCCCACCCTCTAGACTGAGTTCCTATCCTCAGATGAACTTTATTTTTTGACCAGCTCACTAATGATGATTGAAAACACTGGCCCCTCTAAACAGCACATAAGTATTAGTGTTCACAGGAACAAGAAGACTGGCCTTAATTGGTCCTTTTATATAAAATTGGAAACATAAAACTTCTAAATATAAGTTTCTGGCACATCTTTTGTTGCTATTACAGTAAAATAGGTACAAAAGAGTGAGATTCCTTGTGATTTGCAATGAAATCTGTGCCAGAATGTTTTCAAGTGACTGCTCTTCAAGATTTTGTAAGATAAAATCCACAATTAGGAAAAAAGAGGCAGGTTGCTGATATACTAACCTTTCTCTCTCAGTCCCACTCCTTTAGTTATTTCTGATCCAGCAGGGAAATGAAATATGTCTGTAAGCCATCTAGATAGGCTCAGCATCACTCTGATGTTTTATGTGGTATCAATTCATGGCATTGGAATTGGTGTTAGAAATTCCAGCTTCACTAAATGAACAATGATTATCTGGATTCTGAAGCTGCCAGAAAAAAAAAATCAGAAAAAAAAGAAAAAAAAAAAGAAAAAAAAAAGAAAAAAAATACAGCTACAGTTTTTCCCAAAAGCCCTTTCTGCCCTTTCTGGAAGGAAGGGGTAAAAATAGAGGCAGCTCATTAATATGTCTTGGCAGCGCTTAATGGCAGCTGGTCTGAAGAGTTAGATCAGTGGGCCTTTCCAGCAGTACTCCCGGACCACTGCCAGCAGGTGTTGCTGTGTTCAACAAAATGAGAAGAAGTGGAGGGGTGGGGAGAAAAATATTTATAAAGAGAGAAATAGGTGTGAAAAAAAATTAGTCACTGAGTAAAGCTTTCATTAGGCCTTTGGTAAAGCTGTACGCTAATTCCCCGAGGCAATAAGGAGCATGCTCTGAAATGAATAATGCTTTTCACTTCTCCTAATCTCCTTTCAGAAGTTATCCCATGCTATAAATCATGTGCACGTTTGCTGTGCTTTGCTCGGTAGCATTCTCTTTTTGTCCCAGACCACACGTTTCCCCCCCGGGAGCCCCTGACTGGCAGCAGTCTGGGGAGAAACCCCCGCAGGTGCTGGAACTGCAGCAGGGTGAGATGCTTGGTGGGACCGGCACCAGCACCAACTGCTGCTGCTGCTGAAAGTGGACCCCGTGCCGTCCTGCGTCCCAGCAGAAGGTAACTCTGGTACTGGCAGGGCAGTTTTTCCACTCTCTGTAAAATCAGTGCAGTACAAGGTCTCTTGCTGAGCGCTTGTTGACTGCCAAATCACAACAGTCACTGCGCTACCAGTATGTAACTAATTTCAAAGGGGCTTAGGATGCCAGCTAAAACCAAATTCAGTTTGGTCCTGAGAAAAGCACAATTCTGCGCTGGAAAAGTCCTCTGACGCAACTTGGTTTTAGGATCCCCATTAAAGATATTGCCCTAAAAAGAAGTAGGTATGTGCATGCACGCTCACTATGTGTTTCTTCAAGTGTGCCTCTCTCGCTGTCCTTGAAGGGAAAAATTAAAAATAAAATGTTCTTTGTAACAACTGGAACCACCAATGTCAGGCTGCAGGAAAGCTACTGAAACCTGTTTCAAGAGGCTTCAATCCACAGCACGTTAAAGCCTGAAAACTTATTATATGCATATTAAACCTGGGAAACAAAACAACCTATCTGGTCATATGTTTCCCATTAACTCCTGATTTTTTGCTCATTCTACCAAAGCTGTTGTGTGAATACTGCACATACTTCAGTCTGAATCAGTGCTGCTCTAAGGACTCCCTGGTATCACTGTAAGTTGAAAATTTTAAATCTTTCTTGCCTGATACAGCCATATTCCAAGACAGATTAAATTTACATTACCAACAGGACATAAAAATACAATTATAAGTACGATTCAGGCCAAAAAAAAAAAAAAATCTGAAGGATGGGGATTTTCTGGTAATCAGTGGGTGTTTTGAATGAGTAAAGACTGCATGATCATGCCATTTGTCATAAATGGTACCACATAAAGCCAGCTATTATGTGTGTTTAAGAAAGGAGATTGATTTTGGCTTTACTTTTGACCTTATATATATATATTAATTACACACTGCCTAATAGGCATAGTTATTTTTGAGTTTCACTACTATAAACTGAAATGAAAATTTAAGTTGATTTTATTTCACAGGAGTTAATATCATACCTGAAAAACAACAACAAAAAAACCCTGTCATTCATTGTAACTTATTTTTATGTTTCTAAATAGTTTTTAATAGTGATGCAATCTGCATGTCAAGGAGCTCTGAGACTTGGACATGAGCAATATAGTTCAGTTTTGGAGAGCTTTAAAACTATCTAAGTTAACAGAAAGGTACATTTATACAAAGATTGAGCTAAAAATTATATCCTCTGCAAAAGGATTCTTAATCAAATGCATTTTCCTGAATTTGAAAATAATCCAAATTTGTAGATAGATTATCTGATATATCCTCAGCATGATAGAAGACTAAAACAATTTGCTAACTAGTAATTAAGTATCTGGCAAATACTGTATTTGAACTAAATCAGTGATATCTACATCTAATAATATCTATATCTAGCTATGCAATAAAACAAGTTGGAGTGTGTCTTCCTGACTCATAATGTTTGCTTTCAGTCTCATTTTAGGTTCTATTCTTTAAATGGATACAGAGATCACCACTACAAGTTGAATCCACGATATTTTGTCATGCTAGACAATTAGGAGTTTCCATTAGATAATTACCAGAAGTATGTCTCATACAGGAAAAACAGTCAATTGCTGATGTAACAGGATTAACCAATCCAGCACACTGATCCGGCCCACTTACTTTTGACAGACACTATATGTGAGTGTACACATGAGAAGTACAGTATAAAGCTTCGCATTATAAGTACCACAAAGAGGAACTTCAGCAGTTCTTAATGCACAACACAGCAGTCTCCTTCTGAGAGTGAGGACTAGAGAGGTAAAACTTTAAACCAGCATTTTTCTTCTAAAACTAAAACTTTTAATTCATGTGCATGCTGTTGCATTTTGTTACTGATATATTGAATGAATGTATATACAGAGCTTTTCAGCTCAGGTAATTTTATGGAAAGAATCTGAACCATCATTTCTATATTTATCCAAACACTATGTATTTTTAGACATAAACATATATATATATGCGTATGTATGTAAGTACTATTGAACTATCTATCTGTGGTACTAGCAGACTCGCTTTTAGAAAACAATGCTTTTTGGAAAGTCATGCTTTAATGTTAAATCTGTCATCACCATGGCATGCAAGTATAATATGCTATACCTATATGTAATAGATTGTCTGTGATAAGTGTACCTGTTATATATGGCAAGCAATGTACACCTCACAACAAGAACCCAAACATACTTATCTGTCTTTTAAACTGAAATATGCCTATCCCTTACTTTTCGTCAGACACTGTTGGGATAGGTGCTATATTAGAACTATAAATAACCCCTTTAATTAAGTCATCTGTTAGTACATCTAATCATGAATGCATATTTTCATCTGAAATTATTTTTTCATCCAATTAAACTTTTAGTTCTATTTCAAGCTGACTTTCAGACTTCCTATAATTACAACAGACTTTGGGCTGTTCATGAGATCCAAGAAATTTAGATGTATTATAGCAAGGTTTGTGTTACAAAGATGTGTTTATAAGAATGGCTGCAGGGTTTATAATGCTGACAGACCCGTAAGTGTAACAGTATATAACAGTATAGCAACTGAGGTCAGTAAAACACAGATGAGGGTGTACTGTGGATGCCTTATAACAGTGAAAGACTTATAAAAGACCTTAATTGAAAAGGACTTGCAATATATAACATTTGTAAAACTTTGGTTGATTGTTCAGTTACTTCTGTATGTTTCATTTAACTATAATCCTGTGCCTGTCTCTCAGCCCATGTGCCTGTAATCATCTCATGGAAACTAGAGACCTTACAATGCTTATATTTATAAATTATACCTTCCCACTAAAATACAATGGTTGACGGTAATATAGTGAAAGTGGAATTTTTGCTGGGTAGGAGGTAACCACACCTGAGAAGAAGGCAGAAGTGCGTGAGAGAGAGAGAGAGTATGAAAGGAAGGAAAAGAAAGAGGGCTATTACTAAAAAAGGCAGAAGCTCTAAGAAAATCAGCAAAAGTTAAAGTCTGGTGCAGAAAAAACTCAAAAGCTAAACTCCGTCAGCTTTTAGTGTTCTCATTATCAGTTACCAAGTCCAAACATGAGGGAGTTTGCTAGCTTCACCCTTGCTAGTTAAGGAACAGAACAGAGATGCTGCAGAACATAAAGACGATACGAAGTCATGACAGTAACATAGCAAATGCCTTTCCACTGCTGGGAAAAACCCTCGTCAGTATAAACTGCCAAGGGTCTACCAACAGTGGCTGAAACTCTGGGTCCTAGCAGTGTTTTCAACTGCGTTTTATTCATGGTCTTATTCTAATATTATGATTGTGTCGTTTAAATGAATGAAACAAAAAGTGACTTCTAATAACAATGGGCCAAATGTAGAAGATCTTACTCAGCCTTCACTCAGACAGAATTATTATTGGCTTCGATGAGGGATTTGCCTGAGTCAGGAGCAAGTATGATTTGGCCAGATGACATGTAACACTTTCCATCTTCAAAGCATTTTTCAGACGTTACTTGATTAACCCCAAACCTAAATATATCTGCCTGAGAACTTCTAGGCACAGACTAGCATAGAAGCAGGGATATTTCTGGTGCCAGGGCAGTACCTTAGCATGTCACAGATATGTGCCGTACCAACTCTGGCTTAGGCTCTCAGTGCCTGACTGCGTACTGCAGCTGGAGAGTGTATCATGTATTATATAGCCCTCCAAACAACAGTGTTATTTTGCTCCCGTCAGATCTCTTGCCAGTGTTGATAACCTCCAGCATTTACAAGTGAGTAGAAAAGCTCTTTTCTCTTCTACTCAAGGCAGAATAACATTCTGCCCAGCATACTTTCAGCCCCTGCCCTTAGCGCCCTCTTGTTCGCAAGCTATTTAAGATCTCCTGCTATCCCTAACAATACCAGACAGGACAAGAGCAAGGTGCTCATTAATAAAAGGTTTCACTCTTTTCATTCATTCATGTTTCCTCTGTTTAGTTAAGCCAGTGATACTGTTGAAGGAATAAAACAAACAAAAAAAAAAGAAAGAAAAAAAAAGGGTGGGGGTGGGGGGAGGATGACAGCCAGGAGGGAGCCAGGAGGGTCAAACTGTAAAAAAAGAGAGTAAATTTACAAGAAATAAAAGAGATTTTAGAAAGGGGGGAGGGCAGAAAACCCGAGTAGTGATATTTGAAGAGAGGTGTGTGTTAGGGGAGCAATGAGCATAAGGAAGCCAGCCTGCCTGTTCCTCCCCCTTCCTAATCATAGCCTTTACTCACAGACAAAACTCCCTCCCTCTCCCATTCACTCACTCACTTTAGGCCAATCCGTCCTCTCCCTCTCTCTCCCTCTCTCTGTGTCTCTCTCCTACTCTGAGACAGAGTCAGAACTCTTCTCCCTGACAGCCACAAACATCTACAGCACTTATTGCATTCAGAGAGGGAACCTGCAAACAAAACTTCACAGAAAACTTTTGGTTCTTGTTCCAGAGAATTTGCTGAAGAGAAGGAAAAACAAACAAACAAACAAACAAACCAAACCAGCCCCAAAAAAACTGTGCGTGAAGGGGGAGGAAAAGCAGGGCCTTTTAAAAAGGGAATCACAACAACTTTTGCTGCCAGGATGCCTTTGCTTTGGAAGAGAGGATTTTTGTTGGTGCTTTGCTGGATTATAGTGAGGAGTTCCCCAACCCCAGGATCCGAGGGGCACAGTTCAGTCACTGACTGTCCATCATGTGCCCTTGCCACGCTCTCGAAGGATGTGCCCAGCTCACAGCCTGAGATGGTGGAAGCAGTAAAGAAGCACATACTGAACATGTTGCACTTGAGGGACAGACCTAATATCACCCAGCCGGTGCCCAAGGCAGCACTTTTAAATGCCATCAAGAAACTCCACGTGGGAAAGGTGGGAGAGGATGGCTATGTGGAAATAGAGGATGATGTCGGAAGAAGAGCCGAAATGAATGAAGTTGTGGAGCAAACCTCAGAAATCATCACTTTTGCGGAATCAGGTGAGTGCTTAAAAAACAAAACAGTAAAATAGCCTGCTTGCCAGAACTGCAATTAACTTCTTTTCTTCTCCTCAGCAGTACTGTTTTCTCCAAGGTTGTGGGATGAGACCTGGGGGAAGGGAGAAGGAGGAATGGGATGGGGGGGGGGGTTGTCTCTGAAGGAATTTGATTTCTCTGACTTAGTCTTGGCTACAGATTACACTTGCTAAGCACAGGCAGCCACACAGGGAGGAAGCTCTTTAACCAATCTCGAGCAGAAAGTCAGGCTGCAAAGGGGTCCTCCAAACTGCTTGTGAAGCCAGAGTACTTGCACTAAAGTAGTGGATCGCAGGGCTGATGGTGAAAGAAAAAGGGCTGAAGCCTTTTGGGGACTTTCTAAAGACAGAATGTGAGCTGCAAACTACTTGGGAAACTGCCCTTTCTTATAAAAATTATAGTGGAAGTTATAAAATCAGAGGAAGCAGCTTTAACTTTTAGAAGCGAGAGGGCATTTTTGTTTTCTGATTTAATGCAGCATCTTCGGCAGTAAAGAGTTGCAGGGACTGTTAGATGACTTCAATAGAACTGGACAAGTTGCTGTAGCTGATCCAATTTGTAATGCAGGCTTCTGCATACTGGAAAAAAGGTTCTGCTCCTAAACCTCTCCTGCCAAAAAAATGCAACCTTGGTAGGGTGCATTTTGAACTCTTTTACAGCACTGTTTTCCCTAACTGTTATGTAGTAAGAGCTAAGAATATTGATATTTACTAACTAATAGCTTCAGGCTCACATCAACTGCCAATAGGAAACCACTCTAAAGTTGTACTTTACTGTCTTGTTCCTACATGAATAGGACCAGAACTCATTTTAATTCAATGTATATGTATGTGCATATATATCTGTTTGTATGTGAGAGTATGTTTATGCATGCAACAATGTCAATATCTTGCAATAACTCTATCATCTAACTAACAGCAACTTTTTATGATGCTGTCTAGCCAAAGCATTTTTCCTGTTGCCAAGACGGTTTTAAAAGAATGTCATTGTTTTGTTTGGTACAGCATATGGTAGGCAAAGTATGCAAAGGAACACCAAGCATTTTTGTTTAAAAGTTTGCTGCAGCAGTATAAACAATTAAGACAACACTCAGAGTTTCCAGTCCTGAAAACCTGTTGACTCAGATGTTCTGTTTGCAGGGAAGCCATGCACAAGAAGTGTGCATGCTTTTAAGAGCAGACATTCCTGCTGGCTGTCCGATTTCCAACTGTACAAGGAGCCCTTGCCTTTGGCGTCCTTGTCAATACATACATTATCAGTCCCTTCAGTATGCAAGCGCGAGCTCTTCAGTTTTTTTCATCCCCCCCACTTCAGAAAGCAGGCAGATGTCAATGCCAGTGGTCCCTAGAAGCAGGAGTGGCTCAACCTTAGTTCAGAAATGAGTTTTTAAATGCAGTGAAATCCCTAGGCGATCTACGAGTCAGATTCCCCACCTGGTATTCAGCAGCTCGCTCTGAGCCCAGTGAAACACATATGGCATGAGCAGTGGTTTCTCTTCACTGTGTGAGTCCCAATCATTTGTAAACACATTATTGTCTCTCCTGAGCTCTGACACAAAGGAATTTGGAATTTGATATATGCCTACTCAGTACAACACCCTCCAACGGCAACTCCTGAAGCCATTGGCTCTTGGGCTCACGTGAGCAACGAAAATCGTGCCATGTCCCACATGCTGGCCAATAGTCCAGCCACCGATCCCCCGCTACAAAATACCCAATGCTAGCACGTTGCTTACTTTGATTTACATAGTGTTGTCCTACCACTGCTAGCCAAATTAATTGAAGAAGACATGCTATGGAGCTGCGCGGCCGCATGCCAGGGCACAAGTTGTGTACCCATGCCTTTTCTTCCCTGCTTTCTCCTCCACCTAAGCCCATCCTGGAAGCTGAGGCAGGAGGGCTGCTCCAGCCCTGCATCCCATATCTGCCAGGCTTTTATTTGGGAGGAGCTTTCAGCAACCTAGAAACTGAGTTCCAGGGTTTGGGCTTATAATGGAAATGTTGACTCCAGTCTGTGGACTTCAAACTGCTGATACATATATTTTTCACCTGGAGCCGCTTGTAGCTGTTGTCTTGCTAACACTGGTGGATCCACCATGCTTTACAGGTGCCAGTGCTGCAACGCATGAGTGAACTTCACCTGGGCTCTCTTCCACTCCCACACCAGCAGTATTGTGCGTCGAATATTAAAGCAGTATTATTTTTCCTGTTGAAGAAATTGAGGCAAAAAGAAGGCAAATGACATGCTGGGTAGGAATTAAAAGGGAAAAAAAAAAAAAGACTGGAACAGAATGTAGCCACATGGACAGTCACCAGTGTTTGGTCTGTAGTATCTGGGAGGAGTATGGATAAGTTTAAAGCACCAAGCAGGAGAATGAACATGTTACTCTCACAGTCAGGTTAATATTCTTTCTGCTTTTAATGTGAAACTCACTCTGTCTCAAAAGAGGGGAGTAGGAAATCAATGAAAATGAATGGAAACATCTCACGTTGTATCAAATAAATGTCTATGGAAAGAGAAATAATACTTCAGGCTTTTTGCTCCTTTGCGTATGACTTGACATAAACCAGCCATTCCCTTTACCTTTCAGAAGCCACATTTACTACTTGCCTTCATAAAAAAAAATAGTATTTCCATCCTTCATCAGCCGTATCCTCAGACATACAATGAAACGGAGTGAATGAACAAACAGTGCCCTGTGCACGTGGCTCTGGCTTGAGACTGCTCTTTTATAAGAGACCATAATTCAAGCAAGCATAGGCTACAGACAATTAGAGGGGAAACTAAATGCAGGGAACTTGTTTGAAGCACAGGTGTAGTTACGTCCAGGAAATCAGCAAAATAGTTGGCAGGTAGTTTTCACAGCTAACAAATCCAGGCAAATCTTTGCAAAACTAATGACCATGAGTATTGGGCAAAAGTTTACAAATGCACCCTACTGTCCTTTGGCACTCTTACAAGTAAAACACGAAAATGATTTTCTACTTGCATATCAAACTAAGATTACTAACCTCGATTAGTTCTGCTAGGAGGGTAGCTGTGCCAGAGCTCTGTGGGTTATTTCAAGGACTTAAAAATTGTCTTTTGAGGAGAGGGGTCATATACATTCATGACGAGCAAATCCAACAGGTTCTATAACTGAGATAGTGAGTGCTCATAAAATATGTTTGGCTACTAACTTGTTCATTATTTTAAGTAGATAGCTTATTAGGCAGACCTGGGATTTTTCCAAGTGAATTTGATCCTGGCAACTAAACTACCAATGAAATGGGTTGCTAACGTCAGCACCCGAGAAGGCAATGGGAATTTCTGGGTAGAAATACTAAAATCCAAAGGCTTATCGTTAGGAGAACTGTCAGGGGGGAAAAATCAAACAGACAAAAAAACAAAACAAAACAAAAAAACCACCAACACACGCACACAAA
Source organism: Anser cygnoides (assembly GCF_040182565.1). NCBI lineage: Eukaryota > Metazoa > Chordata > Aves > Anseriformes > Anatidae > Anser > Anser cygnoides. Next base: position 60,597,190 of record NC_089874.1, read on the forward strand.
ACCACAACAAGTGTCACAGCTATTTACACTGCTTTTACCTTTCTGTCTCCCTTCCTACTGAATTCAAGGTGAACTGGCTTAATCAGGTAATACAAACTTTTTTTTATAAGCAGATATGTGTATATACACACTCACACCTTTTCTTAGGATGATACCTACTCTTATATAGCCAGTCTGGCAGCGCAGGAGGAAAAGAATGGGCCACTTATGACTCTTTAAATCATTTCATCAATTTTCTTTTGAAAGGAAATGTATTTAATGGTATGGATATGTGTGCTGAATAAAGAATGGCCACGAGAGGGCACACTCCAAAGGCTTTTTACTCCATGCAAGGCAACCTTCCTGCAAGCTTCTATTTTACCTAATTGAACCCTGAATCCCAGAGATCTTTATGCTTATCTGCAGCTTCTCTGAGTGGAGCTCTTGTTTCTCTCTTCTCGGTTATTTAAAAGACAGAGATTCACTGGAGTGGAAGACTGCAAGTAAAAAAAAATGCAGTGGAAGGAAATAGGCAAAGGGGAAAAAGATAAAACTGATAAACTGATGGATGCTGGAAGTTCTGGATATCTGGAGAGATCAGAAATGATCATTATTATTTTTACAAGATACTGAGAAATGTGACCATGAATCATCATCTGAGCTGATTTTCTCACATCTTTTTTTCTAATGCAGTCTCCTTGGCTTTCAGAAAACAAGTCTCGTTCCCCCCAGTTTTGGTGTTGCCTTTTTTTTTTTTTTCTTCTTTTTTTTTTTTTTCTTGGCTTTGGCATACTTTATCGAAGATTTGAAGTTTAGCAAATGAAAGCAAGTTACTTCCAGAAGAAGAAAGCCATTCTGAATTAATCTGTTTCATTGTAACAAAATGTGAGAATTGAAGGAGGTTGGTTGCTTTGAGAACAATTTGAGAAAGCACAGACGAATCTGAGAAGGTGGGAAACAGTTTATAAAAAGATACCTGAGAGACAGAGAGAGGGACAGAAAGTACTGTATGTGTCCCTCTTTGGGTAGTCATGCATACAGTTTGGTATGCAAATCTAGCTGGAAATATATGGATATGCATTTGTTTGTATGCACGTATAAGTGGATGTATGTCCAGAGACATGGGTATGCCAGAGGAGGCACGCTTATATACCCATGCAGCTGTACCTGCAACACTGTAATGTGGACAGATTCCTGCTTGTAAGTATGTGCCTTCATGTGCCCTCCTGTGTGTGGGATATACCTACACTGCTCATGTGTACATTCCTGCACAGATTCATGCTGGGCAGTCCTTCTATCTACTTACATCTATATGAGTGTGAAAAAGCAATCTGATGTCATGCAACTGAGTGTTGCAAGATGTAATTTTGGACTGAACCTTAGTCTTCTGAAAGTAATTGGAAATTTTGCTATTCATTTCAGTATACTTGCTATTTGGGCCTTACTGCACAGAAATCAAGTATTGTAATTAAGACAGTGACAGCTTCTGATCCACTTAATTTTAGAACTTAAAGTATTACAAGTATGTACAAAAAATTATCTCTTTTGTGAAAGACAAAGACTTGATATTATTTGTATCTTGAAATATGCTATTGGTGCAAGTGACCCTAAGCTTTCCTTGAGATATTTTAGATGTAAATGCAAAACTCAAGTAACAACAACAACAACAACACAAAAAAACCCACAACCAAACAAACACCTTTTTTGTTTCTAAATATTTAAGGCCATGTGGGGGAAGGGCTTTCAATTTGGAAGGAACTCTAGGTTGTGGATGTAAAGTGCTTCTCTCCTGACAAAATAGCAGGGGACAGTCAAGGTTCACCAGAACTGAATTATTTCACATTCTGAATGACCTTGTCAATGCCCCTTTGGGTTAATTTTTCAAGAAATGGTATTTAAATAAGGTTGTTGCTGCTTTTTTATTTTATTTTTCTCCCCTATGAATGCTTGGGGAATAGTGGGGAATAGTTTTTTTTTTTTTTTTTTTTTTTTTTTTTTTTTTTTTTTTTTATCTCTCACGACAAAAATCCCGTTTTGCTGGCAGCAAAGGGGATGTGAACATAGATATAAGGTGTTTGTTATTTGTGTCATAATTCCTCCTCCCTTTTCAAGAGGCAACCGTCACCCAGTCAGGGAGCAGAAACAAAACTGTGCAACCCAGATGACCAGTCACATACACGGGGTGGTGAATAGTTAGAATAAATCGTTTGTCAGTGATCCATAAGCTGAAATGCATTCACAGAAATGGCCACTGCCTAATCGCAGTAATAATACATTTGTAATAATCAGTCTGCCCAGGGGATAATTGCCAGACCATAACAGTGCTAAATTCACTGAATAAATTCTGCACTGTGAAAAATTCATCTAACTCTAGTGGTCACTCATTAGTAAACATTTTGAGCAATTATCTCTCAATAACCATGCTCTTCTCTTTGCTCTCTTTAGAGGAACCTTTCTAGTAACCTATTTTTTTTTCTGTCTCCTGGGGAACGGAAATGAGAAGTGAAGAGAAGGATGCTTTTGAATGTAATTACAGATTGGCATGCAGCACAAATTCCCCCAAATCTAAACATAGGCAGTAGTAAAGTTAGCAACTAAAAAAGGAAAAAAAAGCTTGCTTTGTATGGAAAAACAGTTCACTTACAGTATAACGTAAAAATGGTTCAAAATTAAGCAGCGGTGAAGAATGGAATTTTAAAGTAACAGCACCTTCTTACCCAGTGAGCATTTCTGAATGGAAAATTTAAATACTGCGTATTAAGATAAATTAAGAATAAGTCACATGATAAGTCAGGAAGCATAATCACTTTCATTCTGAAAAAAAATCAGTCAATCATTTAACAGCATATGGTTGGGGGGGAGGAGGGAACATCATTTTAAGTATGTTAGCATTTTATTCAAAAAAAAAAATCCTCTTAACTGTATAGCTTAAGCCCTCTCTGGTATGTGCACACAGCTTGAACTAACGGGGCCTGATCTTGAAGCAGGCTGCAAATTGCAAATCAATGAGCTTTGGCTGTGCAGCTGCAGCCTGGAGGGACCCTGAGCCTCAGAGCCTGGGCCCTGCCAGCCCTCCATGCTGTCCTGCACCGGGCAGTGGGCAGAGACCCTTGCGTGAGCCCTTCTGGAGGCAGGGAGCAGGGCACCTGTGCGGGCAGGTTCGGGTTTCTGTCCTAAAAGTGTATGTGAGCACCACTGAAGAGAAAAACAGATATGAGCAAACTCTCATGCTGCGTATACAGATGCTACACTTTCTTTCCATTCAGTAACTCCCTCCATTAAACCTTTTACCATATATGCACTTCTTTGTAGGGCTTGTATTTTTAACCATTTTTCATGGCGTTTGCCGTGTCCCCAGCGCTGCTAGAGGGTTCCCTCAGCGTCCCAGCCCTCTTCCTGGAAGGGACTTCTGCCTAGCAGCAAAGCAGAGAGGTGGCCTCTCCAAGGCTGTTGAAAGGGGAGATGAGGAAAAGCAATCAAAGGGGGCTAAAGTAATCCCTTGTCTCCTTTTTCAGCTGCTTTCTGCCACGGTAACAATCCAGCCTGTTGCTGTTGCCGCTTATATGAGCACTGAAGTGATGAAGGCATTGCCACTGTTGTGCTGTGGGTCTTTCCACAGGAGTCAGGCAGGAGGAGCAGGATGATTAGAAATGAAAAAAGACCCTTGCAAATCAGTTGTGGCAGATGAGAAGTCAGGACAAGGGGATAAACAGAGTGTAATTATGGAAGTAATACTACCCCCAACTTGCAGGAAGGTCTCCTCTTAATTTTAGTTAGATGAACAGCATGTATTTCTGAGAGCTTGAACAAGGTCGTTAACTCAGACCAGAAAGGAAAGACTGCTAAATCCCTAAGCAAAACGTGGAAAAAATGAAATACAGCAGAATTTTGTCTTGGAACACCTGAAGAATGTATTTTATCGTAGCACAGAACTTTTTGGAAATATAAAGATCCTGTTATAAAGTGAATGTATAATCATCATAAGCCCGATCCAGAGATCTCAGTTCAGTTCTAGCCCAGGCCAAACCCCAATTTCAAAATGAGCTGGTCTGAGCGTAATTGACCTTGCAAAGATTGGAGCATTCATACTGTTTGTGCTGTGTGATCACAACACACTAATTATGAATGTGGAGAAAATTCAGAAAAGCTCATTTTTTTTCCTAATATAAAAGCATGCTTTTTATCCCCAGCCTTCCACCGTTCCCAGTTTCCGTCTAAATAGGATCTGAGAAAGGGAATGATTTTTAAAATTGTTTTAAAACCTCTTATTAGTTATGCAGGTTTGAGGACTGAGTATTTTGTGTCATGGAGAAATATTAGTCTCATATAAGTTTCCTGCATCTTCTTTGTTTAGAAGCTGAATCAACCATTTGTGTGTGAAAATGTAGCTACAATTAATATCCAGTACAATAACAACCTACAGGGAAGCTGTTATCCCTGCATAAGGATGGGTCATATGCTACCTTGCTCTGACTCACTTTTCTCCAGTGAAAAAAAGCAACGCAGATGTACTCCTGTAGTTTCATTTTCTCATATCTTTAGTAATGAGGAAAAAATCAACTTCCACACATACAGGAGCATATGAAAAAACAATTATCAGAGTTCTTGAGATCTTGTTTCTTTCATGTAATATCTGTCAAAAAGAGTGGTTGCATGGGTACACTTCCGGGCCAGTGCATAAAGTAATATGAATATTTGCTGTTGGAGATATGTCACTTCGTAACTATTTTCAGTTCCCACTGGAATGGAAATAACAGAATGTGAAATTCTTCACACATGAGAATGTGAAATACATGAGCACTTAACAGCTTTAAGTTATTCTGTAACACAGAACTGCCCAGCTTTTCTGGTCTGAAGGGCCACACAGCTTCTTCCCCAGTCAGGCCAGGGCTGCACACCCCAGCTGCTCTCTTCAGAGCAAACAATGGGGCCAGTTTTCCATGTCCAGCACTGCTGATCTGCTCGTGCACAGGATCCCTCCTAGCACCAGAACTGCTGTCTGTGTCCAGCCTAGTACCTCAGGAACATGGTATAAGTTTGTGAGACAGGGTCAGGGGGTTGAAGGTGCAGGCTCTATCAGAGGTCCCCACAGGCCTTAGAAGTAACCATTCTTATAGAGCACAGTCTTTATAACATCCCTACATAGTATGCAGCCAGCCTCTTGGACCAGGTTTCCTTCAGACTGGAGGAATGTCACTGTATACTTCCTCACGCTCTGAAACCCAGGCCAGTGAGGGATTAATGCCTATCAGCTACCCTCTGCTCTAATATAGCTGGCAGCTTAGCCAGGGTTTCACTTCTAGAATGGAAAAACTGGTGTTAGCCTTCAGTCATTATTGAATGACTCTCATTTAAAAAATACTAGAAAAACAGTAACTCTGCCACTCCCCACAGTACTGGTCAGCTTGCTCTGTCTTTTCTATAATCCACTTCCTTTTCTAAGGTACAGTCCCACGGGTTCACATGGCTCTCTTAGAAATTAATGGAGCTCGCTTTGGAGACAGGCATCAGCAAAGTCTGTGAGAAGCAGTTAACACAAACCATGTGTTTTCCTATCTCAGTGACAGTTAAAGTCTACAATTTCACACTCTCACTTAGGGGGAAAACAAAAACAAAACACTGTGCCCTTTGGCCACACTAATTCAGACATGTCTGTCTCTTTGACCTGGGAATGCCACCAGGGAAAGCTGAATGTGTCAGTGCCAGGACTTCACAGAGGGGGAAAGCAACAGGTAGCTCAAAGGGCAATACAGATTTTAAAAACCAGGAGCGGCAAGATAGTCAGGAAGGTCATATTAAGTGGAGTTCAGAGGCAACGGGAAGCAAGGAGAAGAGCCTCGCTTCCACAAGGGCAGTTTTTCCTGTATGCTTCCTACCACTTCAGTTTTCTTCACCACTCGTCCTTTTCAGGACGACAAACAGAACCATTGGACAGAGACATGCTTCCCTGACAAGCAGAACCATTGCACAGAGAAACAGGTCAACAGCTGTGGGTACTTCAAGAATAATATCACTGACAAACTGGTAATTATGAATATTGTGTCTGTCAACTAAGGTCAGATATCTGTGCGTTTCAAATCTGTGACCCCTGGCCTCCATCCTGAGAAAGAACAAAAGATACAAGTGGGGACTTTTCTTTTGTCAAGAAAATAGAAAAGGACCTGCCTCTTAAAAAATAATACCCCTTCCCCACAGCAAATTCATTCTCTCTTAACTTTTTCATGCTCCAGTGATCAAATCATTAAACAGCCCTCATTATTCATTCCAACTTCTGCCAGGGATATGAGCTCTGTATCAGAGAAACACCCCCTCACCATCATAATCATCATCATGACATCTCAGCAAGTTGATACAATTATGCCAGAGAACCATCCTCATAATTATACAGTTCTTTAGCTCATTTTTTCAGTGTATTCACCATTACTATAATCACAGCGAGTACAGTGTGTTAAATTAAGAACAGGATTTACAGCTAACATCTCACAGGATGAAGAGTCTGCCTGCTGCAATTCTGCAATTCTTTACAATAAAGCTCTGCAACCCTCTGAAAGCTGAGGCTTATGTGTTAGTATTTCTTTGTTTTTGAGACAATTGACATTTACAACTCATTTTAAGATGCATATAAAGAATGGTGTTTTACAGAGGGAGAAAGGACAGATCTCATTCCCACCTCATTTCCAAAGAACTCACCCCCCAACTTTAGCTATTAGGCTCAGATTTGAATGTGTATGATACACATAGTCATGGACTGTCGTCACAAACTCATTTTTGCCTTTCAGTTAATAGTGATCACAAAGGCAGCTCCAGGAAGTGAACTCTTAGCAGCTACTGATGCTTATTTGCCATGCATTGCATAAGCGCATAAATGAACATAAAGATATCATTGCTATAACAAAAAGCTTAAAATACATTACTGGAAGTGTTAAAATATGGTACTGGAAAGCAACAGACAAACAAGTAGTTTTCTAAAGAATTTTCACAAAAGCATCTGAGAAGGGGATTAGGTGAAGAAAAGTTAGAACAGAAGAATCATAAAAATGTAAAGGGCCAAATAGGAAACCTAGGGAACTCCATGTCTGCGATGACAATAAGGTCTCTTTAACAGATCGCAAACTGACATACTAACTAGCTCTTCCTGTCTATTTTCATTTACCAAATCAGGCACACCCAAGAAAACGTTGCACTTTGAGATTTCCAAGGAAGGCAGTGAGTTATCAGTGGTGGAACATGCTGAAGTGTGGCTCTTCCTGAAGGTCTCCAAGGCCAACCGGAGCAGGACAAAAGTCACCATCCGCCTGTTTCAACAGCAGCGGCAGCCAAAAGGCAACTCTGAAGGAGCAGAAGATATGGAGGATGGAGGGCTGAAAGGTGAAAGGAGTGAGACTCTGATTTCAGAAAAGGCAGTGGACACCCGAAAGAGCACTTGGCACATCTTTCCTGTCTCCAGCAGTGTCCAGAGACTCCTGGACCAAGGCAAGAACTCCTTGGATGTGCGGATTGCCTGTGACCTGTGCCAAGAGACTGGGGCAAGCCTGGTGCTACTGGGCAAGAAGAAGAAAAAGGAAGATGATGGGGAGGGGAGAGAAAAGGATGCTGGAGAAGTCCCAGGAGAAGAGGAGAAGGAGCAATCGCACCGGCCCTTCCTGATGATGCTTGCCCGGCACTCGGAGGACCGTCAGCACAGGCGGCGGAGACGGGGCCTGGAGTGTGATGGCAAAGTCAACATCTGCTGCAAGAAGCAGTTCTTTGTCAGCTTCAAGGACATAGGATGGAGTGACTGGATCATTGCACCTACAGGTTATCATGCCAACTACTGCGAAGGAGAGTGCCCCAGCCATATAGCAGGCACATCTGGTTCGTCATTATCCTTCCACTCCACTGTCATCAACCATTACCGCATGCGGGGCCATAGCCCCTTTGCCAACCTCAAGTCATGTTGTGTGCCCACCAAGCTGCGGCCCATGTCCATGCTCTACTATGACGATGGCCAGAACATCATTAAGAAAGATATACAGAATATGATTGTGGAGGAGTGTGGCTGTTCATAGACACATATGTGCACAAGACTCTTCTCTTTAAGTTGAGAAGAGAACGTTTTAAAAGCCCAAGAAGAGGAAAGACCTGACATGGTATAAGATCCTTTTTGAATGAAACAATCATCTGAAATAAAAACAAGAACAAGCAAATTAAAAACAAAAACAAACAAACAAAAAAAACAAAAACACAACAACACAAAAAAAGAGGGGAAAGTAAAAAAAAAAAAAAAAGAAAAAGAAATATTGAGGATCAGAAAAGACTACAGCTATAAAGAGGAGGAAAGCTTCATGAACCCAGGCTTGAATGAGATACGTTTGAATGACGGTATGGGTTGGGGATTTCCCCTTCCTTTCAGTATGCTCCTTATCTTATTAGATAGTATGTTAAGCATAGCTATTACTAGGGGAGTTATGTTCCCTCCCCTAGTTACCCATCAGTTCAAGCCATGGTAGCAGCTCATCTAACCTGCAGCAGTTTGGACTAAGTCCAAAATGTCATTGAAATTCCTTGAAAAGCCATGTGTATGAACACTACATTCACTGGCACTTTCCCCCAAAATTTACCGAGGAACTGAGTAGGTGTGTAGTGTTTGTGTGGATATATATATATGTGGCTATGTATTTATATACATACCTTTATACATACAGACACTACACGCTTACATATACTTACATTGGTAAAGAGACAATATTGTGCAGGTGTATACACCTTCATCTTCTGCACTACATTTACAAAAAAAAAAAAAAGAAAAGAAAAATGAAGAAAAAATGATTAAAAAGAACGAATGAAAGAATAAAAGTTACATATTGTAAAGGTGCTTACAACGTTAGAACTATGCAACCTAGTTGGTTTGAAACTGTTTACCTGCAAGAGAAAGAAAAAACAAAAACAAAAACAAAAACAAAAAAAAGAAAGACTTTTTTTTTTAAATGGAAGTAACTTGTTTTAAAAAAAAAAATCTTCAGTGAGAGATACTTGAAAGGAATATGTTTGTCCAGATACTGGAGCCAAACATTTCTATATTTTGTAAAAAAAAAATTTTAATCGTTTACTATTTGCACTACAATGGTGTCTGACCTGTCTAATCCTTATTTAACAAACATTTGCAAGGGAGGGTGGTTGGGTGTGGGAGGGGTTGAGAGCTGCACTTATTGTGAGCTATACAAGAACTGCTACAGCACACAAAATAGCTATTTTTATTATTATTATTATTATTATTATTATTTTGTACCTTAAACTGAATAGACACATACACCAAAGACATTTGTGCGAGCCTCTAAAAAGTCTGTTTGTGGTTGGTATCATTCACCTGTAATAAGTTATGGTTTGAATTAAGGGTCAGTGGGTTGATTACATTCAGGCTAGTATATCTGCTAACCAGTTAAATTCAAATTCTGCCCTAAACAGAAAATTGTAATTTGAAGAAAGCCCTCAAAAGCCCTGGGATGTGTATCCAAGGTGCTTGGATCCAAGGTCCATCTAAGCATAACTGTACTTGTTTTGCATATACAACACTTAAGACTTATCCCTGATGCACAGCAACTGTGCATCATTGGGAAACAACTTTATACAAGGGACATACATATATATATATGTATATATTTCTGTATGTATATATGTATGTATACACGAGGTATAAGCATTTCTGGCTTCACTTTAATGTTCTTAAACAATGAATGTTTGTGTGCAAAGCACAGTATGTTAAAAGCTTGTTTGTTACTAACAAGCATGAGTGTTCAAAATGGTATTTGTGTGAGAGGAACCTAAAGTGCTGGTGTACACTTAGAAAATATTGATGTAAAATTGCAAGCAGCTTTGGGCCATGCCCACCATCACCCCTGCAAATACAAAGAAAATGGCACTTGTGGTAGGATTTCTGTTTGAAAAGCAGTCTTAAGCAAAAGGCTGGCCGTCTCAACCACCACCCTCTAGCATGACAACTCTTAATGGGTTTGTGCGTTACCTGTAAAACCTAATTTTCAGTGTCAACACCTAACCTGAAGGGTCCAACCCATAGGGCATAGGTAGATAGGTTTAAAAAAAAAATTCTATCGCTGTCGTATTTAAAAGAATGTTAAAGTTACAACGTGTGTCTTTGGGTAGGGGGAGATGAGAAGAGGGAATGGGAGAAACCTTTAGGCCCTGTTTACACTGAGTTTGATAACCCTGAGCCTGAATCTTCAGACTCTTAGAGGTTTGCAGGACCAAGCCCCTGTTGGCTGCCTTCTGACAGGAAGGGCTTCAAAACACCTCTCACAGAAAGCAGCGCAAACATGGCTCCCCACCTTGCTGAGAGCACAGTCTGTTAAAAAAAAAAAAAAAGGTAAAAAAAAAAAAAGAAAAAAAAAAGACAGCACAATTTAACCTGGTCACATTGGCTAGGGATAGTGTGTTAGCACCTTCATGGCGAGAACCATGTTTAAGCAGTGTAATCAGGGCCTTCATTTTTTGTCAGCCAAAATTGTTTGTGTGTGGGGGGGGGTTTGCTCTGTGTCTGTGTGTGTGTAGATGTATGTGCGCATGGGAGCGTGTCTGTATGTGTATGTATTGATAGAGATTTAAAAAAAAAAAAAGAGGAAAAAAAGAAAAAAGAAAAGGAAAAAAAAGCCCTTTCCTCTGTTGAATAGATATCAACATACATGCTTATAGCTAAGTTTTCTATCTAATTTATTCCACAGTATTTAGATTGCATAGTACAGCTAATGGGTTATACATTTATGTACTTTTTATACAATGCATTTTTACAGACTTGTTTGCGGTTTGCAAAAAAAAAAAAAGATTAAAAAATTGTAACAATTGGGTGAACACTAAATTTGTCACTAAAGTATTCTGTAAAATATCAAGGCTTTCTGATTTAAATTATTGCAGATTTTATTTTATTTTTTTTTTTTTAAGTATTTTCTTCCTGGGGAGAGGGAGGGATACCAAATGGTAGTAGGGAAAAAAAAAAAAAAAAAGGCACAAATAATCTATCTTCATAATTTAAACAAACCAAGTTCCTGACCCTGCTTCATTTGAAGCAAGTGGCAGAAGTATTGTTGATTTTCCTAGAAGTAGGGCCAGGCTCTGGAACTGCTGTGGCAGGAACATAGCCTGTGACAGCTAAGGACAGTACCTTTTATTTCACTGAACTTTGGACCTGGACTTAAAATTAGATGTATATTGCCCTTCTACCCTTACTTATGTCCACAGGCTCATTGTTGTCTACAGATCTCCTTACAAGAGTAGTAAAACTACTTACATGACTAAAGGTAAGGCAGGCTGAACCACAGGTTCCTTGTGCTATAGGCAGTGTGAAGGGAGAGAACGGATTTTGAATGAGTAGCACCATATCCGACATTTAATTCAATTAATTGTTCAAAAACAGGCTGCTTGTATGATGGTTGATCTCTGAATGTAGTGGCAAGGGAAGCAGGTGAGATGGCTCATGTTGGCAAAAATTATTCTCACATGTGATTAATTAAGAGCATCGGAGTCCTGAAATCCCAGCACCTTCCCAAAAGTGACAATGGCAAAACTCCCATTGACTGTAAGCAGAGTAAGTTTAGGCTCATGGTTTTCCTGGTCAAAGCTGACAGAGCCTTTAAAAAGAAGTCTGATACTGAGTTTGATACCAGGTTTTATGTGGTGCACAGGGGCTGGCCTTGGAAAACGTGAAACTAGCCTGAGACAATTTCCAAGTGAGGAAAGAAAAGAGGATTTTTACATGTGGTGAGTGGGTTGCATGATAGGTACACCAAAAACAGAAGAAGGTTTTTCAAAGCAAGAAGCAACTGTTCCTAAGCCCCGCTTTTTAGCTTTCATTTATGTGTTTATACTATTCACAAATTTTAAAGGTTTCTCCCTCTGATCTCTAGATTCAGTCATGGGGTTTTGATTTGTGGTCAGAGTTATTTAAAGCAGGGGGAAATGAAAAACTATATGATAAAATAAAATAAGAAATCGGGATGTTAATCAAGACTGACTGATTCCAGCAAAACACCCCACCCCTGATAATTTGGTTTAATTAAATCTGCATGTACTTAAAATAGCATTAGAAATTGTTACCATATTTAAACAGTTGTTCAAGGGCATGCAGTCTCAAAAATTACTTCTCCCTTCAGGTACTACTATACCAAAAAGAAAAAAAAAAAAAAAAGCTTTTAACTACTAACGCATTCCTCTCTGTATAACCCATTTCCTTTTTATATTGAAAATGTATTTTCAGTATATATTTGATCACAGAAATGTACTTGTTTAGTACGTCCACAGTCTTCTTGTTTCAGAGCTGATGACATTCAGTGGTCTTTCCCCCTCTTCATGTCAGATGCTCACTGTATCCAAGGCCTAAGAAACTGGCAGAAGTGCACATTAAGATGTTTCTTTGGGAGGGCTGAATGTATTTGTATTCTTGGGGTTTAGCAAAAGGAAATGCTAACAGATGCTTATAATTATTCTGCACTTATATGTCACAGCAGAATACAGATCTAGGGCCTGAAACTGCAGAACTGAATGAAATGGGAGTTTTGTCATTGACTTGAATAGAAACAGCCTTTTACCACATCGTTGCAAACTAGGACTCTGTTATAAATACCTACTCTTTTGTATTTAGTTGAGATTCAAGTTACCAGGTTCATATAACTGTGACACCACAAGGCCATGCAGAGGCTGGCAGCAATATCTCTGAATTAGAGAAGTTCAGGCATCTGTAATGTCTATGTGCAAAATGATAATTTTTATGGACTATAGTTACTCATGGAATAGTGCCTTACTCTGTAAGCAATGCTGTTGATTCCAGAGGGTCTCCTTTCCTAGAAAGTTACCAGTCAGCATGAATAAAGTGAGCAGAATCTATTTCTGGAGTGTAGGTAGAAGAGAGGTGATGGAAATTAGTAATTCCTTTAAGTTAAACCTCATGTCAATACTGTGCATCAGTATAAGAATCAGATGCTAACTTTCTGACACTGAAGAGCTTTACTCCCCATCTGCTCTCATTGCATTACATGTGGAGTAAAAAGGTTTTCAGTCAGAGTAATGAAAACTGTAATTTGACCTTTCATGAACAATTATAAGCAATGTTTTCATAGGCAGAAACAAACAACACTTCTGGGTTATATAGCTATTTATTTTTTGAGATACAGTGAATCTGTGTTAATTCTCGATGGGTTTCTTTATATTTAAATACTTTCAGAAACAATACATTGACGATGGGTTGAAGATATATATATATGTATGTATATATACATATTATATATATCTACAATATATATACACACACAACTATATATATATGTATATACATATATATATATAAATTATGAAAGCCAAGATATTATGAAGCCTATTTTGTTTTTATCATTTTGTGTTTTGTTGTTGATATTATTATTATTATTGTTATTATTATTATTTTGCATACTACATGCAGTGCTTTAACCAATGTCTGTTCGGCTAATGTAATTAAAGTTGTTAATTTATATGAGTACATTTCAACTATGTCAATGGTTTCTTAATATTTATTGTGTAGAAGGACTGGTATTTTTTTTATTTACATTATGTTTAAAGAGGTAACAGTTTGATATGTTCTCATTTGTTTATATTAGAAGTTATTTATTTTCACGGCATTCCGTCTGGTATTTTGATATTTGGAAGGCATGCTACCTATACTTTGTACAGTTAGTGGGCAGTATTCAGCAGCTCCCAGTAGATTTTTAGGCCCTGTGTTAAATAAAAGACATGTTTGGGATTTCTATTTTAGATCTTTCTTATTGGTTTGCCAGGACCACTCAGTGCACTTACTGCCAGACACCCTGCCTGCGTGACCAATTTATTCCTACTGTATTTACCCAGGACAGAGGACCAAAACCACCTCTGGTGTAAGTCTGGTGACTTCAGTGAAGTTACACCAGAGATGTATTTGGCTCACCGAGAAATTGCTTGTACAAATCAATGCAAAGAAAGGACAGAAAACAAGCAAGCAAGCAAGCGTCTTTGCATTTGAAAGAGGATTTCAACGTGTTGAAAATGTTTGGGTCAGCTACTATTTTATTTTACTTTGTTCTTTTTGTTATTTTGCTCTTTCTTATACAACAACAGCAACAACACAAGTGAAATAAATAAAGGGAGTTTCACCAAGCATTGTGTAATCGTCCCTTAATACGCATTCCTGGTTGGGAAATACATGGGACGTGGGGAAATACCAGAAAATACCAGAGGTGAAACGCGGGTGCCTCTTTGGATCAAGCAGTGCAATGCCTTTCCTTTCAGTGTCACCATCCTATCTCTGCATTCAGACTCACACTCCTACATGTAATGCAATTTTAGGTTGTTCCCTTCTTAGGAAACAGAGACAGTACCAATGCCACAGCCAGTGTCAGCTCCCCTTTGCCCGCAGGCTGTTAGGTGTTCAGCTACCATCACCACAATTCCCTTGAATAACCCAGAATTAGATGCTTACCCTGATAAAAAGAGAATTTGCATTACCCAGACAAAATTGCAAAACTGTCAGTTCACATGTGCTCATTTATAATCAGTTCACAGGCAGCCATAGTGAGAAATCATCTGAGTACTCTTGTATTTGAAAGTAAAGTGTACTTATGAGGGGTTTTCACCAGTCTTTGCATTCCTAGGGTGATAAATGGACTCCTGCTACATTCCAGTGGGCTGAGAATCAGGAAACAAGAATCTCAAGGTTGATCTTTAAATGGATTACTTACACGGTGCTTAAGCATGGGCCACCACAGCTATTAGCAGGCCTTTTAATAATCAGACATTGAAAGCCATTCTGCAAAGTCTGAAGAAGTGAGTTGCTTTCCTCTAACTGAGAATAAGATTTCAATAAATCAGTGCAATCGTGGCTACAGAAAGCTTTTGTTTCAGAGAAAATTAAGACATGATTGAATATTTGCTTTCTTTCCTTTGTTATGCTCACTATTACTATTATTGCCATCAAGGACAAACCCAATTGGCTTTGGAAGTTGCGCTAGCAATAAAATAAAATCATGAGGCCTATTTGATTCAAACCACTAGCATATTAACCTGCTAAAAATGAAGCTTACACTTCAGGTGTAAAATGGGGAGTTATCCTTTCTCTGGCACGACATGAAGTGCAACACTGGATGGTGTAATCCAGATTTTTTCCATTACACAGCTGTTTGATTTTCTTTTTAGTTTAAGAATGCTATTGAGAACTGTTGCTATTGTATGGGCTTGTTGAAAAGCCCCAGCTCAAAGAACAGTGGAGAGCTAAGAGCTGCCTTTTGTATGAGCTGAACAATCTGTTAAAGCCAAAAAAAACTGCCCCAAACAAATTAGACCATGCTAATAATATACAGACAAAGGCAGATAACACCAAATGATTTTGTGAAACAGATACACAGATAGTGTCTACTCAGTGTGCATTTCCTACCTTTGAGGTGGATTTTCATGTTGCTACTTGGGTTATTGAATTGCTGTGCTAGTCTCAGTGCATATCATGATTTTTTTCCATGCTTGTCACAGGGCTATCAAAGCCTGTATTTTGGTAGTCTCCGTGGCTGCCCTCTGTGATCCCCTTCTTACTTATGTTTGGCTGTCTCCCTGAAATACAACCACAGACTGATTTAAAGTACTACCCAGGGCTCAGGGTCACTATCCTCTCTTACGCTACTGATAGAAATATGGCACTGTTATCACTATGGTGATCAAATCCATTGGCTTGCAGATACCTGCCACCCAGCTGCTATGACCTCTGGGCCTTCCTTGGTTTTAAAAGAGTTATCTAGTCATCTCAAACATTGTCACCATTTGATCACTTTTCTACTGTCTACTCATCAGCTTCGTTGGAATTGCATTGACTGGAAAAACAGCGCAGAAAATCATCAGCTGCTAGAGCATCCCTATCTCTCTGCGGGACAGATATAACTGAATGGCAAGGTTTCCCTTTCCCTTCTGATAACCAGCAACTCCAAACACTTGAAGTGGAAGGGTTGGAAGGAAGGTGCACATGAGTTGACACTACCTATGCATCGTTTCCTTATGAGGGCTGTGAGAGGGAATGGGGTTATTTTGTGTTTGAAAGCAACACTGCAGCTGACAGATGCAGCGGCAAATTCATTGTACACGTTACAACACCACATCTGGAAGCAGCATAACAATGATTTTACACATCTGAATCATCCAGCCTCTACTGCACGAGAAAGTTTCTCTGACTCTGAGAAGACAGAAATGTATATCACCAGAGTTATGGCCTCCACAACTTTCTATAACAGCAGACAAAAACAACATAGCAGCTCTACTCAAACAAGAAAAACATTCAGAGGAAAGCTGGCAGAGCAGAGGTCCCTTGAGGGGCTTTTGAGCAGACTGCTCCTCGACAAGTTTTGTGTACACAAGAATGCCTCTTATGGCTGCATTAGGATGCAGTTTATAGTCCTGGGCTTGATCTTAATGAAGTCAGCAGGGTATTGCAGACCTGGACAGCTTAGCTGAAAGTAAAACGAAGTCCTATTGTTTCAGTAAAATCACTGATTATAAAAGTGCAAAGAGTAAGATGGAGATGACATGGACACTTTAATGAGCCATGTATGAGAGCAATCA
The DNA here is from genome assembly GCF_040182565.1 of Anser cygnoides. Taxonomy (NCBI): domain Eukaryota; kingdom Metazoa; phylum Chordata; class Aves; order Anseriformes; family Anatidae; genus Anser; species Anser cygnoides. The sequence goes on from NC_089874.1 coordinate 60,613,759, forward strand.
GAGTTGTATAACTTTGAAAAAATGTAAAGATAACCTAAATGGGGGTAGAGGTAGAAAATTTTGTAGGTACAGAATGTACTTTCACTAGATCTTTCTATGTAAGAAACCCGTTTTAAGGTTTAAATCTTCTTAGCTCTTCTCAGATAAGCTGTGTGTCTCCCGCTTCACTGATACCACCCTTCCTGGGGTCATGCCAGCCTCAGAAGTAGGGCAATGCAGGAAGAAGATGTGGCACCACATTCAGGCATCATACGCTCATTCCTTTTACCACTCTGAGAATGCACGGAATGCCACTAACCTATATGAAGTCCAGGCAGACAGATTGGTAAATAAGTGACAAATCAAACCATGATTTTTTATTTTTTAATTTCTAACACATGACCCAACCCTCAGAAGCAATTCAGGCCTGTCCCAGCACTGGCAAATTACCTTGGTATGAATCAGGTTCAAATTTGTCATGCTTTCAAATGCATACCTTTTTGTGCAAATCCTACTCCTTTCTCACGCTTTCAGTGGACAGCCTGGTCATTTGTACACAGCTGTTGTGGCGAAACTGGCTCTAGGCTTAGGCTCCAAGCCTCACTTCTCCATTCATATTTCCATATCCTAAGAAAATATTCTCAAGCACAGGAGTTTTATACCAACCCCACATGTCTGGGCAGGAAGGAGAGGAATCAGATAAGTTAATTATAACAACTAAGAGACATTCCCTATGGAAAGAAACTCCAGGCCCAAAAAGAGAAGCCCAGCACCAGACCTGCCCTGCCAACCACTCAGCATGGTACCAAGAAGGTCTGCAGCACCTGGGGAAGAGCAGAGGGACTGCAGAGAGAGGAAATTTATTAATGGGGATGGTTTCAGTTACTCCCGTGTAGTCCCTGTCACATGTGGTCATGATGCAGAGATGAAATTTTTTGCTATCACGAAGGACCTCTTCAGTGAGCAGCTTCTCCACTTGAGAAACAGCAAACTACTATTCAGAACCTGGCTCAAGAATCTATTACTAAAATATTACTTTGAAACTGTAGCTATACTACACTTAGGTCTGTTACAGAAACAACATACTTGTCCATCTTCCTATCTACCTACTTCCACTGCAGCAGAGTCTGATTTCAGAAAGAGAAACTGTAAAACCCTATGAAAACTTCAAGGAACTAAAAGGGATTTCAAAGCAGCTTGCAGACTATTTCAGGATACTGTATTAGAGGCACAGTATTGAAAAAAGACCTGAAGAGCTAGTGTGGTGGATCAGCAGGATAAAGTCATATTTAAGTGAGAAAAATAGAAAACAATAGAAAAGCCAGCAAGTCAATTATAAAAACACAATACAGAAAATTAGAAAAGAATCTGAGTACTCTACAAAATCCATAATAGCTAAGAATGAGTTAAAAGTTCAAATAAGATAAATGCAGGACCAGTCAATGTGTGCTTTGTTGATGGAAAACCTGTTACATTTCTCCGAAGTGATCAACAAGGAATAACATTGATATAGTCAGCTTGGATTTTCCAAGTAGTATTTACAAAGACCCTCACTAAAATTTCCTAGAGAAATTAACCCATCATGGGATAAAGAAAGCAACACATACAATTAATAGTTATTGTGAGAAGAGATGAAAGAAATGGAGAGGTGTCATCAGTGTCCAGCTCTGCAGTCAGGTATGGGCTATGAGGTTAAAAATCTGACAAACAGGATGAAAAGTGAGATGACAAAGTTTTCTGACATATGAAGTTAATTAAAATAGATGTGGCTGATTGCAAAAAAATGCTGAAGAACTTCACAAAATAACAAACCGGCAGCTGGAATTCAGCATCGATAAAGTAAGACAGGTAACACATGACATGTAGGAGGAAACAATCCTGACTTGCATGTACAGAAATGAGCTGCCCCTCAGGTAGGAGACTTGAGCATTATAACAAGGTTTTTATCATGAGTAAGAAAAACAAAGTGAACATTAGGGATTACTAGGTAAGACAGGATTTGTTGCTTATTGGTATACCTGGAAAATGTAGACATGTTTTGGGGTATTGAAAGGGAATGACAGACTTGAGGGTGAAACAAAACCTCCTATTACATAGCTGAAGATAGCAGTCAGGCCCCCCTTTTGATTTCTCTCCTCCACGCTGAGAAAGTCCAGCTCACTCAGACTCTCCTCATACAAGTCCCTTACAGGGACAGACTGAGGGAGGAAGAATAAGACATTATTTTAATGTCATTGTGTTGCTGATCAGCTTGTTGTTGACTCCCCATTAGTTCTGTCACTTTTGTCTTAGTATAAATCCATGCTCCTTCTGGCAGAACTACATGGAGGATCGAGACATGAGCAGACACTGATCCCAGGTGTACACAGAGGTTGCCCAACACCACAAGACGAAAATACAGCAATGCTGCAGCAGATTGGACAGCTTGGTTATCCTCCTGATGCAGCTGGTTATTTTGATTTTTTTAATACATTTTTTTAAAGATCCCTTCCTGTTAAAACACAAACCAGTATAACTCTCATGGCTGAGCAGCTACAGCCTGTGATGATTATCTCCAAGTGTTCTTCAAAGGCCAGTCACTATTGCCTTCAAGCTCAAGTTCAAGTCTTTTTTAGTTGCTCAAGCTCCATGCATCCCCAGGGAGACAGCCTGATGGGCTATGAATGGCCAGGTTTTCCCTGCTAAATTCATGCAACAGCAAGAGAGATTTTTGCTGTTTCCATAATTATTCCTGGCCTATGCTATCTAAAAAGAAAGGGAAAGCTGAGGGGCAGCAAGGCAAACTAAAACAATGATGAGGCTAAAAACGAAATTAAAATAGTCTTCATGTTATTTCCACATAAACACAATTGTTTGACAAGATTTTTCTTAATAGGAAAAGGAGAGAAAATAGACCAAAAATGAGAAGTGGATGTAACTTCAAAGATAGGAACACACCAGTGGGTAATAAATATTTATAAAATAAGACATGCATCAGCCTGCCACATACACATACACTTTCTACAAAATGATATATGGATGACTAGAGCGTGATAAAGAAATGCAGAGTAAAGTAACACAGGGCCTAAATATAGACACATGTAGATTTTTCCAAATGTTGCATTTTCAAGTATATTAAAAAAAAAAAGAAGACAAGGAGGAATGGGAAACAAGAAGTTTTTTTTTTTTTTCCCCAAACTAAACACAACTGTTTCACATCTTCATTTTTTTCTTTGTTTCTTCCTTTTTTTTTTTTTTAATTTCCCTCAACTTCCAGCCTTTGTTCCTTTGTCTTATAACACGTTGTTATTCTCAATATGACAAAAGTTGTACTTTTTATGCCAAATTGTTTGATACATTTTATAAAAGAAAATGAAAGACAGACCTTTGACTGCAAGGAGATGTGGAAGTTTGTTTGGTGCCATAATGTGCTACATCCACCATTTTCAGTTAACCCCTTCCTCAGCCAGCTGCTGTCTATGAACCTTGATCAACACATTTCCTGCCACAGCAGCCAAACAAACACAATTTCTGCAAAACTGAGAGGTACTGCTTTAAATTTCTTAGACACTCCTTTGAGATCAAATTAAGGCTTGCCTGGTGCACTTAGCAGAATGGTGACCAGATCTCTGTGCTATAAAAGTGCTGTGCCTCAAGCCTGGCCCCCAGAGAATGACCTCCAACATGTCTCAGTTTGTATCCGGTAAGAGAAGTAAGGTTTTGCTGTTACCAACACTTCTTTCTCCTGCCATTCTAAGACCAAACTGGAGCTGCATTTTATTCTGTGGTGTATATTTTCCTCAATAAGGTGATTGTTCAGACCTGTGACAAGCTCACACAATCCAAAGGGCCTGGCAGTGTCACCAAGGGCATGGCTTGAAGAAGACTGAGTGGCACAAACAGAGGCTTTCCAACATAACATGGCCAGTGGTTGCAGGATCTCATGGTGTGTGTCAACAGCTCAAGTCATAACGCTCTGTGTATTTTGCAGGGCTAGGTGTTCAGAAAGACAGCTTTTTAACTTATAAAATGAGCAATTCTGCAACAGAAAAAAACCTGTCAGACAAATATAGAACCCTGAAATGACATTTTTATGCTCTCTTTTTAAAGTAATACTACACTTTAATGTACAGTAGAGCTTAATGACAGTTTTAAAGAGAAAAAGAACAGATTTGATTTTAAAGACTAGGTATAGGCGAAGTGAGTCAGACCTGATCTCAGGGAAACCAGAGGAGATCTGGAGAGGGGATGGAGTTAAGCATGGCGAGTACTTCTGATGTAGGCAATTATAACTGAAATCAGGATATAGCAAACCCCAGAATAACCAAATGCAGAAATATCCTTCTCTAAAGAGGACTTGAAAACAGCTACCACCTGAGCAAAAAGGTACATAAGTGCAGGCATGGCACTCTTCAGAAATCTTCCTGGAGTTCAGACCTAAGCCCGGGTAGTTTCAGCCAGCAGAGAACAGAGGAACTATGACTCAGATCTGTCTGTTGATGAAATTCCCTGATTTTGGTTTGCTGCGAGGCTGTTCTGGCCCAAGAGTGATTATGTTAGTTATTATGCTAGTGAACCACTTCTCTTTCCCTTCCCGCAGCCGGCTGGTGGATGCGGTGCCATGCCCTGGATTATGATGCTGCTTGGGAAAACACCAAGTGCAGAGCTGTCAAAGTGACGTGTGAGCATAGCACAGCAGAACCCATTTAGAAGGAAGAGTGAAGAACTGCCAGAGAAGAACTGGTGAGCCTGTGGTTGTCATGTAGAAAATGAAGAAAGAAGCGGATGCCCAGCCTATCCCTGAGCAGCCGGTACCCCTCCCATCCCCCAGCCAGCCACCCCACATTAATTGTCCAGCATGACGCCATATGGTACGGAATACCCCTTTGGCCAGTTTGGGTCACCTGTCCTGCTTCTGTCCCGCTTCTGTTCCCTCCCAGCTCCTGCTGCGCCCCCAGCCTCCTCGCTGGCAGGGCAGTGTGAGAAGCTGAAAAGTCCTAGACTCAGTGTAAACACTGCTCTGCAACAATTAAAACAAGTAGGAGACATTTCTTCTCAGAAAGAGCAGTCAGGCATTGGAATGGGTTGCCCAGGGAAGTGGTGGCGTCACTGTCTCTGGGGGTGTTCAAGGAAAAGGTTGGAGCTGGTGCATAGGGATGTGGTTTAGTGGGTGACATTGGTAGCAGGGTGATGGTTGGACCAGATGACCTTGAAGGTCTTTTCCAACCTTAATGATTCTACGTTATACTGATGAGAGGCTAGAGCCTGAGTTGGAAAATGTCATGTGGAACATGTGGAACGAGGTACATAAGGCTGCAGTTTGCTAGGTCCTACATTTCTGCCACCTAACCTTACCCATAAAAGTGGCCTACAAGAAAGCTGGAGAGGGACTCTATGAGGGAGCATAGCCATGGAACCAGGAATAACGTCTTTGAACAGATGGAAGGGAGATTTAGATTAGATGTGATGTGAGGAAGAAATTCTTCACCCGGAGCACAAAGTGCACATGGGAATTAGTGCTGAAGATGCACCTTGCATCTGTTCTTTTCCATAAAGAATAAAATGAAATTACCTAAAAAACGGTGTTAAAAATAAACCCGGGGCACAGGATGGGAGGTGCAGGGCAGTTCCTGTGGCCGAGGGGCAGCCTTTCTGGCAAGCCAAATGGCCTGGGGGAGCCAGCCCCAGAAAAGGGGTCCTCAGCCCCCCCCAACCCTCCTCCTTGTCCATGTGAGGGCATCTTCCAGGCTGCTCCCAACACAGCCACCTTTGGCCACGCATGGGCCACTCCAGCACAGAGGCTTGATGAGGTCACAGTGGCCACCACTGCCTGGCCTTTGCTGCGGGCCCTATAAAACAGGCCCCCTGCAGCTGTCCCACCACACGCTGAGCATCTAGGCCCTCTGACTGCCAGCTTGTGCGGCAGGAAGAAGACTAGAAGCAGCAAGGCAAGCGGCAGGCCTCCTTGGTGTGCGAGGACAGTGATGCAGTCCGGTGAAGCACCAAGGAGGAATGCACCTGATCAGAAGGAGATGTGTTGTGGGTGGAGGGATGGCGCCAGTGGCACAAGAGACACCAATGCCCAAGGGACCTCTGGCGCCCAGCCCACAGACACATACAGGAGGTACCACTGGCACCGCAACAATGCGGGGAACAGGCCGGCCCCTCAAACATCCAGTACCAGGGGGCCTGGGCCTTACCATAGGAGCAATGGTGACGTGGGGAGAAGGTGGGAACATGAGGCAGAGAGCCACAGGGAGCAGAGGCCCATAGTCCGGAGCACAGTGCGGGACCCAGTAATGGCCATAAACCAGACGGCAGCGTCGGACCCATGTATGAAAATCAAGCCGACAGTGGCATGGGACCAAGGTGTGGAATTGGATGACCCTCTGGTTCGGCACCCTGGCCTGAGAATGTTCCGGATGGAAGACATCCCGTTTGGGCAGTCCCGGGCAATGACTGGCTTAGCCTTCTGCCAAACACCATGGAGCCCATGGAGATGGATCCATCAGATGTGGAGGAACAGATGGAAGTGGATCCACCTCTGCCAGAACAGACTTGGGACTACTGCGGCATGTCTTTATGCTCTGCCATCCAACAGCACCAACAGCATCGCAGGAGTGCCCGGCGAGCCCTCTACTTGTTGCTCAGGCTCCATCGCATGCATTAGCTTGGAGCCACCAAACACCATGGACATCCTGCAGGCTTACCTGCAAGATGTCCCAGCAATAAACAGCTCTTTCTGATTCTCAGGGGTTGTGTGAGTGCATCGTTTTCTTTTTTTTTTTTTTTTTTGGGGGGGGGTGGGGAATGGGCTAAAGTTGCGCCAGGGGAGGCTTAGGTTGGATATTAGGAAGAACTTCTTTACTGAAAGGGTTGTTAGGCATTGGAATGGGCTGCCCAGGGAAGTGGTTGAGTCACCATCCCTGGAGGTCTTTAAAAGATGTTTAGATGTTGAGCTTAGTGATATGGTTTAGGGGAGGACTTGTTAGTGTTAGGTCAGAGGTTGGACTAGGTGATCTTGGAGGTCTCTTCCAACCTAGATGATTCTGTGATTCTGTGATTCTGTTCAGGGTGATGTTGAAGAAAGCTCTGGGGTTAAAAGAACACTTAAATCTACTTCTCAGTCTGATCCTGGCAATGCATGTCTGTACAGTTATCAGGCCAGAGAGTAAAGAGACAGTAGGCTGGAGAAGTATAGTAAGGTACAGCAAACAGAACAAAAAACCTTTGAAGACCAGCATAACAGTTCTGAACTGGAGCTGAAGCTGCTTATAAAATTAATATTTACCTCCCTAGATGCAAAATTACACATAGCTCTACGAGTAGTCTTTGTAAACAAGGTGGCAGTGGTGCATTCCTCAAAGGAAGCCTTGCATCCACTAAGACAGTTATTAAAATGTAAAGGATTTCTGTGTAAAGCTGGAAGGACACAAAACAAAGCACAGGTGGCCACCAAAAGATAATAGCTAGATACATACACTCTTTCAACAGCACACATGGCCAAGCTGATATGTAACATCCACTTATTAAAAAAAAGATGGCTCAGTAAAAACATTATACAGAATAACAAGTTCACCATAATTCCTTATGATTAGGAGTATTTGGCAAAATTTGCTGGGTTTTGTAACACGTTTGTATGATTTAGGATAAAAAAGAAATGATGGAGATTTCACACAACCAAATCCATGCACACAACCCTTTGCTTTAACCCATGCATGCTGCAAAACCATTCCAGAAAGGAGACACAAAGAAGTATAGCCTACTTCAAACTGCCTGCACTGCTTCAATTTCTGATATCAAATGTCCTATTATAATGGGGCTAAAAAGCTTCCAGTAATGGGCAAGATCACTTCTTTCTATTGAAGTTATTAAAGCTGTTACACTTCGAGACAGATTATGTTCTTTAGCTTTCCAACATACTTACAGTCATTGCACTTTGCATCTCTAAACATGTTTTAGACAGTGCCCATCAAAATACAAAACATCCTTTGCCATTAAATTTCCTCTTTACAGAAACCCTTTCTGGCAGCAGTGCTAACATTTTTCTTTACTTGGACTGCAACAAGCGGTTAGTCAAGGATCTTGAATGATGACAGTGATGCACAGTATTTGCTGTTCTACATTTTTCATCTTGGTTACGTGACATGTTATTCACTTTTTGACCTAAATTATTATGCAATCTTTCCTTGCCCTATTTAGAATTTGCCTCATTTCACCTTAAATACCACTAAGCAATGACAGCTGAAATGATTCCTAACATGGTTTGCACTCAGTTTCTGAAGTCTATTCACGTAACATACCATGAGATCTTATTATCTGACAAACTACTGTATGCTTGGAAGTAGTCTGAATATCTAGCTTGGACATCTGAAACAATCACACTTTTTAGGAGACAACAAAGGAGTGAACAGTGTTTAGGACAAACATAATATTAATTCAGTATTGACTAAAAGAAGGACTTACAAATATTTTTTACCAAAAATTTTTTTACCATGCTCTATTTTGTATTTTGTAATAGTGAGATTGCAGGGAAACTGATGAAAAAGTTTATGTTTGATATTAAAGTACCCTAATTACACAACAGAATTTAATCATGTAGCTTGTGAAAATATTTGCAGTAAAAAAGGACACAATTATGAGGCATCTCAGTCCTCCAAAGGCAGTGGGATGAATCCCACTGTCCTTGCTAAGTCTTTTCACTATGAATCCCCACAGAGCAAGGTAAATGTTTCTCATGCCTTTGGCCCTCTTGCCTTAGTTGGCCAAGAGCATTCTTAAACCATTTTGCCACATTTAGCAGCTCCAGGCTCCCTGGGGCCTGTGCTTGGGGCAGAGCCAAAGCCAGACACGAGCACAGAAGCAGCACGGGCTCCTTGGCATGAGGCTGCACCGAGCCTGTCTGTCCCAGCATGAGGCAATGCTCTTTCCCCCAGGCATGCAGCAGTGCTGCAGAAATTCATATATGCTCTTCTAAGACTTGAGCGTGGATTGGGGATTGGTATGTCAGTCCCCAAGTGGTTTGTGGAGGCAGAAGCCACCACCGGTGAGCTAGCTAGGTTTGGGTTCCTCTGCACTTGTAAAAGGGTCTCCCTTGTGCGTTGGAGAGAAATGCTGGGGAGGGGAGAGGAGCCATGTATAAAGCTGAACCCTGAAGAAACTGGTCAGCAGCATGCAAGAGGCCCATGTGTCATGAATGCCCTTGGGAATTGGTTAGCGGAGGACCTGGATGTGATTTGAATTGTGAATGAAAAATCCAGTGTGGTAGCAGTGACCTACTAGATCTCTACAGTTAGGTACAGAAATACTCTGTAGTTACAAATGCCTCTCTAGGGCAATCTTGAGGCATTGCTGGCATTTGCAAAAGCTATACCTAACCTAGGTCTCTCTTGCTCTAACTTAGTCAATGCTTATTGCACCCATAGTAAGACAGTAAAAGGCTGAAAGATCCCATCCCGGATTATCTGAAAACATGAACATGCTACCAGGTAAAATCTTCTTTGGTATTTCTTCAAGACAAAATGCCAAAAAACTGCTCTAGGGTCTTTCTAGCCACACTGTCATTGGTCATTATTTTATTACTTTGCATAAGCAAAGTTTCACTACATCCAGTAAATATATATGGGTGCAAGGCAACTCAGTTAGTTAAATACATAGCATGGTTCCCCCTATTTCTACATTACTGCAACACCCCAGCCTGTGACTCTGAGCAGGGCGTGGGCTTTCTTTCAGATGGTATTTAATGTGAGGTTCTCACTGCTTGCTAAGAGAGATCCCCTGGCACTTTCCACAAAAGTAGAGCTATTAACCTCTCTGACCTGACTATATTCCGCTATTCATCAAGTACCATAGGGGAAGAACTCATTTAGTACTGATTCAGAAAAAGAGTGCCACCCACCGAATCAAAAACATCACACTTAGCAGCAGCCTGAGTATATACGTACATAGCCATATGTGTGTTTATAGTATATGTACACATTATGGTGAACAGAAACCAAAGAGTGATCTGACGTGGTTATAATTCACTGTCTCAGACTAATGTGTTACATCGTTCAGTGGCAAAACTGACAAGATGTTACATGATCACATTTACTTACACTAGGCATGTTGTAAGCCAAATACAGAATTTTCCCTGATGCTCATATTTTCAGCATCCAGGGAGAAGTCCCTAATCCATGACTGTAGCCTTAAATAGGTAGATTTACACCAGCAGAAAAATGAAGCCGGGAATCAGGCCCACATTATTTCTCCCATCCCACAGTTTTCTCTCTACATTGTGGCTGCTAACAATAACTTTCCTGCTTGATATGTTGTTCTTTCTGCCAGCTGCCACCTTAAATTAGGCTCTTGTATGTCGTTTGGTAGTAACGATCTTTGGGTTCATGTCAGGAGATGCATTTAACACGCTTCTGATACTCCAGTGTAAGCAGCTGTGACATGTAGGCAATTCTGAACATCCACAACCATCACCGCCAATTACCTCCTTTATTAGTCTGACCTTGCGGTGGATACCCAGGGAGAATTTCACTGTCAGTCTAAGCATTTCACAGCTTCCTATATTTATATATATATATGCTGTATTTCACATTTTGCTTATTTGCTGCTCTCCCAAACACCAGCCTCTTAATTTTAGATGCTTCAGTAATAGGGAATAAATCACTTTTTTATGGCAGCTGCACCATTTTTCTGGTAACAGCTGTCATATTGTATTAGGCTACATTATACATGATGAAGAACGAGGGAGAGGTGGAGCACGACATACACAGCCTAACAAATTTATTATGCTGTTTGACTGATAGGCCTATTCATCTTTCAACGCTGAGAGTACAGTAAGTCCTACTAACCCAAACTCACAGCACTTCAGGAAAATGTTAAGAATGTAGATTATATACAAATCAGGAAACTCTGATACTGTGTATTCAGCTGGGATAATCTACTCCTTGATAATCGAGCCGATGTATTTTAGGCATCCATTACCCTTAGGATGTTTTTATGAAAAGGCATTTATAATTCAGTTTCCAAGCACAGTGGAAATCTGTATTGAACAATGGGACTGTTTAGCTTGTGGTTATGTTTACACAGCTCAAACACACTCAGGACTTGTCTACACTGCAGGCTGCGGGGCGATGCAAAGATACCACATCTTGACTGAGGTAGCTCCTGGCTTCGTTGTCCGGTGTGGCCATACCCTGTGCCTGCATTTTGGAAGCAGGTGAGTACCCACCAAAAACAATTCAGAAAGACTCTACAGTGCCAGGAGTGCTGCTCTCCCACTGCCTGAAAAATCAAGTTTTGTTCCTGTGCTTTGAAGCGTTCACCCACAGTCTGAGGTTTCCCTAGTCACGTTTATCATTTCAGCACAGCTGGGCTTCTCTGACAGTAGGACATATTTTTAAAAACCGGCAAATGTGAAAGCCTGTTCAAAAGCTCTGACCCCAGAAATGTCAGCAGTTCTTACAGCTATTATGATTACATGCTGAAATTGAATTTTCCAAGTGGAATCCTTCTAAACAAAGAAACAGACGTGTCTGTACAGTAAAAAATAAGTAATCGTAATATGTAAATTTGCAGTTTTAGTATAGATTATTTAGGCTATAATAGTTTAGACTACAGAGGATTTCTGTAGGTTTAACAAAGCTTTAAGGAGCTTTTAAAAGAAATATTCTTCTTCTTCCTTTCCCCTGCAAAGCCCCCCGCTGTTTCTGTAGTTTCTGGGAATTTCTTAAATCACAGCATTGAGACTCCATACTAAGGAATACACAAATTAAAATCTTTACAATTCTAACTTTTACCTAATTATCTTTACAGCAGCATTCATAGTGTGGGGAATACTGTAAATTGTGTGGTACTGTTAATTATGTGCAAATGGCAACTGTAAAGGTTTTAATAGCGACCTCTGCAACTAGAACCCTTACTGATCATGTCTGCGCTCCTATATGTAATCACACAGCGCTAGCTAAAACACCAAAATCCTATCTTGGCTTGTCCCAAAGTCTGTGTAAAACCTGGGGTGGACTCCTGAGGAACAAATTCTTGTTTGGTTGCTTTTCAGAAAGCGTTAAATGTCTCCCCCTTTCCTTCAGTAAACAAAAATTTAGAAGTATTTTACAGAGCTACGGAGAAAGCTGATTCAATCAAACATTCATACACGGTAATCCATGCTGTTTTGAATTTAGAACATTTTCAAAACAGTGCTTGAATGAAGACTTTGGCATATCTTTTATTTCCTATCTGAATATCAGCACCATTGCACCCAATGAGTCCCTTTTATATTTCTTGTGTGTTTTGAGACCTATTTGTAACACTTTTAGTCCTTTGCTACTTCAAATGGTTCTGTATTTAACTGCCTTCCACACACATAGTAAATTCAAAGTAAATTTACCAAATATGAACCTCAGATTTTGTGACTTGAAAGTGTAGCAGTTTTCTTGTAGAAACAGTCCACTGACCTGGGACAACGTGGAGAGATCTATTTTAAAATCCATGATACGCCAAAGCACAGATTTTGTGCTTTCTACACCTGTTACCAAGCTGTGTAGATAGCCAAGATTTTCCTACAAACCATAATTTATTTATTTTTTTAAAAATCACTTATCCACAAACACAAATAAGCAAGGGTCACAAAATTTGGGGAACATCTCAAAAGGGCCTTTTCTGGGACATGGGAGATAAAGCTTCTGGAAATTTAGATTCTTTGCTAAAACTCGGAAGAGCACTGGACACTGCCATTTCTGGTCAGCATTGCTAGCTGCACTGAGCAATAAATGAGACCATATTTTTTGTTCTCTTCATCTTTGAAATTAAGTTCATGTGAGATGCCTTCTGTACCAGTGTACGTGCTTGGAACGTTTGCAGTTACAGCTTGCCACTGTGTAGTGGTGTTACTCCTCACTTCTTCACTGCAGCCATACAAGATCTAGGCACATTTTGTTTTGAAGAGGTTAACTATGGTTGAACCTTATCAAGTGTTTTGAGTGTTAATGGTCTCTGTTCAGCTCTGCATTGCTTTGAAATAGCCCTGCTTATGCATCTGTTTATTTGAACTCAGATTAGCTAATGCAGTTGTTTATTTTTCCTTAACTAGAGCACTAAAACACTTATTCTATATAGTTTTAATCATTAATTCCTAAGAAACACATTTTTTCAGCATAAGAACTTGGAAAAAGTTGTTCACTTTGAGTGGGAAGAGTAAGATGATTTTATCCACATTTGGGTTTTATTGTTTTAAAAGCAGAAGAGAAATGACAAAATGTTGAGACAATTACATATGTGCAAAATTATTTGTTTATTTGATTTTTTAACCTAGTAAGATGCATGAATTTATTTAAATTTTGTTTGGATAAAATTTTCCCTTGACACTATAGCCTATGTATTTTAATTTGGTTTAATGCCTAGATGCTTTGTACAAAGCCAAAAATAAAAAGTACATTCTCCAGCTATATCTAAGACGATTGCTAGTTAACCACTTTTTAACCCTTCCATTCTCTGTAAAGAAGCATCATCGATGTCAAAAAGGCTACTCTTATTTCCTTACCTGGAACAGTCTTTATTAGAGCAGAATGAAACTCTTGGGTCAAAACAAACGTTATGTCAAAAAGGATCATACTGATGTTTTCAAAACAAACTTTCCACTTATCATTTTGCAATCAGGGCTTCTTTTGAAATTTACCTATATTCAGTTTCAATGAATGTTAAAAAGCCTAAATTAAATGTCTTCTGGCCTGAAATGACATTTCTTTCAAATTTGTGCGTTTGTTGCTGTTTGGCAAGAAAACTGACAAAATTTCATTCTGGGTGGACCAAAAGAAATGTTTTTATTGTTGTTGATTTTTTGGTTTGGCCAGCATACAAATACAAATAAATAAATACTTTACACAGCTCTAGTCTTCAGATCAGATAGAAACAACTTGATCAGCAAAACTGTCCTTTCAGTTTTACGCACATAAACAAGTAACTGTATTTGTTTTCACAGTTACTTCATCCTTATGCATGAGAAAAGGGAACGAGATTTCCTGTCAAAATAGTAAAACTGAAAAAAAGGTTAAAAAAAAAAAAGAAAGGAAAAGAAAAACAAACCAGTGCAATAGAGCCACATCTCTCCTGCATGTTGCTCGACACCAGCTGAAATAAAGCTGACTTGAGACTCTGCAGAAGCATAGTTTGGAAGCAAGCAAAATAAATTCAATTCTGCAGGAATAGAGCAACTCCCCCAGACACTGTACTGGGAGGAATCAGGGGAGTTTCAAGGGGCTGTGGGTGGAAAAGAGGATTAGGAAGAGCCAGTGTTACTTGGCCAACCTTTGCTAACTTCCTGACCCCCATTTTTCCCCCCTGGGAACCGGGCTCTGGCCGTGGGAACAGCACCTGCCTTCCCCAGTCTGTCTCCACAGGGGCTGCTGCTGCCCCAGGGGCGCCTGGGGCCAGGAGTGATGGAAGCCCAGGAAAAAACCCCTGTGGCTCATCTGCCACCTCCTGCAGGCAGCGCCTGGGCCCTGAGGTGCCCGTGCCTGTGGAGTAGGGGCAGAGGCGGGACAGAAAACAACCAAGGGGAGAGGACTTAGCCTTGCTGAACGAAGCGCCCAGCCCCTTCTCCTTGGGGGAGATCCCAGCTGGTGGGGTGCCATGGACCTTGTTGTGATCCTGTCACCCTGATGAAGTCAGCACGGAAACAGAAGTTGATATCATCTTTACCCATGCCCTGTGCCCAAAGCTGGTTTTGGGTCACACAGGTGCATACCAGAGGTTACCCATGCATCTTCTTCAGTCATCCATAGCTACACCATCAGTATTTCCCTTACACTAGAGGTTTTGACCCAGCAGCTACAAGAAACAGAATCTGAATAACATAAATAAACTGAATGTTGAAGACGTTCTCTACAGTACTATGTCTCTCTTATGGTAATGCAAAGACTACAGTAAACTACACACTCATTTCAATACACGTGTATGCAATATACAAAAATATGTGCTACAGACTGAAAACATAACCCTGCTTGGGCCAACAGCTACAGCTCCACTGTTTTCTACACAGACAGATATTCCTGTAGAGTGTCAAGTGTGCACTCTGAGCACACATGCAAGTGTGCACATGTGTGTGTCTAGTCTCCACATTTTTTATGCTTGAATTCCTGTTTAGAGGAAGATCATTTACCCTACAACAGCGATGCACCACATAACATATCAACACAGAGGTCATAAAAGACCCAGTACCCACGTGAAACACAGGTCAGTGCTATCACCACTAGCAAGCATTTTGCCCCTACAAGGTTGATTGCAGGCCCATGGCAAAAGCTGAGGAGATTTCTGTTGAAGCAGATATTTTCCCTTTCCCTTCTACCTAATCTTTCCCTCTCTTTGCCTTTTCCTTCCTCTCCCTCCAGTTTCCTCCTTTCTCCAATTGACATTCTCCTTCCTCTGAATAATACCACTGTTACACATTTTTCTAAATCTATCATCATGTTTAATCATAACAGAGAATCAAACTAGTAACATCACCATAGTTCTTTTCATATCTGTCTTCTGTAGTGTCTCTCATTACCATGACTTGTACAGAAAGAATAATTATATTTATTTGCTTTTCTTCACCAGGTAACTAGCAGAATATTTGTTACGAAGGACAGGAAAGAAGACTTAAAAATGTCCAGACATAAGACAATTAAAAATAATATACAAATATTACATTCTAATACACATACCCACACATATTTTGTGCATCAAAACACAGCAAAAAATGTTCTAGCAGGGTTAGTTTACATGTTTTTCTAAATAGGGAGCAATACATCTCTGCGCTTTCCTAGCCTAAGGTCAAATCAAAGTAAATTAAGTTAATGTAAAAGTGAAACCTTCCTTTCTGTCTCTGCATCTAGCTTGGGAACAGAGGAAAAGCAACAGCTTTAGATCCACTATAACGACAGGTGATTGGTGTTCCCTCTCCCATCATTGCTTCAACAGAAGCTCAACCCAGTGGCACATCACTTTGAGGACCAAAGTCAAAGACTGCTCAACCCTCAGGAGCTGTGGGTGCTGCAGGCTGAGTAGACAAGGGGAGGAAGCTTGCTGCCACCCCACTTGTGCTGATGGACAAATTGGATCTAGAAAGGATAGGACAGTCTTTTTCCAATATGGAAATATAGAAACGTTCCTAATCCTCTTCTTCTAAAAAGTAAAATACAGTAATACAAATAAGATGTTGTGTTGAGTGTACAGTTATACAATATTCAGTTCTACATGCAGGTACGGGAATCTGAAGTGGAAAATTATTAATATAGAAAAAAGCTGGACAGGTTGATGTCTGCAGATGAGTACAGGTTCTGAGATAAAAGGTGAAGCAACTCATTGTCTGAAGAATCAGCAAAGGGAGGGGAAAGAACTGTCTCTCAGAGTATCAGATCTTGGTGGTTACTGCAATACTTTTAGGCAAATAAGATTTGGATCTGTCTAGGGCTATACGAGAAGCGGAAGGAGGAGAGACCTCCATTCTGATTTTGATCTTGCGTCTTGAGATGTGCCCATTTCAATGTGTTTTTCACTTGTTACATTTCTTTCCCCACCTGCTGCTTCTTCCCCATCCTTGGAAAAACAGAAGCTGGCAGAGATGAGCACTTGCTTATAGTCCTGCCTGGTTGTTTAGGGCCTGCTGTGCAAGAGCATAACTCACACAGGCAGTGGTCACACATCTGATCTGGGACTCGTGTTTCCCTTGTAGCATATGGCATCTTGACAGAAAAGTGAATTGGGGAGTTCCCAAAGTGAACAGCACTTGAAAAAGAGGCAGTTAGGCTAACACCATAAAAGTGAACGCTCTTTTTATGAGCCCTCGGTGAGAAATAAAACTGCAAGCAAGTTGCTGAGATTGTTTTCAAGGAAGCAGCTCCAATAACGTCTTATATCTTCATTTCAATAACAACACAGAAACCTGCTGATTAATTTCAATGTGTTTTTAGAAACTTTGGGATGCTTCAGGTGGCTACAAATAACACTGGAGCTTTAAGCAACAAATGCTTGGATGAGCTCAAACATTCTGGGTTTTCCTGTACTTAATATGTTGCATTTCTATCTTGATATGTAATGTCACAGATGGTAATATTAGTCATGAAAGAACAAAGAAGCCAAGTTTGTGGACAAATTAAGGTGGGGGGTGGGTGGGGGCTGGGGAGCAGGGAGAGAAAGGAAAGAAAAAGAGAGCAGTGAATGCCTACAGCAAACAAGTTTTATTTTAAAGCTTCTTTATACACGCTGAACACCTCCTCAAGATCTATGTGTTGGCAAGAGCAGCCATAGAAGGCTGTAAATCCTTAACCTGGCTGGTATCCACTGCAAAAAGTAGAGCAAGTAGTGTGGTGAAAATACTTGGAAATGAATGGATGAACTTAATTTAACAATGGGCAGCCATCCCACAAACTCTCATGCAAACCGGTGGTGGCTTCCTCTCCCCTTTTATTTTTTTTATTTTGTTTATTTTTATTTTATTTTATTTTATTTTAATTTAATTTAATTTAATTTAATTTTATTTTATTTTATTTTATTTTTTAATTAACTGCACAGCCCTTCTCCAAAAGGGGGATTTAGGAGGTCTGCCTTTATCTTCTTTGCACCTTTCAAACGTCTTATTTTACCATTTGATTACAGTCCCTTTTACCTACCATGAAGAGCTTAAAGGAAAGCATTTCGATAGATTAAGTTCAGGTATGAAAAGAAAGAACAAAACAGTGACTGAAGGCACCATTTGAAAAACAAATTTTAAAGCCCAGGGAAGTACATATGCTAGATGGAGTTGTGGGGGAACATCTTCCAGCTCAGCACATTACATGATCGCTACTGCTTGCTAAGTTAATTCCACTCCCATGAACAGAGGAAGTGGAGCTGATGTTAAATGAGGTAGCATACTTCCATGAAATAAACACACCTCTTGAGTAATTTCTAAAGCCAAATATGCAATCCTATTGAAATAAATTCAGGTGTATAACAACTATATTGAGTCATCTAAGTGTTGGGGAACATAGTGAGAAAGACAACATCTGGGCCAAACAGCTGTGAATTGATGCAATTAAAAAATTTCGTGAAAACAATGAATTCCTTTCATAGAAGACCAGTTCAGACATGATGAGAAAAAATCACCTATAGTAACTATAACAGTCTGTCCATAAGGTCAGCTGAGAAACAGATGTCCCACCTTTCTTTTGCACTTGGTTGACTTTGAAGAGGTTGGAGTATATACGATGACGATTTATGAGAATTTGAAGGTTGAACTCTCAAGGACGAAGGACAGAAAAGGGTGGCTCACAGGTGTAAGTAAGGCAATAGAAATGAAGTAACTCATTTTTAGGGTGAGCAATAGGGAAAATTCCTAACACTGATTTTATTGTGCCATGGAATAGAGTCCTCAAGTGAAGGTATAGATGTCTAATAGTCTGAGATGGAAAATACTACATACTGAGAGTACGCTTTCACTGGCAAGGAAACACATAATTTAATAGGTCTTTTCCATGTCTATGATCCTATAACTTGGGACCATTCCAATGTGTAAGGCAAAAGGAAAGATATACTGAACTTCTGTGTCTCCTTTATAAAGCACTTGATCTATCTTGGCATATACAGGCACATATAGTGTAGCTATTTTGTTTGAAAGATTTTATTATTTGGAAGGAGATTTGATTGTTCTCCAGAGACTGAACAAATATAGCAAAAGCAGAAATAATGGCACGTGTTACTCTCTCCCTTTAATGTCATTTATTTTATAATCCAGATTGAACAGTCTGCACTGTTGCACTGCTTGAATTGCCTCGAGAAAGAAATAGCAAATTAAGTTGCACTGCATATGATGGTTTTGTAATTTCATTCACATTTGTCATATGTCACTTTCATTCTCCATATCCAATGTTTTTACATAGTCCACAAAGCAGAAGGTCTGATTTTCATTTACCACTTTATTTTATCCTATATTGAACGGGTAAGGCAGAAGCTTAAAGTCACTGCTTCAATAATGCAAGAACCTGAGAATACACTCAAAGATTTACATTCTATTTAAAGTCCAGAGTGTGAATGAACCTTTTCAAAGACCCAATATTTTTATTAACATTTAGCAAAGTTATATTTTAAATAAATAAATTCAATGGGTTTAGATGGTTAGGATGACTGCTTTGACTACTTCTGAGTGATTTGGGGCAGCATAAGTGAGATCTTAGCCCTTCTGCCACAGAAGAATACAGTAAAATTAATCTTTGGTCAGCTGAAAATGTATTGCAATTAAATAGCATGACATACAAGTGCATTCCAAAATTTTTGTTTGTTTTTTTTGTTTTGTTTTTTTTTTTTCTTTTTTTTTCAAGCTGCTGGAAATATAGGCACAAAATTTGACCTTTCAGACATTGACACAGAGGATTCCCTTCCTCCCAAAGTTCCCTCTGGTTGATGTAATCCACACAGTCAGGCTAACAGATATATTTTCCTAGGTCATGAATCATGTCAGCTATACTTCAGCAACATGAGGAAAAAGCACAAACTACTGCTTCTGCTCCAGAACTAACGTCAGCCCTTGGTCATCAATGTCTATTTCTATTTAGGATTTGTTTCCAGTGAAAGGTAAGATTTGAGAATCTTATTTCTTAAAAGAAGAAGATGGTAAAATGTGCATGGATAAATATTCTCTTCATGCTAGGATGCACAGATCTTAATAATTGTATTTTCATACATCCCTGGAGTGGAAATGAGAAGATTTTGTTTTGTTTTGTTTTGTTTCTTTGTTTTTATATGTGTATATCCAATCAAGGTAGATTATATGAAAATCTGTGGGGAAAAAAGTAAGATGTGAAAGGAGGGAACAATGATGTTAAAAATATAAAGTGGTCTTGACCTTCATGTAGTATTAAAAGTATTTAATGTGTTGATGGCCAGCTGACTATCTAACACATCTTTCGTTGTGAGACATGGCTGTCCCAAAATTTATAGTCCTGGAAAAGACTGAATGTAGATATTTAAATAAATTCAAGAAATATTTCTCCTGTAGTTAATTTACAAATACTATGACAGCTGTGAAGATTAGGTGTCAGAATTAAAAGTACACAGCATAGTCTTGTTAGGGAAGGTGTTTTTAGAGCACATGAAATACAGTGTTATCTCTTGTGAGGTCTCACTCTAGGCAGTAAAGAAAGTTCAAATGCTGTGTGTTCTGACATTGCAGGTTTTGATACACACGGACAATGTCCTAAGGATATCAGTTTTAATGTTGTAGGTTGTTGATATTTTCCTTTTCTTTAACATAGTAACAGAATTTTTACAGAGATCTGAGCCTACTCTTTGAGCATTTGTGTTTGTTCATGTAGAATTCATCCCAATAGACTGGTTTCACCAATATAATACGTTAGTTAAAAAACAGCCTTAGAATCAGCCAGAGAAACAAACCCAAAAATGTCTACTTCTTGATTTTTCTTCTGGGATCCATAGAGAAATAACTATTTCATTTACACATTAATGTTAAGTCTGTCTGGTGCTGAAGGGAATATGGTTCTTTCTCTTTCCTTTGGCTCTTCTAAGTTTAAAGATTTTTTATTTCTTTTTATTTTTTTTTTTACCTGGCCTAAGAGTCACAGCACCAGAGACAGCATTGCATAAACAACATCACTTCTATGTTTCTTTACAATTTCAGCAGTATGCTGAGGAATGATGGAAAACATCATCTATGAACACACAGACAAGAAACTTCCTGAACTTTGTATCATTTAACAACTCATATCTGCGGTCACAAGATGCAGACAGGTTGCATGATTCTTCTTGTTCACTATTCTAATAGCCTAAGAGGTCAATTGCCAGCCCACGAAGCTATGCAAGAAAGCTCCCTCTGCATGCAATTCTTCTGCAGAAGTCTTGGTGTTTATCTTCTCTCCTAGCAGACAGTACACACAAAGATAGGACATTTTTTTCTACCAAAAGCAGGGCACTTCCTCCTGGAGATAAACCTGGCTGGTCAGCTGACTCGGAATGAAAACTGCATCAGGCACTCCGAATGTCCTGACAAGATACCAGATTTCTGTGGATGAGGCACTACCCAAAGATTGCAGTGAATTGTGTTCTGAGCAGTCATTGCCCTACTGACTGCCCTCTCCTTCTGATACTAAAAATGCTCTACTGAAGACGCTCCTTTTTGCCAGCACTTTATCACAGTGTCTCGGTTTCTGTTCATCCCAACATCACCAGTATGTGGAACTGACACAGGAGAGGGACAAGCTACTGGAAGTAGCTATGGCAGCAAGCTGGGACCAGTAACGTGGGCACAAGTTCTTAGCAGTCTGGAATAACAGCTCAAGAGGGGTGTACATCAGCTACTAGACACATAATCTGGATATCTTTTGTCTTTCAGGTATGTCATGGAAACCCTACTATTCTTTCCTGTAGAGATGAAGGAGCTACAAATGTCAAAGCTTAGTTGTATAATGTTTGAGCCTTCTGCCATTTGATTTTTTTTTTTTTTTTTGGTCAACATTATAAGGAGCTACAATATTTTACACCTATCTCCAGTTTGGACTGCTGGTTTTAATCCTACTAAGAGAAGGAATTGCTTTGGTAGAAATGGAGAGCTATCTGTCTACAGGAATCAGCATATCTGTGGGCTTGCTGTTTCAAAGTTGATCTCTCCTGCTGTATTACACAAAGGTGCTAAACAAAACGTTGTACATTGTTGACTGCATCATAAGCATTTTGTTTTTCTTTCCTCCTCTCTTTGTTATTTCAAGCTGAACATCAGACCAAAACTAAGCTGAGAAGCTCTAGAAAAATGTTGAGGATTGATCCACAGGGCTTTTTTTTTTTTTTTTGATTAACTGTAGAAAGAACATCCTAAGGGGATGGAAGAAACAGGGATGGACACTAGCTAACGAATCGTTATAGACAAGATGAAGTCAGATGCTTTTCAGAGATGCAAAGCAAAAGGACAAGAGACAAGGGTTACACAATCCAGCAAGTTTTGCCTGGATTTAAAAGGTAATTCTTCATCATGAGGTGGTGCAGTGTGAACCAAGTGCCCAGAGAGCTTGGGGAATCTGTGTCTTTGAGGATATTCAAATGTCACCTGGAGTCATTCTTCAGAAAACATACCTAACTTCCATGTTAGCCCTGCTTTGAAGAGGAGGTTGGACTAGGTGAAACCACAGAGGTCTGTCCAAACTACGTTCATTCACTGTTCTCTATGATACGGAAACCCCTGTATTTCATGAGAGAAAGGTGAGACTCTGTTTCCCCTAGAGGTGTCACTCTAGGTATGATTCACCCAGGAATTTGAAAAGTTACAAGAGATGACAGCTCCAAGACCTTTTGCAACATGTTCTGTCTTTGTCCACCCCCGTGATCCCTGGGCCTGTGAGGGTGAGCATAGGTAGAGGTACAGCTAAAAGCATGGCAGGTGTTGGAGATCCTCAAGATGTTGTCGGAGGTGTGATAAGCAGACAGGACAGCTTTGGTATCTGTGTAGTGTGCTGCAATTCAACTAAGTGTTTGGGCACAACCTGCTGTGCTTGTGCCCTGTCATGTGGCCATCTGTGTGAGAAAGAGGCTGGCTGTCCTGCAGCCATGGCTTCCAACCCTCTTTATGTCTTTTCTTAAGAAGAGATGGGGGCCAAGCAAAACCCACCTGGCCGAGGCTGTCAGCCACAGGAATATTGTTGACAGACCGGGGCCGACCTGCCTGCTGAGACTCTCAACAGAGGAGGAAGCAAAAGGCACACGTGGTTTCATATGCCTTTGGCTTTTTTTGGACTAACTTGATCCCTGAAGCCTGCAGGAAAGCAGAGCTGAGGAGGCAAACTGCTCCAAAAGTAAATGCCGCCTGGGGACTTGGCTGGGAATTAGACAGACGTGTTACTGAGCCAAACTGTAAATCTAAAATTTTGAAATAAAGTTTGGAATTTTCCTCAGAAATCTCAGCCACCAGGAGGTCTGGCTGTAAGGCCAGTGCCAGAAGAGGCAGAAAAAACTGGACTGAACTTCAGCAAGCAAGATATTCCCTGATTGCTAGAGGTTGACAGACCTGGCTTCAGCCCCACTCCTTGAACACACTGAAGCAGCTATCAGGAAAAGGCACCTACTGTAAAAAATTTGGGGAGTTTAGTGGGTGGTAAGAGCCTGCTTTTTGCTCAGGCACCTCTTAGGAGTCAGTCAGAAGCAGCATGCTGATCTCAGTAGCAGCAGAGGCTTATACAGTTGAGAAAACAAAGTTGAAAACAAACAGCTGCATAATGTATTGCAGTAAGGCTTTCACGGCACAGAGATAGTGGGTCATAAACAAGTCCCCCAGTAACTGGAGGATATCCAACAAGGCACAAGGCCTAAAAAGAACTATTTGTTTTTTTACTCTTCATGAGATGAAATGCACACTGCAGGAAAATCCCGTGCAAATCAACATAGAGTCATGGAAACCATGAGACCATCAATAAAAGTAATAAATGGAAAGGGTTATAATAATATATACTTAGCACTTTACATTTTCAAAGTGCTGACAGGACATTAATCCTTAAAATATCCTTGTGAGGGCAAAGGCAGCTTTAACATTTTGAGGTGGGTTTGTGAAAAAAAAATTTTGGTCTCAGATTGATCTGACCTGACTTCTGTTCACTAGGACCAAACTATTCTGAGTTAAATTGGATTAGACTATTTTCACACCAGATAACACGATGCTTCATTGTTTCTCCTTCTCTGAACATGAGAAGCAGAGCCCAGCATCTGCTAGACCACACTCTTATGCCAACACTGTAAAACAGCTTTTAAGGTCAATTCTTCCTCTTAGCTGGGGCTTATGGGCCACTGTGTTTACTATCACTGGAGAATTTTATTACATTCAATTACTCAGTTAACCTATTTCTCCAGTTAAATAACTATATAAGACATAGCTGCCAGTAATTCATATACCAAAATATACAGACTGGCCATTTCTAATGAACAGAGAGGAGAATTGCCTCCAAGACAGCCAGAAAAGGATGACAAGAGAACATAAGCTATATTTTATAACTTCAAAGGGCAGCTTTTTATCTTCCACAGATTATTTGTTCAACTGCAGTTTTGAGTTAGCTCTGCTTCTCCCTGTCTAAATGCTGAGGTTGGGGGCAGTGGGTGGGGGGGATGGTCAGTTGTTCAGTTCATTGCATGTTTTTGCTCCTATTTCCAGTTATTTTCCTTGGGGCTGTTTCTTCTACTACCTCTGTTACTGCTCATTATCTCAATAAGTCAAAATGTCACAAGCGCTGGATACTCCTGTATAGTACTGCAAGATGGATTTCATTAAAAAACTATGAAATGAAGTAGATGGTTATTAATAGAACATGTGTCAGAAGCACAGAAGCTAAGATTCAAAAAAGGAAGGAAAAGAAAAAAAAGGGAGAAAGGGAGTCCAAACTAAGGTCTTCAAGAGAAATGATTAGAACTAGAAGAGGAGACTGGGGGGCTGTGGAGAGAGTGAAGAAGCAGAAGAACAGAGAGAACTAGACCCCTACTTCCTAAATATTTCCAAATAACAAGCAGTTCAGGGGATAAGATATTCAGCTTAACTGTATGATACTTCATATTCTGCTAATGTAACCTTAAAACTGAATGAGCAAGTACTTGAGAAGTACTTCAAAGCGTTCTTCAAAAAAATGGTATGATCTAAGCAATGTTCTTCTTCAGAATCATGGCCATACAGTGGCTTCATAAAAATGGGAAACCATAACCCACCCATTAGAAAAAAGTTTAAACAGTACATTTCTAGCAGAAACTGTGGAATGAATATTTGTTGTCAAATTGTGGCACAAGCCACAAATATCTATTTGGTGGAGGCTCATGGGAGGAGGTGCATGTGTGGGCACCTGGGTAGGGAAGAAGGCTCTGAAGTTAAGTTTTGACAGATTTTGTTACTCTGGGGATTCCCAAATGCATCTGCAACATCTAGAAGATGATTTGATTTCAAATCATCTATATTGATTGCCTAAAGAGAGAGAAAGAGAGCTGAGAAACAACTTTGAAATGTGCAAAATCTTTGAAGATGAAGTCCTCAATATGAGTGAATCACCGCTTTATTTATTAGCGACAATGAAAGGAGGTTAAAAAGGATGTGAAATGACCAACCGCTTCATATCACATGGTGGGAAATCACCTCAGTGAATATAAGCAAGCAAACTAAACTGTGGTGGCCTAAAATTTCCATTCTACTGTCTATTAGATAAAAGGCAATGACAATTTTGTCTGCACGCTGACTGTGGGTACACGATTTCAGTGACCCAAGCAGATCCCAGACAGATAGTAACTACTGCTCTCAGTTCTGCAAACTATGAGTTCAGAAATTTAAGCTGATATAAATAGTGCGTTTTGCCATCGTAAGCTCTCTCTTCTACTTATCTTTAGATTTTATGCAGTGCTTATTACAGTGGTATTCCTTCTAGGCTATTCTTCCCACAAAACACTCTTGCCAAACTCCTAATGATCCTGAGTCTTGATATAAAAAAAACTCATGCAAGACATGATAAACATGAAGGCAATTAGCTACACCACCTGCCCCATTCCACCTACTTTCCTGACGCTGCAGGAGACACCACCACATTAACAACAACTACAAATCCGGATCCAGACTCAGACCAACAAGATGTCCTTCCACAAACTTCCAATTATGTTTATTTTTGGCTAGTGCATAAGACAAACTTCCTTTTTGCATCCCATTAGTTTATCCCAGGAAGTCTTTAAAATTAGAAAATGGCAAAGCTTCTCCACAAACTATCAAAGAAAGATGAAAAAAAAAAACAAACAAACATCAAAATGCATAAATTATAGGAAATCATGTGCCTTTTTAGCCAGATCGGCATAGCGGAAATGTGGACATTCATTTGGAAGAAAGGAATTGTT
Organism: Anser cygnoides; assembly: GCF_040182565.1. Lineage (NCBI taxonomy): Eukaryota > Metazoa > Chordata > Aves > Anseriformes > Anatidae > Anser > Anser cygnoides. The sequence continues at coordinate 60,639,574 of NC_089874.1, forward strand.
TTTTGTGGCAAAACTGAATATATAACTCATGCTTTCTACCAAGTAAACTTTAATCACTCTACATAATACATATGCATATTTGAGGTTGTATGTTGGCCAAGGGCTAGAAAAATATAACCAACCAAAACCAGACATTCCTCATTCCGTGATGGAAGTACCTATTTACTGCTCTAAAAGGGAATAATTAAAGAAGATCTCCTTCCTTTAAACTGTTCCCACAAAAAAAAAAATATATTAGCACAGCTAACCAAGTCTTTTGCAAAAGAGTTGAACAACAAAAAAAATATAGGCATATTCAGGTCACACACAGTTAAGACAAATCTGGATCCCCAACATATCACTGGTGGGAAAAATATCGTTGTACCTTGAATTCTCATCTACTTCTTATTACCTTCAGTGTAAATACTTCCACAGGTTTATGGTGTACAGATCTGACTCAGCATTCAAAGTGCAAAGCTTTAAACATTTGCATACTTTCTGTAATATTGATGAGAATACAGATGACAAGAATTGGGCATGCACATAAGAATCCTGCTAACCAGGAGCCATAGGGAATTGCTTATGTATCAACAGGTAACTAATAATAATACCAGACTAACTAGTGTAAAGTTGAGTGACTATTCTACTGTGGGCTAGCTAACGTATTCTGATTGATTGAATTTTCAATATTTTCTGATGGATCTAGTGGGGGTAGTGTTTGTACTTAGACCTGTATGTCAGAGGACAAGTCAAAGTAACTATGAGGATGCTAACTGCATTATTTAATATAGCATAGGTAACTACTGGAACACAGCCTTGTTGCTTATGTCTCTAATGCCACGGCACTGAAATTAAGGAGATGGTTAAAAAACTTTTGCGACAAACCCTTAGAAAAAGTCTCCCTTGAGTGGAACAAAGAAAAAACTACTCCTATCACTGTTGTTCTGAAAATTCTTATCAACAACCAGATCTGAACTGTTTTTACTAAAAGATAGTGGGAAACAATACTTCTATATATAAGCTTACTTTCATTTCCTATGCAGGGGAGAGAATTTACTTGCAATATACACTCAAATTTTCAGATTTTTGCAAAGTCTTTTTTTATATTATTGATTGCTAAAATACGGTAAATGAAAAAACAATGTGTAAAATGGCATTATTTTTATGGATGCAGTATAAGTCCACTGGAAGAATGTTAATACCAAATTGACTCTCCGGGACACTTTAATTGTTGCATCAAGATTTTTTATTTCCACTTCATTTAAGTTCCTTTCTTAATATGAAATAAGAAGCATTTCTATCAATATTACTAGAAAATGACTGAACTGACACCAAGGTCAAGGCAGCTGGACAGTAGAAAGGAGGATGACTGCTCAGTTCTGTATCACATGGGTTTCCCTTTTGACTTAGTATCTTGGCAGAAATAAAATAAAAAGTCTAATTTTCCCAAATTGCAAGCAAACACTGTATCTATAAGAGGCTGAAACAAAGACACCATTCATTGTATAATTATTAGCTCGATCTGAAAAACAGCAAAAATATTCTTAATCTTTGTTGTTTGGAGCTGTGTGCTCCATTTTGCTTAGGTGAACTATTTATTGCACAATTTATGCTAGACAAAGTGTTCTCCAATTCACAATCCATTGTTTCATAAAAACAGAGGAAAAATGCAGAAAGTATGTGCCCACCCCTGTTACCACTTTGCATCACACATGAGATAATCTTCAGCTACCATTAAGCATCTGTGCTAGAGCTTAGCAATATTTGGTTTTAAATGTCTAACCTGAGTGCAATCACCAGGCAAGCTGCACAAAGAGATTTTGCATCTTTATATTTTATTTATAAATACGAATGGCTGAAAGGAAAATGTCAACAACGACAAAAAATCAAACTCCATGCACTTTCTACAAACTGACATGCTTTTGCAGATGACGTAAATCTTTTGTTCTACAGTGGATCGCAATTTTCTAAACAAAAGGATTACAACTGCCAACTGCTTTTTGGTAGTAATATTGAAAACTGACACAGAAGTTTGCCAGTTGGCACAATAAAGAAGGGAAACCCCTCCAACAGGCAGCACATGATAGAACTCCTCCCTCCTAAATACACAGAAGCTGCAGCACTTATTTTGTGAGTTTCTTCTTTTTTGATCCTTACATTGAGGTGGTTTCCACATCTTATATTCAGATTTTTAAACCTTGCCCTTGTTCCAGTGCTATAAAAGCAGAATAATTCTGTTTATACGAGTGGGCACCTAGAAGATAACCTGGCAGAGAGCATGAACTGAAAATAGCTTGTTTTCCTGATTCATGAGCTCATAACTTATCTCAAACCAGTTACTCAGGGCAAAGCACCCCTTACATTCCCCTACATGCCTCCTGTGTGATGGTTCCCACTAGGTTGCAGCTTCACAGCCAGCCCCGGGAAACTCTCAGAAAGCATCTGGAGCTACATTAGTAGAGCAAAGGGTGGCACTGGTCTGCTTAATTTCAGAAAATGGCAGTGTTGGAATTACAATGTGGTGACAGGACTCATCAGAAGAATTTATTTCCATGCTTTGGGCCTGTGGCCTAATGAATTGGAAAATATTTGCATATGTCCTCTGCTTAAGCTCTAAATTAAAGTGACATCTTTTATTAAAAATGCCAGTTTTACAAACTGAAATACATGACATGCTATTGCCTGTTTGATAGTACAAGTTTCCTTGTAGACCTATGTATCAGAATATATTTTTCTTAGCATACATGGGAATATAAGCTCCCCATAGATCAAAGTCTAAGCCCTGAATAGGATATTCAATGCATTGTCTATACTATTTCCATGTAACTCAACAAATACACTAAACAATGCTGTCAGGCTTATAGCACTGAGATTGTATTACTGTATTTTTATTTACAGTGCCTGAAAAAAAAAAAAAAGCCCACAATAACATCTCATGTCTACTGTTTGCTGTCCATTCTTTTAGCTTCCCATTGATGGGGCAGGGATTCAACAACAAGATGGACTGAACTAGGGCTTTCATTCCTAAGCATCTTGGAGGAGAGGAGACTTCTTCCCAGGGGAACTTAGAGGCGTTTGCATAGAGACAAACCAACTCTGCCTATGCAAGGTCCCCTCTTCTGACACCACATCACTTGGAGGAAAGCAGCAAGAGCTGCAGAGAGTCATGCCCCAAGGGCCTGTTTCTGCATCTGCTGGAGATCTTCCAAAGAGTAGTGCTGCTCTGCAGAGTAAAGAAATGGTTTGATAACACTCCTTCTGTAGCTTGGTGAGCCAGATAAAGACAGGAAGGAGAGATTTAATTTACACTTCAGAGGTTCACAATTGTGTTCTGCTAATGAAGTGGTCTGATTCAGCTTTTCTGGCTGAAAATATGAAGACTGATAAGTTATGTTACAACATTATTATTAGGAGCTTCAGGGGTAATATACATATTCTCTGACTTGAGATTTTGCCTAGAGCTATACTACTCTAGTGAAGTGGTACAATCCAGTGAGCTCTGCACTAGAGTGGGCTAAAGGAAAAGTGAAACGATTCATGAAAGATATATTTTTAATTCCTATTTCCTCAGATAGATTCCATGAAAAGTCTTGCAAAAATCACTTCACAGCATTGAGAGATAATAGGGTGAGTGCTGCACTCACAAAGAGCAAAATGAGCCTGTACCCCTCAAAAGTCCAAGTATCTGTGTTAATTTTAGTGCCTGCCAAAACCTATGCATCTTCCTGAGCAAATGTAATTACTTACAGTATGTGCTTTTGTTGCTCATGCAGCTTAACCTGGACGTAACATAGCACAGGAATGATAAATCACTGACCGTGAATACTGACAGTACTTTTGTGTTTGCTGCATACTACAGGCACTAGGTAGTAAGAAACACGCACCACGCATGGAGGTCTCTTGACATGGGAGTACTCTTGCCCTCGTGAGCTGCCTTCCTCCTCCCCTGTGAGCTTGCTTTCTTTTTTCTAAACTCCTTATATATTGTGTTTCCCTTCATTCCCCTGCCCACAACAGTTCCCACATACCACTTTAAAGGAGAAGTTTTTATTTCCTTTTGTGCACCATGTGCGGATATGCAGACCCACTCATCTGTCGCTAAATGGTGTTTAAGTCAGTGATGTTACACCAGCATAAAGGTGGTGTGAAAGGGCAGTTTGGCTCGGTGTAGTCTTCATCTGTTCAAGCTCATACTAGCACACTGAGTTCCAAATAATTAGGAGCTCCTCTCCAGCTGGTGTTTTGGTAGAAAAGGTGGTTGAGCAACCCAGTCTGGATTTTCCTACTTCTGAAGATGCCTTGAACATTACATACACTTTCCTAATATGTTTTCAGTGTTGGCTATAGCACAGCAGTGGGTGGAATGACAAATAGGTATTCTTTGGGAATGAATTGCCACTGTCAGGGTTCAGAAGAGTTCAGAGCATTACATTAGTATTTATTTACTGGTGCTTTCCACTGTTTACTGGATTTTTTCCCCTGCCCAATCCATGCAGCTATACTCAGAGGAGAATTCCCTTTGCTTCACTGCCAGAGCTCCCCCTAGGTTTTATCACCCACAAAGTCTGCACACTGCTGCAGGAAATACAAGTACTTGGACTGATATTTTGCATATTCAGGTTGCACTCTTGGTCCTCTTACAGACCTGCTGTGCCCATGTTTCTATGAAGACTTTTTGGAGACAGCCTGAAGCATAAGGTTAATGGGGTGTGTATCACACAATTTAATGTTATGGATGAGATTTATTTATTTATTTATTTATTTATTTTAAACTGACATCTTTCTGTTTAATAAGTTGTGAAGCAACAAATGGATAATATGTCAAACTCACCCACTCTCTAGCCCCTCCCTAATACTAAATATACTTTAAAAATGAAGAGGGAATACGAGGGCTGAAACCAATCAATGGAAAACTTAGTGTGCCATCACAGAGGTTTCTGGATATTATAAATCTCTTTCCACTGGACTTTCATCCAGAAATTCGTGTGGTTTCTGTTAATTGCTAGAGCACAATGAAGATTTCTAACTGAATCATCTGAAAGATTATTTTAAAGAATGACTACATTAGCAAGTATTATCAGCTTCCTGCTCAGACTAAAAAGAATTTATTCTTCTAATGCAACTAACTCCATTTTTTTCCCTGTCTTCTGCCTCCTCTTGTCTTCATTCCCTTGGGTTTCACAAATATACAGTAACAATTAATTATGACTCAAACCAAGCAGGTTAACACTGTACTATTAATAAAACCTTTCTGGGGAATTATAAACTACTTCTGCATTCACACAGTATACAGGTAGCGATATTTATTCATGTATTATTCATCAGGAGTTGATGAGCTGAATAGGGAAGGTTGTATTAATGTGGAAAAATTAAGAACAGATGAATACCTCACCTTAAAAATTAAACTGACTGTGGATTCCCCCCCCACCACCACCCCTTGGAGACTTTAAAGTGTTCTTTCCCTCTTCTCTATTCATCTCTTTAATTATTTATATAATTCTTCTAATGCTCCCTCTACATTTCCAAGCTTTGTTCAATTACAGCATTATGTGAAAAAAGTGAAGCTAGAAGTATCACTAAAATCATATTAAGTAGAGATTTGCAGAACAAGGAGTATACTGTAAATGTTTGTTTAAAACAATTCCCAACATTGTTATTTGCACTTCTATCATTTATCTGCAGGGAAAAGTGACTGTATTTCCTAGCATGTTATTTAGACATAAAGAAATGTCAAAAAACTCTCCAAAAACATACAGTATTTCAATTCAGTTGGCCTAAATTGTTATCAATAATTATGTCTTACATAGACCTTCTACACTGCATGTTTGAACATACAGTAAGAACAAACTGCAAGTTAATTCATATTTAAGTATTGAAATGCCACTCTGTAGGTGGTAAAGAACCAATACTATAGTATCACACAAGGACACTACACTACTTAGTTGTGGAAGAATGTATTTAAGAATGCTGTCTCATCCACAGAAATGACAAATTTAAATGGTGCCCAGATTTCATCCCCAAAATGTCACTAGTTCTGTACTAAAGCATGGCCTTAATAGGGATCTACTATGCTCATGCTAAACACACACACACACGCAGAAGAAAAAAAAACTGAACTTCAAAATCCCAAACAGCTGAGATAACCCATTAATTTATTTTTAACAATCCATCAAGTAGTCATGAATTTGCTGTTTCATTTCATTTTAAATAAAACGCCATTAGATGTGTTGAAAAAAAGTGGCAAAGCTTTTCATCAGCATTAAAGTTTCGATGGGAAAAAGGCCCACATTTTCAATAAACATTTCATCACAGCTGCAACTCTCTGATTAAAATATTTAAAATATTGAGGAGGTTTTGCTATTTAAAATATTAATTTCAGAATGGGTCTGGGAATCATCTGAGTGCAAAGTTTTCCCTGTTTTCCAAACAAGTATAACTCTTACAATATAAAGATAAGCTTGCTCACTTGTTGAATTATATATACCTAAAAAACTCTTTTTTCTTTTTTTTTTTTTTTTTTAATTGCCGGGGAGGGGGCAAATTTAGAGGGGGAGAAAAAGAAGATGATGAGGGGAGTAAAAATGAATTTGTTGTTCTGCTTTTTTGATATCACGAGTTACTGAAAAAAAAAAAGGAGGTGTTGCCCAATTTTCAGTTCTTGTTTAATTTCTTATTCTTCCCACAAATTAATTCAGCTCAAGAAGCACTGCATTCCCTTATGATGTCCACTTCAGATGTTCTTCAGAAAACTGTGTAACAGTGCAACTGTACATAAAGCCTTTTTTTTTCTCATTTTTAATTTTTAGGGAAGAAGTTAAAAAATTATTCAAACTTGATGATTTATATAAAACTAAGATTTTCCAGTATAATTTAATGGGTAAAATATAATCTTAAAACAAAGCCCCCCCCCCCCCCCCCCGCCAAAAAAACACCACCAACAACAACAAAACAAAAACAAAACAAAAAAACGTATACACATCCCTTTCTGTGACTTGGAATGATTGCAAAGGACAGATGGACTTGGGAGGAGTTTCACTAGTAGTGGAAAAGGTCTCATGTACTACATTTGTTTACAGTAACTGTTTAAAACACATAAATCAGCCACTCCAAGGCAAGCAAAACAAGTAAAGCACAAATATGTATTTGATACTAATAGTGGAAAGCTAATGTATTTGCAGTAGCCCACAATAAACGTGGAGAATATAATCTGCTGCAACTTGTGCTGCTCTCCATGTCAGATCTATTTAAAATAACTGCTTGCTGCTAAGTTTAGTTATACCGATCTCAGAAGAGTAAAGAGATGATTAAGAGAGTTAAGCACCTGAAGCTGGTTTGCAGTCAGAGAAGGCCACAAAGACCGAGGCACGTGTAGAGCCTGGGATTCAACAAAAGGGAAAAGGTTCTTAAAATAGTATTGGCCCCTTGTAGTATACAAAGTTTGATAAGGACTTAATCACATCTGTAAGGGACAGAGTTGTGCTAAAGAGTGAGCAACAGCATCTGAAAGCAATAAACTCCTTGGAAGATCTTCCAGGTAGTGTCTCTGAAGAGACAGTGCCCTTTGGGAACGGATAACAATAGCCTCTCCCCCACCCCCAGCAGCCTTTCCAGCACTGCCCAGCATAGGAAGAGACACCCAGGGTGGCGGGAGTGCCTCCATTTCAATGAACAGTACTTGGTTAAGTATTATTTCAAACACAAAGTTTACTGGTCCGTTTCCAAACCCTTTCTCAAACACTAAGCTCTTAGCAGCAAGGACTTCAGTCCCCAGCCATCCAGGAACCCCTTGCCACTCCTGGAAGAGTGACACCAGTACTACAGGGTTGGGTATCTCTTCAGTGCTATGGTTTCTTAGGAACAGAACTCATCCTGTGTTTCTCTCCATTCCTTCCAGTACAGGATTTACATCCCTTACAGCTGTAATATGTAATTGATCTCTTACTGTGCTGTTTGAGGATAAACCAGAGAATGATGAATTTGGAAGTCAACTATCGACCTGTTCTATGCAAACACAGGTATTCTTTCCTTCAGAAAGCAGTACAATTTCCTGGTTCCTATATTTTTGCTCTCTCTTGCGCTCCTCCCTCCCCAAAGGATTTTTTTAACCTATATTCCTTCTAGCTGCTGAGTCCTCACCTCACCTAATAGAGCTGCAGCATTGCCATTCTTAGCATGGCACACAGATGATGTACATAACATGCCTATCTGCTTGTTTTAAACAGTGCTGCAGCTCCAGCACCTTTGATTTGGGTGGCAGAGTGCAGCATGCCTAAATCACAGTTGTTCCATGGAAGGCCCTCAGAAGTTTGTGATGTTCCACATAGGAAAATGTATATGCTGCATTTAGCTGTAAGTCAGCATGGTTTAGCTAACCACCAAATTCACAGGCGAAGCCATTTTTTCATATTTGGCAAAACTTATTTATGTGGTCAGTCAAATGTGTAAGTCAATAAAATAGTGTAGGGAAGGATCTAATTATCTCAGTTAGTGGTTGGATCCATTCTTCTCCCTTTCTGTGGGGAATAGCTTCAACCGAGCTTGAGTGCCCACACTGTGAATAGGAGAGCAGAGGCCTGAAAGTTTTGCACTTTCACAGTATACTCACTACTGACACTCACCAGAGCTTCTGAATTACAGCCTTCATCTGCAGCCTTTTTGGGGTCAGGCTTTATTTCTTTCTGTTCATTTCTGGATAGATCATTTGAAATTGTGCAAAATCTTATTTCCCCAGGCAACACAGATAAATCAATATGCTCTCCTCTCCCAATATTTTTGTACAATTCAACAATCCTCCACATTTCTATTGTGTGTTTTCACTTGAGAAATAAAAACACTTTTCAGTAATCATGCTGGTAAGCATTATAGTGTAAGTTCTACAGCAACATTAACTGAGGCGTAGCAAAATTAATGGCACATTCAGATTCACAGTGTGTGTTAGGAGGCATTAGACTTGTGTAAGTATCGTGGTGTTTGTAGTTCAGCTGAACCAACTTCACACTTTGATACTAAACGTGAGCTTAATTTTGCTTAAACAGCAAAAGACAGCAAAATTTGCACACCATGCTGTTCTGACTAAACGCAGAAAATCTGACAAGAAATAATACCACTTCTTTATTAGGTATGCACTTAATGGCTAAGCTGTTACAAAAGTCTGTGACCCAGGACTACCTTATTCCCTCTTCTTTGAATTCAACATTTCCTAATTCAGCACAGGCCAGATGTAACAAGAGGGAATAAAAAAGTTTGTACTGCTGCTGCACTTGATCTATTTGCATAATGTTACAGTATGCTAGACAAAATGATCCATTATTCATTGCAAAGGAATTATCCAGTCATTCGATATATGTCAACAGTCAGAGCAAAAATATCAGTATCAAAATTTCCTTAATCCGAATCACTATTAACTTCATTATACTCTGTCACATTTTGACGAAGCTGCATTTAATTTAATGAGCTGTTTCTATCTCCTAAGCAAAGAATTTTAGCGGCAAGAAAACTATAAGAGAACTCAGAAGACCCTAGATGGGTGTTTGAAGGCTCTCATAACCACCCATGCATACAGTACCATTTATTTGCTGCCATTCATTGACCGTTGTTTGTGATATTAAGAGCTTAAAAAGACTGCATACCTGGGTTCATGTACAAGACAAGATTGCGCTGGTTAATATATAAATGGGTAGCAACTACTTTAACAAGAATAGAGGTGCAATACCACAGTGGCTTATCATTTACCTAATAATTTGCTTCTCAGTTTTCTTAGTGTAAACGTTGCATAGATTTGCTGGATTTTCCTGGTAAGAAATCACAGCATATTTATCCTTCTCTAGAACTGCATCAGTCAGTCTCTTCCATTGAATTTCTACTCCCGATTATCCCCCAAGTGTGTTTTTTTTTCTTGCTTACTTTGTGCTTTCTCACATTTGTCCTCCCCAGAAATCTATTTAGTTTACTAGCAATTAAACAGCAGTCCATACATTTATTTGTTGTTGCTGAGCACCCAAAGCAAGCCATATGGAGAAAACCCTCAATGAATGCTATGAAGGTGCTATTTACACAATGACTGCATACTGTCTTGCAGCTTGTAACCACTGTGGAATTCCCCTGACAATTGCTACACCTTAGTCAAGTGACAGAAAGACATTAAAATCCTCTCTTTCCAGGGACATGCACAGGGCACTCCTCATCACTGGCCGTAAGCTGCAGTTTTGGTCTCTGACATACACTGTACAGAATTTAGCAACTGATAGGCAGAAGCCAATCTCTCTGGCCAGAAGGATTTATGTTCTAATTGCAACAATTCATTCTGATAACACTGAAAATCACACAGGATAGTCAAAGAAGTGTTCAGGATCCAAAGCATTTGTGATCCTCTGATACCCACGCTATAAAAAGGGTCTTATTCACTCCAGGGAAAATGGAATCCAAGCACCAGAAGCAGCTTCATGCCATGAGTCATTTGAAGTTCCAGTGAAGGAGCCCTGTATTTATCTAATTTAGAAAGTGTTTAGTGAGAGAAACTTTATATTGGCTAAAGAGTAATAAGGGATGGGATTCAGATGCGTAAGGCATTCAGTAATGTTCAAATGCAACGTATTTTCTGAGACATTGGCAAAGAGCTGGGGGATACAACCCAGGACCTACAGGAAATATCTATACAGACACTAAATACCTATACTGAGACACCCAGAAACTCATCTTAAAATGTGTAGAATGCTCAGTGACTGAAGGCAGTCAGAAATCAGAAAAACATTTTGTTTAGATAAGGTGTTCTAGGGCAAACAAATACATGCTTTGTTAAGGAATCTCCCTCCTCCTGTTTCACTGGCTGTAGGGCTTCACATTGTATGGCCTGGCAGACCAAGGAATTTGTGCTTAGCAGGTTACCAGCTTGAACTCTCTCAAGTTACGTAATGGATAAAAAAAATGAGAACCCACTCACTCTGGGCTAGGAGAACTGAAATTACCTTTCAGGTTTATGAACACTTCAAAGTCACTCAGTAATTTTGTTGCTGTGGTTAAGAACTAGGTCTGCTGATTGCTTTTAAAAAAGTCTCACCAGACTCGCCAAAAACTTACTTTCAAAAGTCAGAACTCTTAATTGTAAAAGACGTTAATATGTGTCATTCCAACATTATCTATTTCTGTTCATATTAAACAGGAACAAACAGCTAATCCTTTTTTTTTTTTTTTTTTTTTTTTGCGTGTGTGTGTGTGAACTGAGCAAACCCAGGCAAGGCAAGAGAAGGATTCACACGGATATATGTAATAATATCTTATGGGAATAGCAAAGATGCCCAAGGCTAGAATTATGACTCCCTGGAAGGCTGGAATACAACTTTGGAGCCTGACTAGGAGCAGGTATGAAACAGAGCAGCTGGAACATTTCACAAGGTAATTGGTATTGTGCGGTGGCAAAGAGGAGGAGGATGGACATTAAATGAAACAGATTAAAAAGCACTGCATTCAAATGTACGAGTATTATGCCCACACTGCAGGAGACAGCGGGAGGCAGTGAATCATCCAACATTTAAATCAACACCCCCTTAAAACAAAATGTATTCAGCTCAACGTGGGTATCTCCAGCGGGCTCCAAAAGTTCTGACAATGCGTGGCATGGGTTACTCACATCTCACTCTGCCCATAATGCAGCCACCATTTAGTAAGTAACTTGATTCAGAGGCATAGAGAGTTTCTGATGAATCATAACATGCTCAGTATCTCATTTAAGGGCTTTCTGTCATCACTGTAGTGCTAATTTTATGTAGAAGAGGGCTTTCAGGGACAGAATGATGGTGGGGTGAAGTGGTGGTGGGGAGAAGAAAAAAGAAAAGGGAAAAAAATGAACTTGAGGGTCCTGGAAATGGATGGTGAATGTGCCATACATACTGAAAACAGCATGTACGTTTTCTGCATTTTTGTTCTTGTTTTTCAAAAGAAGGGAATATTGAAGAGACATCAATAAGATTGTTAAAAACCTGGCAGAATAAATGTGTCAACAAAACTCCTTTTTTTACCCACATTCTATTAAAACACTTTGAAGAATTTCTATGGAAACAGTAGGCTGTTACAATGGGAAATACCCAGCATAGCTGAAAATGTCAATCTTCCTTTCAGCAGTGGACTGGCCATAAATAGAGATTCAGTGCAGCAAAATTGCTATCACTTGGAAGCAAAATCTCAAGTACAGCAACATAGGAACACTTAAACTCCAACACAAAGCAGGTGACTGCCTCTGTGAGCAGCAACAGCACCTCATAACAATAAATTATTTAATTATACTATTTTTTATTTCTGAAGAGTGTATTTGGAGGTATCACAATATAGCATCTATTTAGATACACCAGAATAGTCCCTGCTTCTAATATTTTTGCACTTGGAGATAACTCCTAATCACAGAACAAGAGGGATAGCTCACAGAGTGCCTGTTTTATTTATTTATCTTATAACTGATGACACTCCACATCACACACCATCAGCAGTATTGCCTCTGCCTTATCTACTACCCACTCATGCCTTCTCTTTCACCATACCATATTCAAAGTTATACTTAACTCTTCTAGTGCCTTTCCCAGTGCCCAAAGTAGACGTTCCTGTATGGATTCAAACACAAAACCTTAAAACCACACTGTATTCTTTAAAACCCTGCAAACCAAGAAAAAGCTCTTGCTCTTTGCAGAAGGCCCTCAGCTGTGCACACAGCCCCTCCCACACTCTTCCCACACACACAGATCCTATGACTGGAATAGCTGCTTCCTAAAGCATAAAATATTACGAAGGCTCACTTTAAATCTTAGATCTTTAATCTCACTTAAATCTTTAAATCTCTAAATCATATTAAAATGTCATGGTCACAGTTTGCAATATACATTTCTGCTGCTTTTCACACACAAAGAAAAAAAGCACTCTTTCAACACCTTGCTTGTTTAGCAACGTATTTGAAGAGCTTATTCTGAAGAGCAGTTCTTATTACAGACATTCTGTTTCAGTAACTCTTTCAATTAACAACAGGGGCTTCAAAACAGTTACGCAAGTAAAGGTTGTTTTCTATACTTTACAAAAGAATACAAAAAAGCACAGAGACATCATAAACATACTTTCCATGAGAGCTTCTTAATTTTTGCCTCTGAAATCCTGGAGGGCCACCTCTTGCTGATTTTGTAAGTGGTTTTGACAAGTTGGGGTCAAAGAAGTGGTGGCAAGCAGCAACTTGGATAAGATCAGGCAGTGACTCACAGGTGATATACGGGGTAGAAACTACTGGTCTTGACTATCATAATCCTGCTGTGTTAGATTTTTATCACTGCCTCCTTTAGTCATCAAAAAACATAAATTGCTGTCAAATGATAATAAAACTACATTATTTCTTCCATCTTTCTTATTTCCCTAGGAATGGAATGCTTCTCACATATGGAAAATGAAATCTGGAGGGCAATGACATAACGTGAATGAAACGTTGCCCATTGCTTCTGATTGTTATTTGTTGACAAGTCCACTTATTTAAATGTGCCAAAGTAATAACAAGATGGAATTTAAGATAAGCATTCCATAACATATTATTTAGGAATGCTGTGGGCAGCATGGTGTTTCATGCACTGTGTTGCCTGTTGTATCAGTAATGAGTTCATGACTAAATACGTTTTGGGCATTTGCCAAACTGATGGGATTGTGAAAGACCGAGGACAGCAAGAATGATGGCCTGAAACTACAGAGCCCAGCAATGCAGAAGGTCTTTGCTAGACAAGTAAAGGATTTCTCAGTACTCATCTGTGAATTATGCAATTACAGCCGATTAGCGTCAAACTCATGTGGACACACAGGGATTGAATAAACACCACACAATCACACTGCACAGAATAAAACAGTGCTCCACTGCATTAAAGTAGGGCTCCAGCAATGAGGATGACCTATCTACTCTGGAAGTAGCTACCTAATGAATGATATGGTGGTTTTTGTTTTTTTTTTTCTTTTTTTTTTCCTTGCAGTTTCTCCGTTACCTCACACAAAGGTTAGCATACACGTGGGAAAAAATAAATAAATCAAAATCTTGGAATTAAAAGCTTACTTTGGAAAAAACTCCCCCAAATCATTTTTTTGTGAGGAGATAGAACATCCTGATCCTGCAACATCCAGCAAAACAAATCTTACAAATGCTAGCTCTTTTGTGAACTTTTTGAGAATTCTGCTTCTAGCTGCAACTGGAAACATTGGTTTAATTTTCAAAAGAGCTAGTGTCTTGTGCTTAATTTGCAGAGGACAGAGAACTTCTAAGAGAATATACCTTCCAAAAAGCCTGCTTCTTTGAGAATGCTTTGAACTGGGTACCCCAAGTACGACTCAATGTCACACTAGCCTGCATTTAAAACTTAGGTTGCTTACTGATAGCCATTTGGAACACTGAGATTTTTCTAAGTCTATTCAGTACTGAACCTTAAAACTAGTACAGTCACTCAGTAGAAAAGAAAAAAAAAGTCACTTGTTGCAGCTAAGGAATTTGTCTTTTCTTTCCTCTTTTTTTTTTTCTTTTCATTTTCTTTCCTTTCCTCTTCTTTTCTAGTTAAATAACTTGTACCATGCCTATATTAGGAAATAGAGCAATGATGCTCTTTGAGGTATTTTATTTTATTTTATTTTATTTTATTTTATTTTATTTTATTTTATTTTATTTTATTTATTTTATTTTCCCTGCATAAAATACTTCATAATGTACAAGAAAGTAAAATCATTAAGACTTCTACCAGAAAAGAAAGAACAATCTGCACAACCTTGTCTAGTGGAAGGTGTCCCTGCCCATGGCAGAGGGGTTGGAATTAGATGATCTTTAAGGTCCCATCCAGGCCAAAGTATGCTACGATTCTATGATTCTAAGAAAAAAGATGCCATTTTACTAGAAATGACATGAAGTTCTGAAAGGTTCAGATAGAGAAATAAATTTCTGCATTAAAGTGAACATCAGATTCCAGTCATTCTGGTAAACTAACAGTCGATGAATAAGTGGTCATCAGTAAGGGAGACGGTTTCACAATTGACAATACCCTTCTCACGTCCAGAGTGTACAATCATTAACTTAAGTATAATAGCACCATGAAAATTTGTCCTGGATGAAAATCTCTTCGTTTTATTGTAGATTTGAAGAATAAAGACACGGACATAAACATAAATTAATAGATTATTAATCCCAAAAAACCTGATCTGTTATGAATTCTACTATTTTTCTTGTTGACAGTAAAACATAGGAGTGAGATGGAAACACTGAGCAACAGTACTTGATTATGCTAATAACCTTCATATGGGTAAATGAAAATTAATGAAAAGAAAGATATCAGTGCACAAAGGGAAGAAACAGCAATTGAATGGCTTGGAAAAAATATTTCTTTGAAGTACTTAGGACTGAATTCAATTTGAGAGATACTTTTAAGTCATTCTCTTGCATCTGAACTAATGGAACCTGCTTTCTACAGATATATCCCTTTCATTCCCTAGAAGCTCCTCCCCTGCATTCACCCACTTCCCTCCCATTTTCTCATTCACATCCTAAACAGTGTGTCCTATCCATCACAGATGGCATGTCCTGCTGCTTTTCCAGAGTGGTACCAGGGCCTGAAAGCCCTGCCAGACAGTGATTCCAGTGCCTGCTCCTCCTTCTTCATCCTCACTGTAACTTCTTTCAGGGCTTGCTGCCCAGTTCAGCTGATCATGCTCACATATCTGCATGGACAGACCCATCTTTGAGACCATTATTCCTCTGCCCAGTCTGGCTAGATGTGACCAGGAGTTAAATGTCCAAAAGTGTAGCAGGAAGGGTGAAAGATGGGGGAGGAAGAAGTGGAGAGATTTGAAGACTGACAAATACAGACAGACCAGGTACGTAGTTCTTATCTCCTCAAAAGGATAAGCAAATTAAAATAAAAATCAGAAATCTGGAACAGTGATGGGGTGGGTCAGAAGATGCTGTAATACATATTAATCAGACCACAGTCTTACGGGCGGCCAGCTATAACACAGCAGAGATAAAACACGTTTATTAAGCCCTTGTCTCTCATTAAAAAAAAGAAAAAAAAGTGAATATAGGGCAATTCATTTTTATCCAGTTCAGGAAGAAGGCATCCACTGCAGCCTAAAAGCTAAAATTTAGCTTTCCACAAATCTGCTTTAAGTCACTAATAAAGGATTTCAATATTACTTGAGGATGAAACTGGACTTTTTCCCTGTGTTACTCAAAACCTGTTTCAGATACAGTTTGAGGTAAGGAATATTAATCAGGGTGTAGCTGACTGATGTCATGATTATCACGGGAGATGGGATTTGGTAAAAAACAGTTAATTGGAGTTCAACACGGAACTGGGGCAGGATCTGAAGTCTCACTGCAATCATGCCAAGGCCGTTTATGCATACATATGTGAAAGCTTTGATGGTTGCTTTTCTTTGGGAAGTGTCCCTTTCATCAGTCTCAGACACTGTGCAGGAATCAATTAAACCTCATTGCATTGTTCACCAGAGATGAAATTCTGGCATATAAACCCCTCCAGACTCTCTTAAAAAATCTGGGACCAGTTCTCTCTTCATGTATTAGGTTCATGTCAGGCTTTCCTTCCTTGGTAAACATCCTCAGTGGTGTGCTTAGTAACCCAATAAAAAAGAATAACTCCAGCCTGCTTGCATGAGCATTGGAGAACAAGGGAATGTTGGAATGAAAAAAACTGAGAGTATAAACTGAGAGTATGAGAAGAGTGGCCACGCAAAATTACCAAAATTCAATTTACCAGATGGTATCCGAAGTAGAAAAGGAGGGAAGGAGAATAGGGAAAAATATTCCCCAGGGAAGTTTTCCTGAAGATCTCATGCTGTGGACAAGAAAATTGCAAAATTCCAGAAGGTCAGTGCAGAATTCGTACTGTTTCTGCCAATAGAAAAGTGAGTATGTGTCCATGGGCAAGGCATGTACACTTATACTAGAGCAGGTGTTACGATGGTATTTTCAAAATCATCTACCCCCTCATAAGATAGGTTAAACAATGTGAAAGAAATCCAAACAAACAAGCAGACATTTAAAAGCCTGATCAACGAGAACGGTAAGTACTTTTCTAAAACTTTTTCAGTCTCCTTTTTGTTTGTTCACAGCTAATGGCTTACATGATATCACATAGGAGCTACTGCTACCTTAAGGGTCATTTATAATTTTACCACAATTTTAATAAAAATAAATAAATACTCAAATCTCCCAAACCCTTTCAGTTATAATCCAGGGAGGGAAACATTTTTCTTAATGGCACTCAAGTGACTTAGCCTACATTGACTGTTTTTATAACACTAGCCCCATTGTTGGTGATAATAAGACTAGGGGAGAGACCTTGGGAGGTAAACCACACATTTATTTGGTATTTAAGATTTATTGTGGTGTTGGCTACTGTGTGATCTTTGTGAAACTCAGGGATGCAAAGTGCAGTGTTTACAAAGACCATGGCCAGCAGCTTGGACATGGCTTTCACACTGTTATTTCTGGGAAATGGGACGCTTCTTGTACCCAGGTGTTTGTCTCCTGGTCTTGAAGTCCTGAGAATGTGTTTGGTGTTCAGCTTCCCAGCTTATTTTCTTGGGTTGGATTCAGCATGCTGTAGATGTGGCACTGAACGGATTGCCAGGTATGTTCAGGGTAGCCTGTCAAGTCCTGATGATACAATAGCCCTGAGCCGATTTACCTGTGTGTTGGACACAGGAGAACAGGGCAGGTACCCACAAGAGAACCTTGTGACTGCCTCAGGAATAGCCTCTGGGGGAGCAGGAGAGCTGTCAGTCTCCAATGCCCATTTCATTGTCTAAATTAACTGCTTCTTTGGAATTGAAGCAACAAGGCTGCTGAGCACTCTGCCTTTTGCACCCCATGCCCTGCCCACTTCTCCCTAGCTGCAGAAAATACAGGGCTTGGGGCTGCATGGGACAAGAGAGACATAGGGGGACCCAGGCCTCCCAACAATCACCTCTATGTTTGCAAATGAAGAATTAAGGGGTACTAGTATACGAAGTAGAAAAGTTGCACATCCTGCATATTTACTGTTCAACCTTATGCAAGTCATGCTTTTTTTTTTTTTTTTTTTTCAATGACCATTATTGGGCTGTGTAGTTTTCCATTTTTCAGTCTTCTCGTTGTGCTTCTCCCAGGTTACTTTTTCCAGGGAGATATTGTCAACCTTAACTAATAATGGTCATGGAAAATGTTCTTTATGATTCTTAAACTACAGAAAAGGGAAATGTCTGAAAACTGGTAATGGAAGTCAATGGCACAGCTTCTTATTTTCTGATTTCTCAGACAGCTATCACTTAGGATTTTATTTTCTTAGCCTCTGAAATTTTTTTTTAGCCTGAACAGTTCAGCCACTGCAGACAAAAAGAGAGAGGAGAAGAAATATAGAGGGAAGAGGAAAATTCCACCCTACATGAAGAAAAAAATAAATAAAACCACAACAAACTCATTTCCATCTTATAACGGTAAATTTTTCTAGAAGAAGCTATAAATTAGGAAACTGGACTGAAAAGAGCCCACAGTGAAGTCCTTTGATCAGTACCATTTTATTTTGATTTGGCATAATTACAGTGATTTGAAAATACTATTTTGTGTATGTACAGTAAAAGAAATGTGACTTAGACCTCTTTTCAGGAAAACTCCAAGTCCAGGTAAACTCTGATTGTACACACACACACATTTCTAGCATGGCAGCTTTGTGAAGATTTAACAAGTCTACTTTTCTTGTGAAGAATTGGTAAGCCTAGTAAGTCTATGAGCAGATATGAGGCCTTGGGAACTCCTCTTTTGTACTCCAGGATGGCTTGAGTCCTATTCCCACCTTGGTATCTCCATGTTGATGAGAAGTACAATTGTTTTGGGGATATCTCCAATTAAAGCTGATTTCTTCAAGCCTTCATTAATTCACAATAAACTTAGAAACAACAAGGTTTCATGTGTTTTTTAAGTATCTCTTAGTATGGTTTACAAAGCTAAAAAGTTAAGCTTGTATGTCTGAATCCTAATCTGCATTTCAAGGTTTATCAGCAAGCTTTTAAGATTCTTAGAATTTCTTTGGCAATCTCAGGGAAGATATTTTCTAAGCGTTATGAAATATAAGTTTGAAAAGCATGACTTTTTTTTTTTTTTTTTCTGTATGGGAACATGCTTATGGATTTTACATTAAGGGAAACCAGAAAGCTCTCAACTCCACAGGGATTAATAACCATACAAAATAATAGACTGTCATGTGTATATTATTTACATGGCATAGTAGTTTCCACTGAGATTCCCATCCCAGGAAGAAAGCAGAACAAGTGCAAGTGAAATATTGTAGGAAAGAACACATGGCGACTGAAGAGTAATAATTTCTAAAGCAAGAAAGATGAAAGTTATTAATCAAATTTGCTAGTAAGTCTCCCTTCCCCATCCACTCCAAAATGCACTTGTTGATAAACTAGTAGCATGTCAGCATAGGGAAGAGGCTTTTGAATTTTATCACCTAATAGGATATAGAAATGGATTTAGAAGAAAGTTTAAAAGTGCTTAAGTGAATGCAAGTTTCTCCAATTTACAGCCTCTTCCAGCCTTTCCACATGTGGAAATTCACTTGGAAATTTCCAGAGAGAATTTTCACCCTCCTACACGTCACCTCTGCTACAGCTCACAGTTCACAGGAATGCAAGGGACTAAATCCTTACCTGACATCAGTAACTGTAGACAGCCCCAAAAGGAGCACACCTACTTACATTTGGGACTGCAGAAACGTGTACCCACTCACCCTACTCAGTGAGACAGAGCAGATCAGAACTATGCATATGAGAAAAATGCCTTATGAAAAAGTAGTTTGCAACCCCAGCTTGGCTGGCCATTTGAAGCGGTGGAAAAGTGCTATGGTTGAATTCTGGCATTACGATTTGTTCACTACTATGCTATGAACTCTTAAGGCAGCATAAGGAGGAGAAAAGAGGAGAGGAGAAGCTCTCTGCTTAGTTTTCCTAGGACAGTAATAATATGAACAATGGATGCCAACAGAAAATAATTTCCTTCAGGCTTTTAGCTCATGTACAGTTTTTGTTCTAATACTATTTTTTCCACTTCATATTCATTCATAGCAGCTTATTTATCTATTTACCACTGCTTACATACCAGTATCCATCCAACCCCTAAAATACAAGCTTCAGCTACCTTTTTTTTTTTCCCCCTTCTAGAAGATGAATTGACCATATTTGTTTTTGATTACTAGTCTTTGAACTTATTTTATTTAAGTGCAGTCATCTTCTGAATATATCACTCCGTAAATATGTTACAGTAGGGTTTCATGTTTACTGTTTTCAATGAGATCAAATTTATCCAGTTTGAAACCAAAAAGATGGTATATGTGCTTGGTTTTGGGCTGGGGTTTGTTTTGTTTTGTTTCATTTTGGGTATGTGGGGGGGAATGGAGACGGAAGCAAGGTTAACCAGTATTACGCTCTTGGCCAAGTCTCTGTAAGTTAGGCTGGCTCATGTCTCCTCTCCATAGCCAGTAACAAAGATTTTGCAACTGGGATTTCACTAACAACTTCATTTATGACATGAGAGACAGGATAGCATATATTTTGCTCTCTCATAGCCCCACTGGCACTCCACTGGCAAAAGGACTGAAAAGTAATGACAGACTACTCTTGCAAGTGAAACATGCATAGGAAAGTGGTAATACACATAGAGAACAGATCTGTTGACTGAGAACATGCCTTTTTCACAGAGTCACTTTTCTAACTGTAACTACACTTTATACTCCAGGCATGGTTCTGTTTTCCTCTGCTGTGGCACAGCAGATGTGAAGCATTTAAAACCTTTTAACAGGACCCAACCTAAGGCTAAATGACAAAACCCTGACAATATAATCCTTAAATTTACATCCCTAGCATTTCAAAAGTTTTGTGACAGAGTAAAACATCTCAGTAAATCAAAATTCTCCCACTGAAAAAAAAAACAAAAAACCAAAAACAGAGCCATGACTCATCCAGTGGTAAGAGAGGCAGAAGTCTCCATGAAGTCCTGTTTTGAACAATAAAAATTTTAAAGATGCAATTTTAAAAATACCTCAGCTTCCCGGCTGTATTTGCCCATGACTATATACTGGAGGAGGAGACAATATATAGGGATTGGTTTCTGGGAAACCTCATCTGCCTCCCTGCTGATATGCATGTGTCTTCAGTCTAGGGTGGAGACTACCTTCTCTTGAAAGTGTAATGTGTTACATTTTTCTTGTAAAGTGAGGCAGTGAAATACCAGACATCTCAGAGGAAGGCTGCATATTGCTACAGCAAAGACTCCAAAAAGTGGTTTCTGCAAGAGAATGGAACTGGCACACGAGAAGAAAGTCCCTCTATCTACTAAAATAAAAGACATTAGACTTTTAAGGTCCCAGCAGCCATTTTTCTTAGCCAGTCAAAATACCACTAGCACTGCAAGCATCCAGGGTTAGTTCGCGTATGACAGTTACTCTTTTTCAAAGGTAATAATTCCAGAATCTAATTTTATGATTCACCCTGGAGACATGAAACAGAAATCAAACTATCCATATTTTGCAATCATTTTTTGGCATGATCCATGTGGTAATTAAAAACCCTTTAATGGAAATTGCTGCCACAATTTGCAGGCTTCCTTAATCCAGCTGTGGTATCTGCAGCACCTCCAGGCACCTGTCTTGTTCTCATAACACAAAATCAACAATACCATGGCAGGGCTGGAGGGGGTGTCTGCATATGATGAGAACTTCGAAAGGAATGCCAGTATGAAAACTTGGCTGGTATTTTTTGCCTTTTGTTTTGTTTTGTTTATTTATCTAACCATTCTTTTACCAGGAAATATCACATGGACAAATGAGTTTTCTTTCACAAAGGCATCCAGGCCAAATAACACTAAATGATTTTAACAAAAAATTAATTAAAAAAAATATTTAAACACTGTAATTCTAAATATGGCCTTCAGCTACATACATGCCAAGCTACGATAATCGCAATGCAATAAATCAGTGTGAGATATATACTAACAAAGTAAAAACCTGATTTTTGCCAGGGCAAGTGCAAAGCTCTCTTAAATATTTTGAAACTACTGACTTGAAATGATCAATTATCAACAGACAGCTGCAAAGGTTTTTTGTTTTGTTCTGATTTTTTTTTTAATGAAATTTAGCTCTTCACTGCTGGAGTTGGACTTTATAACTGCCTTTTTTTTTCATTCTGATTTAAATAACCCAACACGTCACTGTCTAGTTTTCAAATTTGCATCCTGTCTTATTGCCCAATTTTCTCTTCCCCATAGTACTCACGTCAAACCTTTCAATGGGAAAAGTGCACAATATCCTCCTGAACTAATTCTTCTTATCAGCTTTTATGAAGATGGAAAAATCCAAACAATGGTATATATTGTCCTATGAATACAAAAATCAGATTTTTTATTTTTTTTTTGTACCGAATACCAAATTCTGGTTGACTATTCCAAAGAGAAAATTCATTACGCTATAATTCCTGGATATGCAGTATTCAACACAAGCCTTTTTTAATGTATTTCCATTCTGGGGAGGTGCTTGAGCACAGCCAGGAAAACACACGCGGTAAAGAGGTAAAGAGTCACCTACATCTGATTTTCCAGAGTAGTGCACTTTTGTATACTGGTGGCACAATTCTCCACTCTGATTTTCCTACCCACTGGAGCATACTAAAGTGCAAAATAACAAATCACCCTCTACCTCACACTTTGCCCTCTGAAGGGCTGCTTTTTCACAGAGTTCATATCATTACTGAGAAATATACTCCAATTGTATAATTGCTATTTAATACTAATTCTATTAATGCTATTTAATACTCTCTGCCCTTCCACTTCTAGGGAATTTGAACACAACTAAATTCATAAAGCTTAACCTGACTGGAGAGGGATTGTTTGCCAAGTATTGGTGACAATCAGGTTTGTAGTGACATCTACTATATATTTTTTAGATGTGCTGACACCAGATTCAGCTCATCTTTCGGACTCTCAGAACCTTCCTCTGTACAATGTATGGCCTCTTCACCCAGCTCCCTCTCGTGACACTGGTCCTGGTCCCAGACCACTGCTGCTGTCTGTAAGCCTGGAGGAACCTGACAAGCTGCAGCAGGTTGGGGAAGCAGCAACCACTGACCTCCCGCCTCTGCAGGTGGGGTGGCTGTGAATCCCAGCACGTGCCTGGCCCTGCAGTGCCAGGTGGTTTGTGCCTGTCTTCAAAGCCTACAGCCCAGTTAGAGGAGAGGGCACCTTTCCCTCTGCATTGCCCAGGGCCAACTCTTCTGCTTCTGTATCCCTGGTTTCATTGCCTAGGGCAGGTGAGGATGCTCGCTGTTGTCCACGCTGCACCTTACAGTGAGCTGGAGCCTGGACTTGGCACAGGCACAAGCCCAGGATGCTGTGCAACACACCCGTTTGCAGAGATCTTTACCGAAGGTACAGTGGAAGTCAGAGAGTTAAACAGTTAAAGTCAATAGCCTTCATTCCAAACTATTTAATGTTTGTTTTAAAACTTCAGCAATATGCATTCTGCAAGAATAAACTTCTGATATTATTCATCTGCTGAATCTGCCTCTATCTCATTTTAAGCAATGGACAAGGCATAAAGCAAGTGACAAGCAATTTAACCTTCCTCAGTAGACAAATACTGTTTATCTTATCATGTAAATTATGAAAATAGGCCTAGAGGATTTGGCATAGGAAACTCAACACAGAACAGGTTGAGTAAAGCTTTAGAAGAAGAAAACAAGTAGTCCACCATTAAGACAAGGGGGTGAAGGGTTGTATGACATGTGCTTGAACCACCATTGTGTATTCTGAGACAGACTAACAGAATCTTTAAAATCATTTATTGCTGTATTACTCTAGTGTGAAGTAAAATATAGAAATCTGAAATCCTGAAATTATTTAATGTTGGCACTTGTCATCTCTTTCTTTCAGTAAACGATGTATGAATTCACCATGAACATTTTTGCAAACCTTCTGACACCACTAGTTTGAATAAAGTGTTATTGGTTTCTAATCATGATCAAGAGAGCATATAAAAATGAGAGGATCAAGACATCACGGAAAGAGGAAAAATCATTTAGAATATAATCAGTACACAGTGAATAGCACATAAAAGCAATATTGGGTAAAATAGAAGGAAAGAGGGAGGAAGAACAACTTCTGTGAGATTATAACTGAAAAGACATCCATACTATCTACTTATAACTGAGCCAGCATACGGCCCTTGATTAAATTCCTAAAATAACACTGACAACACTGTACTTGTTCCTTCCACCGTCATTATGACAAACAGTCCTGGCATGAACCATGACTGTGAGGCCCACCCTCACCCCTGACCTGTCTTAAGCAAAGCTATGGTACACCTTGCAGGCACTTGACACACTTACATTCACCACCTTATTTCCAAAATCTGCTGCCTGAACTTGTGCAGCCTTACAAAAGGGCAGCTGCAAGTTTCTCAGCTGTGTAGGCAACACTGAATTTTGCCATTCTGTGGGTTAAGAAAGAATCAGGGCAGAAATACCTCAAGGCACTGACTGGGACTCATGAGCACCAGCAGCTGGGATGCAAAGCTACCCCTGACAAAGGTCAGGTAGCTCACTCTCTTACACGGACCTAGACCATTCAATAAGGACAGAAAGCAACTCGCTGCCACTGTGAATTTATTGCCTCCATGAGTCCGCTTTCCTTAAACTAGTGCCTGTATTGCTCAAGACTAAAGAAATCCTGCCATCCAGTTGCTCATTATAAGAAGTGAGGCATTGAGCACTGACAGTTGAACATGTTTTGTATTAACTTTAGCCTAATGCCACCACAGAGCAAAAAGCCTCCAAGGCCTGTCTGAGACCTTCAAATACAAGAATATCCCTTGCAGCCACATTCAGCGGGCTGGGGGGAGAAAGGGAAAGGCATGCCTTTCAGGCAGGAGCCACAGTCACCAAGCAGGGTGCAAATGGAAACTAGTTGTAAAGGAAATTATATTCCTTAGCACTGCCACAAGGCCTGACAGGACAGGGAATGGCTCTGTCTTGCAGGACTGCTGCAGCAGCCTGTCTGCAACAGGCAGTCATGAAGAAGCAGCCTTTGTTGCAGAGATGGACTAGCAGGTAAAACACTCTTTCCATACAGATTAGAGCTCACTGACCAGCTGTGGTGGCCAAGAAGCTGTCATAACGTTATCAGCCAGTGGCTGATACTGGGCACGTAGAGATTTGAAACCACAGGCGGCCCACTTCACTTCCTGCCAGATATTTATTTTGCAATACAACATATGAAGACAGGCATTTGCATTGCAAATGCCACATTTCATGAACCTGAGAACACAAAAGCAATTTGGCTAATACTTTCATGTTAGCAGAAGCTTGATGGTCAAATCACTTTACCTTTAAATAGCAGCAGGACAGCAGAGGTCAGAGCAGTGAAGCTGCTGTGAAGGGTTTTTTCAGTCATCCTGAGGTGACCCATGCCAAGCTGCAGACCTGGGCAGGAGTGTGATGGATTTTTCCCAAAGTTCGTCTGTTAGTCTACAACATAAACAAAAGCAGGCTGATGAGTGGAAAGCTTCTCTGGGAATCCCTATACCCATATAGAGATTTCTTACAAAATTCAAATTGGGAATTGCCCATAGTTTAAGAAAATCTCACTTCTCCCATACTCATTCAGATTTTGATGTGGTACTGACTTAGAGGAACCCATTGCTGTAAACTCTTTTCACAGATGATTAAACAAAAAGGAGATTATCATCACTTCATTTGATGTTGGTAACTAAGTTTTTGGAAAATAAAATGAAAGAACCCTTTGTTATAGTTTGGAGATTAAGTAAAATCATAGATAGTTTCGCAACATATGTACTTAAAACTGTAAGATTTCATATCCTAAGCTTTTATTTCAAGAACGATTTATGTAGATACACTGTACTGTGGGCTTTTTGGTAAACGGAATAAAACAAAAACCAAAATGAACACCATGTACAAAACCCATAGTCCGCACAGCCTTAACTCTGGTCCTTTACTTGCCTCCTTGCAACTTATTCCAACACTACCAACTTTTACCTGTTAAAGGTCAGCATACAATTTTTTTCAATGTCAGTTGACACATCCAATACAGTACACTGGTGGAGCCGTAAGAAAAAAAATCCATATACTTATAGGAAAGGGGTGGCACGTGAATTAAGAAAGTAATATTGTCTATTTTTCCGTAGCTTGTAAATGTTTTAAGTAATCATTATATGTATTCATTTATTTTATTAAAAGGAGCAGCATTTTTTTTTGATTTCTTTGCTCTGATCCCACTTATTACTGCTGTCTTTGAAACTCCACAGACACTGCATTTGTTTTACTGACTGGACATTTCTGAAATAGTACCACTATCAGGTAGATCAGATTGTTGGCAAAAGCTTTGGCACCAAAGAGACTCAACAAATAAATTTCATCACGCTGACCCTGTACTAAACAGCAACTTTATGTGGATAACCTCATGGGAATGGAAGTTGAGAAAGAGCTATTTCAAGGCTGCCAATAACTTAATCTCTGTTTGGTTCATAATGCAAAGCCATTTTTGTTTCCTTTGCTCACAGTGCTAAAGAGTTTTTGGGATACTGTAATCCTCATAAGGTGGGGAGGGCAGTGTGGGGGGTAGGGCTTTGCAGGAGGGAGAGGAGATCCCACTCAAATTATGCCCCATTTAAAAAAATGAAAAATAAATAAAAAGCCAAGTTTTCATCTTGGAAATTCTCAGCCTCAGTTATGTGAGTGCAAAAAGTAACTTTTATTTGAAGAACTAACACTCACTTCTTTGTTAAGAAAACTTAGGGCACCACCCAGCAGACATGAAGGCTCCTACGTTATCAGCAAACTATTTCCTGGGTATATGTTCACCCTTTCCATGCAGCTTGCTTATTTTTTCAACCAAAAAAAGAAAGAAAGAAAGAAAGAAAGAAAGAAAGAAAGAAAGAAAGAAAGAAAGAAAGAAAAGAAAGAAAAGAAAAAGAAAGAAAAAAAAGGCAGTGCAAACAAACTCTGTAACACTGCTGAATGATCTGTGTTTTGCTGCAACAACTACTATATTGATGTAATGGAAATTTCATAGGTATCCAGCCTTGCAGAAACAGGATTGGAAAGGCGCCAAGGGGAACCCTACTGCAGCACTGCTCGTTCTTTCCAAGGTAACAGGGCTCTGCCCCGTGCTGCTTGCCATCATCAGAGAGGCAGAAGCAACGTGCACAGCCCAGCAAAATAAAGTGGGTAGAGGAACGCAAACCCCTCACTCCCCTGTTAATGGTTAACCTAACCCCTTACCCACAAACATGTCACCTGTCAATGATAGCTCTGCAAAGCTATCATTGCAAGCCTGAGCACTGCGGAGGGATGAGCTTGAACAATTATACTCTCTGCCCATTTGCCTCTCCTCCCAGTTTTGAGCCTAGATGCTGGTGTGAACTATGTGTGATGGGACTGGGAGAAGGCAGGACTCTCAAAGATACCGTGTTCCTCCAAAAGTCCAGAAAGCCAAGGATGGAGAGAGAGCAGGAGGAGAGCCTGGCTGCATGGCTCCACTGCGGGGACACCCTCGGCAGCTTGCAGCAGCTCTTTCCCACCTGCCCTTCTGCACCTGTGGGTCACCAGGCAGAACACCCTGCAGTGCCCTGAGCCTCACACCCCTCTGGCAGGCATGTGAGGATGCGGGAGGGATGGGAGGGAAAGACGGAGGCACTAGGTCAGGTGTGAAGGGTGTAAAAAGGGAACACGAGACACTGTGGGCTGGCGAGTGGGAAGGGAAGGGGAAGGGAGCCAGGTTGCTGCTGTGGGCAGCTGGGGTAAAACTTAGTCATCAGTAATGCCATAGTTTATGGAGCAAATTGTTCTGCTACTGGGCTCCTCCTGCTATTCCCCCTTAAAAAAACCAACAACAACAACAAAAAAACACTTTTGAATGAGCAGCAGCAGTGGTGGAAAAGGAAGATTATACAAGAGCCTAAATCAATAGCAGATACCACATGCACGAAAGTATTCCTTCCTACAATTCTGTGAGTCTTCTCAAGCAATGAGCCAGGCAGGGATATGGCAAAAACATAAATCCTGAAGAACAGAGATGCTTGGCCCTGTAATATCATGTGCAGCAGAATGGAGCAGTCTTCACTGCCTAGGGCGCTGAGGTGATGCTTGAAAGTAACGCTCTCCCCACCATCCCCCCAAAATTGTGGATCACTGCCTCCACAGCACTGTGTGGCAGCATGACCCTCTGGCTTGCAATAAGCTTCCCTCTATACTCCTGCATGCGAATCTCCTTGTATCCTGGGAAAACCAGACAGAAACGCTGCATCTGCAAGAAACTGAAGTCGCTTCTGCTGACCAGATTGAGCCTGGTGGTGTTACAGAGCTGAGCTTCTCCTGAGGGGCCAGGCTCAGGCATCAGTGAGCTGCACAGACCTCTACAGCACGAATAGTGATATTAATACAAAAAACAGGTGGTGCACAACTTTTTCAGTTGTGTTGTTTTGATTTTTTTTCTTTTTGATAAAGATGAAGATGACCTCTGTCCCTCTATTACTCTAACTAAATCTTTAGTACAAACTTTTTACTTCTTTTAAAATACAATGCACCTTTTCATTAAGCTGCCCTTGAAAATCAGCCGTACTGAATATTGCCGCATGTATCGAGATACAGTACAATTTATAGAGTACGTTAGTTTCTAAAGAATTGGAAGGAGAGATGAAGTAGTCTTGTGAGAGGAAGCTTTTTTTTTTTTTTTTTTTTTTTTTTTTAAACTAGAGAGTCTATGGATTTCACAGATTTTACTAGCAGCAGCAGCCGCCAGCCATGGCATTTCAATTTCACCAAGCCAGAGCTTTAAGCACACCTTTTCATTTCACCAAGTTTTGTCCTTGAGAAAGTCAGGTGTCCATGGCTAGTTGTAGCCAGACATTTAACCAGATACCCCATCCACATGCACGAAAAACAAAGGGCTGTTGTGATGGGATAAATGCTTCCCTCTGTGGCCAACATTTGCATTTTCACTCTCTTTGTCTCTCAGTTCATTGCCCTAGTAAGGTGTCTAGCAGCTGACAACGAACAGAACTCAAAATTTAGGAGAGCCTGCAAATGCCAAGTTAGCTTTACTTGCACATTTAGTGAAAGAAGAGCCTAGGCATCTTGCCATGGTAAAGTAAAGTAGCAGAACAAAACAAAAACAGAGTTTAAAAGTTTATCTGCTGGAAACCTTTTGCAACCTCGACAATGCCTTTGTATTTCAGGGTTTTTTAAGCTGGCCTTGTCAGGCTAGAAAGATCTCTGCACAGTCAAGAAAACACCCCCCTAAGTTTGATCTCACAAGACCCTGAGATATGATAAGGCCACAAATCCCAGGTTTTAAAGAAACAATGACAACAAAAGACCAAACAAGCAAAAGAACAGAAGATTGAGATCAGGAGATGAGCTATGGGGTAAAATTCCAGTAGTTTACATTTTTCAAATATCAGGGAAAACCTTCAATTGCAAGAATGATTTTCATGGTTTTTTTTTAGCCCCCCTACCTCTCTAAGAGAGCTTTTTTTTTTTTCCCCCACTTTGGCTTCTCTTTGGATTTTTCCTCTCGACTGTTTATCCTTTCACTCAGTCCTCAGTAAAATGTCAGCAAACAATTGTCATTTGGTATCTGTAAAAGATAATGCAGGTGGAAAGGGGAATACTGAAATCCAATACCTCCCTGTAAAAAACCTACTGTATTATCATCACCAGATAAACTTCATCTTCCCTGTTAGAAACCTGACCTTGTAAATACACTTACTAGGATAATGGTAAGGGAATACCCATCCAGCATGTTTGGGTAATTTATCAGCAGGTCTTCCTAGCAGAAGGCTGAAGCTTTTTGGAAATTAGATAGCTGATCTAACTTTGCAGTGTCACCTTTAAGGAAGCTTTTCTCTGGATCTCAGTATGAAGCGGGTGAGTTTGCAAAGGAGTTATAACAGGTCCCGCTCTGAAGTGCTTGGCACAAAGCAGCAACAAGGTCAGTACAGTGCCTTCAGCCTGAACAAAGTAATTTGAAAAAAAGTCACCTTTACTTAGCTTTCTCAGCACATCACATACTCAAGCATTTAGTTTGTCTCTTCAGTTGGAAACTGTCTTTTCTGTTTGGAAGTACATTACTAACAAAACTGCACTTCAGAGTCTACAGCTTTGAGGTAAATATATTATTATGTGTGAATTTTGTCATGTGTGAATATGATTTAAAGAACAAGTTAAGGAACCGCTTCCACTGATTAAGACCTGGGTAAAATTAAAGACCACTAGAAAGCCATATACAGCCATCCTGTATTTTTGCGGTGCATGTTTGCTTACATTCTAGTAAACTTTTCAAGTAAGCTCTTGCTCACCACTTTTTTTTTTTTTTTTTTTTTTTTTTTTTATTGAACCTGCAAATCCCTTGAAAAGAAAGGAAGTGCTCTTGGAGCAAACCTTGGCAATCCATCCTAACTCTTGTAGTTTCTGTTCTTGAATATATATTACTCTCACAAATGCAGCATCAATAACACTTCACAAATATCTAATGAGTGAAGTGCTGGACTAAAATCTAGCCACATATTTGAAAAACAAATGAAAAACAAACAAACACTTGTAAGCTTGTTGAGGAAAAATTATCTTCAAAAGACTATTTTTTTAAATTTACCTCAATCACATGAAAAGTCACACTGAAGTCATGAGAACTACCTGCATTAGCATGAAAAGCAAGATTTGGTCTTGAATGACTCAACTAAACTCTATGTTGTCAACCTAAATTCTACACGTAACTCAAGTTGGGCACTAATGCTGTGTTGTTACAGTTACAGAGGCTGTTTTACTTTGCAGAAATGTCTGGACCACAACAATGTAACTACTAGACATTTTTTGCTTTTTACATGCTTTAGAACTTTTCAGGAAGACGACTGTTTTTTTAAAACAGAAAAAAAATTTTTTCTTTTTGTTCTAAGGTTTAAATTGCATTGGGGTTCCACTAATTTAAATATAGATCTTTGAGATACTTATCTTGAATACAATAAATGACCACCAGAAAATTACAGGTCTTCTGCTACAATACTACCAAGCCTGAACCAATATAAGATCATGATTCACAACATCCACATACAATCCCCAAAATAGCATTCTGAAATATTAAACAGCTTGAAAAATCTTTTCATCTTATATAAATATATATATATATATGGGTCAGATTTTAAAGAGCAGGAGTCAGTCTATTCAAAGCCTGAAAGACCCGTTTCTCAATGAAGTTTGAAATGTTCCTTGAAGTTCCTCCTGGCCTATTCTACTTGCACAGCCATTCTCCCTTGTACCTCTTTTCTACTTCCTGGACATGTTCCTTACATAGTATGACCATATCTTCTTTGCTGTTCTGTTACTCTAGAGGCTACCTTGAGTAAATGAGAAAGATGACACATCCTAATCAGCTTTAATTTCAACTGTGTGTAATAAAATCTTTGACAGAAGAAAAGTGATAATAAATATTTATCAACCCATGGTTTTAGTCCCACACCTTTCCCTCACCACCTGTTAAGTGCCAGCCCTGTTGGGGAGCACCTGCAAAATCTAATGAGGGTGGTGGAGACGTTACTGCAGTATTGACATTTCTCTCATCTGTCCCTAAGACCAGAGGGAAAGTCTGTCTCAAGGAAGACTTGATCTCAGTGAAAGACTACAAGGTTAGGAAGCCCTTAAACTGGACATATATAAGTCCTCAGGGCCTGGAAGGTTGCACCTTAGGCGCTGAGGGAGCTGAGAATGCCATTGCAAGTCCACTCTCAATTATCTTTGAACAGTTATGGAGACTGGGAGAGGTTTGTGAAGACTGGAAGAGAGGAAATGTCACTTCCATCACTGAGAAGGAAGACCCAGGGAACTACATGCCAGTCAGATTCACCTCAGTCCCTGGAAAGTGATGAAGAAAATCCTCCTGGAAAGTATCTTGCAACACCTGAAAGACACAAAGGTGATCAGTAGTAGTTAGCATGGACTTACAAAGGGGAAATCATGTTTGATCAACCTCATAGACTTTTATAATGAGGTAACCAGCTTGGTGGATAAGGGGAGACCAGTGCATGTTGTCTACGTGAACTTCAAGTAAAGCCTTTGACAGTCTCCCATAACAAAGCTGACAAAGTTCAGGTTAGATAAGTAGATTAAAAACCGGCTGAATGGCCAGGCCCAGAGGGTTGTGATCAGTGGCACAAAGTCCACCTGGAAGCAAGTCACTAGTGGTATACTCCAGGGGTCGATACTGGGGTCAGTACTGTTCAACATCTTCATTAATGACCTGGAGACTGGGACAGAGTGCACTCTCAGCAAGTTCGCAGATGATATGAAATTAGGAAGAGTGACTGACACACCAGAGGGTTGTGCTGCCTTTCAGAGGAACCTTAACAGGCTGAATGAATGGGCTGAGAGGAATCTTATGAAATTCAACAGAAGGAAATATGAATTCTTGCATCTGGGAAGGAATAAACCCAGGCAACGGTATATGCTGGGGTATAAACAGCTGTAAAGTACATTTGCTGAGAGGGAACTCAGGGTCCTGGTGAGCAAGAAGCTGTCCATGCAGGCTGAGGCAACCTTGCAGAAAAAAAAAAGGCGAGGGCATCCTGGGCTATGTGAGAAAAAGAATTGCCAGAATGTTGAGGGAGGTGATCCTTTCCTTATGATCAACACTGGTGAGGCCATATCTGGACTGCTGGATCCAATTCTGGGCTTCTCAGTACGAGAGTGATATACAGACGTGGGAAAGTGTCCAGTAAGGATCACTAGGGGGCTGAAGTATCTCTCAACTGAGGAAGGGCAGAGAGCTGTCACTGTGCAGCTTGGAGAAGAGAAGGCTCGGGGGGTATTTTATTAATGTATATAAATACCTGAAGGGAAGGTGCAAAGAGGATGGAGCCAGGCTGTTTTCAGAGTCCAGTGACTGGACAAGAGGCAATGGACACAAACTGAAAAATCTGTCATATTAGTATGTCAGGTATTAGCATTGTTAACTCATTGGACCCAGGGCTGCCTTTCTCTCCATCTTCCCTCCATCAAACCTTAACTTTTCCCCCTCTATCAAAATCCCTGTTAGCAATTTCACAAATTTGTGGTACAAAACTATGGATTCATATTTATTCGTAGTTACCCAGTACTCTGGACTGCTGAAGGCAACATTCAGAGTATGTGTGTGCACGTGTTCAAGCACTGCTATTTAAAAGAAACCAGCTTCCACTTCTCCATGAAAGGATAAGTTCCCACTGAATTCAAAATGACTCTGCAGGTGAGCAGCATTAAAAAATAACCAGTGAAACGAGCGAAGAGGCTACTTTTATAGTTGGATTTCTTCAGACAGCTTTTTAAGAGATCCCAGAGGTAAAGCAACAGAATAAAATATATGCAGCCAGAGGCAGATAATGCATATCTGTTGATAAAGCAGCATTGCAAGACAAAGATTTAAAACTTCCTTCAAAATATCAAGTAGTTAAAAGCCCTTAGTAAGAGCTAAAATAAATTAAAAAAAAATCCTAATTATAAAAGCCAAAGGCAACACTTAATTTTTCTTGCTTTTCAGCAGTCTTCTTTATAAGGTATCAGTTCTGAGGTATCCTATACTCAAGAAGTAATATGTTAAATATTTGTACTATTTCCTGATTTTTTTACATACCAAGCAATCCACTACTTTTAGATGAAGATCACCATGCATTTTGCACACTGTGTCTTTTGATACACATTCGTCTGGAAGTCAGACAAAATTATACTAAAAAAATATTAATATTATTATAACTATTGTCATGTACTTAGAAAAAGTAAAAACAAAAGCAAGCACAGACACCCCACCAAAAAAAAAAAAAAAAAAAAAGCAGTTACGGCATATTTCAATGGTTACATATTTCAATGTCACAGTACAGATTATGAAGCAAAATTCACTGCAAGCCATAGAAGCTAATAATAACAACCAGGGACTACCACAAGAGAGACCATTTGGTACTTTTAATGCCTCTTGGTATTGCAGAACTTGTTTTACTGAACAGGCCAGAGTTTCTGGATTCAAAACAGTGCTATGTAGGTTGCTTTCAGTCTTAGAACACCCTTTTCCCATACTATTAGCATAAGACATTACAGGTTGACAATCTGGAAAAATGGAGCTGGTGGCAAATATTTCAGTGTAACAAGTTTTAAAGGAAAAAAAGGGAGCAAATCCATTGAAGCTGAAACACACTGTGGGAACATACTAGTTATCATTAGATTTTCTTAGAAAAAACAGCCTTGGAGTCCCAGTGTTAATCTGTGATCCAAAGCGGTGCAAGGATCAAGGACAGCCAACGGTTTGCAGGTGGTTACAGTGCTCACCAGGGATGCGAGATCTGGCTTCAGAGCTCCTTTTCAAATAGTTGCTCACATCTCACATAAGGCTCTTTAAATAAGACCATCCTGGAGGCACTTGCTCTCACTGCAGCTGCCCTGCTTTGCATAAAAAAATTAGGTGCTGTGGATGAGCTAACACTGGTGGATGAGCTCCCATAGCTGCAAAGAGGAGCCTGGGAGTGACCCACCCTGGAATAGCCCTCATGAGACTGCTGGAAGATAGCAAAGAGCTGGATATGTGCCCCGAGCACAGGGGTGTTGGCTGGTCTGCGTGTTTGTGCTAGTGCACAAGTACACCCACACTCTCTCTGCAAGATGGAAAACTTTGGAACTTGTTTTTCCCCCCACCACTATGCAATGGGAACATTTTTGATTACATGAAAGTTTTCCCAGAACAGAAAATATATTTGCTACCCAGCTCTCAAAATTACCACTCCAGTGGATAAAACCAGTAGAGCTAAAACTTTTTCCTCAGAGCTAGTACAATTTTTACTGAAATGTATTATTTGTACAAACAGCTCTTACTCCTATGACTAGCCTCAATACAATCTGTGGTACTACATTCCTAAGTAAGAAGTTTTTGTGTGATGGCCAGAGGAATGGGGCCCAATGTATATTTTGTACGTGCAGCCAGAACCTTGCAACAATCATGTCTTGCAAATAAAAATAATCAAGCATCATTACCTCAATGTTGGTAATTTGTGAATTAAGTTAATAGAAACTCACTCCCACTTCACTGAATATTCCTTACTTAATTAGGAAGATACATCTTGTCTGTTTTAAAAAAAACATTTACTGTATTGAAAAAAAATCTTACATACTTTGACTCTATCAGTGAAAAAAAAAATCTTCACAGATTAATTCCTATAAAACACTAAAAACTAGTAAGTTCTTGATTTGCCTTAAAATAACACTGCTATTCTCACATGCTTCATTTTCAAATTTCCAGGTACAATGGGCTGAAATAGAAGTCTTAAAATAGCTACAGTACGGTAGTACTCAAAATCTAAAAGACTTCTATTACCTGATTAGAGGTATCCAGAGCTATCATGTATTTAGAATATAAAAAGAAAATATTTAAATTATAACACTGAAAAAAATTGGCACTGAGTTTTCTTGCATACTACCACACATGGGAGATAATAGCACAAAACTCTCCACTGGTGAGGAAGAATAAAAAAAAACGGGAGCTTTGAGATACTGTAGTTTGAAACACAATCCCTGATTCTTCTTAGGAAAACCTGGATAGAGATCTATACTAAAATCTGGAACCACATCTGATTTATGGAGCACAGAATTACATTCAACACTGCCCACAATGACAACAATCCTTGGACATCATTACTAGTGAAATGAAATTCCTTCAGGCTAAAGGTATCTTCAGGGAAGTACATGTTGACCGCTGTTATCATTTTTCCAGCTTGTTACCCTTCTACATTCTCACCTCCACCAGGCTTTTCCAACCCACTCTCCTGTCTCCACTAGACCTATATCTCTTTTTCTGTATGGCAGCAAAAGCTATGGTGTCTGTCTTGGTCCAACCTAATTATGGCCTTGATTGTCTATTATAATCTCATCTCCATTCAAGTTATATTTGCTAAGATCCCACAAGGATCTTTGAGTCCAACTCCTGATACATGCAAGCTATCTCATCTTGTGGACTTCTGAAGTACTGTCATGTCAGTAATGGTCTGACAAGCGAATATTTTTTGTGCGTTTAATTATTTTTTTTTGCTGCTGTTTGTTTTTTTTGCTTGCTTGTTTTCTTTTTTTTATTGTTGTGTTTTACCATTTTAAAGCTTCCATCTAGATTCTAACCAACTGAATACACACAGAAGATAATGAAATATGGTACTGTCTGCAAATGTGATTCATTTCCCACAAATGGTTATCAGAGAGCCATATTTCATGACTATGAGATCATATCTGTGTTTATCCCATAACTGGGGGATTACCATAGCAGTATATCAAAGATAAAGTAGTCACGAGCAGCTTATAAAAAATTATGTTAGTTACAGGAATCTATTATAGAAACTGTAATATATTCCATTACGTACCTGACAGGTAAGTTTCTCGGTTTTCAGTTGGGTATGATTACAATGACTAGCATGTCAAATTAAATTTGAGTTCACAGTAATATATGAGCATTTATAATAAGAATCACCAACACAGCTCCTAATTCTGAGATGATATGAGATGGACTCTCCATAACTACCTCAGTAATGTTCACTTGCATACATTCAGAAGTAAAATTTGGCCTATACTGTATTCTGTAAGGTTTCAGAGGAGTCATTATGTGTGGGATATATTAAACTATCAGGCAGTTTGTTCTGTAAAAATCCCTTTTGTTTTTACACATGCAGTAATTTCTACAAAAGTATATCCCTTTGAAGGGGTAATCATCCTGGGTATTACAGTATTATTTTTGGCATATTATTTTTGTTTTAACGTAAATTATAGAGAAAGCATTATGCATTTTTTCCTGCCTAAATCAGTCGTGTCTGCTACACTTACATGGATCCAAAACTATTGACAGAGGGAGGGTGGAGGAGAGGGAGAGAAAGGGATGGCTTGTTTAAAAAATAAAATAAAATAAAATTCCAGCATCATTATCATTTTCCTTTCCTTCCCTTGCCTCTCCCTCTCCCTTAACTTAAAACATCCCCTGCCCCCCCCCCCAAAAAAAACACACAAAACAAACATACATCTGCAGATGCAAACAGGTGTTGAATATTGTTTAAGAAAAAAAGATAAGTGTAAACTTCAGCCTAGACCTGGAACTGAATTAGCTTTAAATTATACTTCTGGAAACACTTCATGTGGTTGGAAACATACAAGGTCTACATCTAAAGGGAGAGAGGCTGCCCCATCAGGCCTGCATGTACATCCACAATTCCTGAAGGCAAAGGCAGGAACACAATGGCTGATCTTGTTCATGTCTTCAAAACAGTATCAAGAAACAGTATCGAGTAAAGAGATGAAGGCCCAGTTGGAGGGTAGGTGAAGGAGAGAATTCTCCAAAGAGCTGCTGTAGTGTTTGGGATTTTCATGTAAGGTAGGGAATGCCCCACAGAGTGTTAAAGGTATGTAAAACCAGGCTGTATTAAGACAAAATTATTCTCCTCATCCACATGTAACTCAAGGATTTTCTTAATTGGCAGACACCCTTTTTCCAGGAGAAAATCTCCAGTTAAGTTCCTTAATGTGGATTGGATATCTTTGATCTCATATCTCCAAAGAGGAAAAAATAAATAAGTAAATAACAACAGACAACAGCATTAGATGGGGGAATGGTGAAAACAGGCGGTCTTTCTTCTGTAAAACATACAAAAAGCCAAACCTCACATTACCTTCAATACTAGCCAAATATACAAAAGCATGTAGAAAAGCGTAAGAATTAATTCATTTTAAAGCGATTAATTCATATATTTAAAGAGGAGAAGTCCAAAAATTTATGGGAGCTGCTAATAAATATATTATTGCTCAGATATGAGTAACAGGACTTTTGCAATTATAGTACATTGGACTTCACTGGTTATAGGCCTTATACCTCCTTATAGTTATAGACTTTTATACCTCCACTGTTGGGAATTAAATATTAAACTATTTTGCACCAGTAAGTATCCCAGATCTATAATATTTTTTCCCACCTTGTCAGAACCTCATGAGGAGTTACTTAAATCAGGCCAAGAAGACACCACCAGTGAAAAACATTATAAATAGATTTGCTGTTACACTGGAAGATTATTATTATTTTATTTTTTTCTGGTGCCTTATTGGTCATTTGGGGCAGAGTGGCTGGAAAGCTGTGCAAAGGAAAAGGATCTGGGGATGTTGGTCATTGCTCTCCTGAACATGAGCCAGCAGTGTGCCCAGGTGAACAAGGCCAACAGCATCCTGGCTTGTATCAGGAATAGTGTAGCCAGCAGGGCCAGGGAGGTGATTGTTCCCCTCTACTCTGCTCTGGTGAGGCTGCACCTTGATTACTGTGTTCAGCTATGGACTCCTCAGTACAAGAAGGACATGGAGGCCCTGCAGTGTATCCAGAGAAGGGCTATGAAGCTGGTGAAGGGCCTGGAACACAAGTGCTATGAGGAGCTGGGATTGTTCAGTCTGGAGGAGAGGAGGCTCAGGGGAGACATTATTGCTCTCTGCAACTACCTGAAAGGAAGGTGTGGGAAGATGGGGGTTGGCCTCTTCTCACAGGTAACTAGAGATAAGACAAGAGGGAATGGCCTCAAGTTGCACTAGGGGGGAGTTCAGGTCAGAAATTAGGAGACATTTCTTCTCAGAAAGAGTAGTCAGGCATTGGAACGGGTTGCCCAGGGAGCTGGTGGCATCACTTTCAAGGAAAGGTTGGATGTGGTGCTTAGGGACATAGTTTACTGGGTGATATTTGTAGTAAGGTAATGGTTGGACCAGATGATCTTGAAGGTCTTTTCCAACCTTAATGATTCTATATGTCACTATCTGGTGACTGACTTTCAGTGATAAATCTATCTATGGGAGTCCTAGCCCAGGAATTGCAGGACATTGCATTGGGACACTGTGTCTGCTATGCACACAGGAGAAAACCCTTCTTGCCACACAATGTTCATACATAAATTTCTATATTATTCCAGAGACAAAGTCAGGGTACCATGTCTCCCCACATCCACCAGCAGTAAATTGGCTTATGAATTAGTGATGCCCAAAGCTACGTTCACCTGTTTGTTGAATCCACTTTGTGTTAAAGAAAGTGATTTTTAACAAGGCAGTCTCTGACATAATCTAGCTTCTTCAAATGTGGAAAATAAAACAAGTGTGTATTTTGCATTCTGGTGATTTCAAGATGGGACAATCTACAAAAATGTTGTGGCAGCCTGTGCATGCATGTCTTGGGAGTGGCAGGCCAATTCTTTATTTTCTTCTGTGTTTTCTTCTTGAAACACTACCTTTCGTCCATAGCCAGTATTGTTTCAGGAGTGATCTTAATATGTTAAAGATGGTCTTGCAACAAATGTTCTGCCACTTTTTAATTATTTGCACTGGGTTTCAAAGCAGTCATGATGCAATTTACAAGAAAAGAAAACTTCTATAACCATTTGAGAAAGTTTTATCTGTTGCATCATGGACATTTGGAAGTTCAACTGTACAAGCTTGTATTTTTTGTTTGTTTGTTTTCCTGAGAAATAATATAATAAAGAAGAAAATTAAAAGGTAAATCTGATTTTGACATTCACAACAGAATGTCAAAATGAAAATCAACCAAAAACACAAAGAAGAAAATAAAAGGGAAAAAAGCTATAAAGTAACAACCAGGCGAAAGTCTGCACTATTTGCAGAAGAGTGACTTGTGCTGTGCTGATAAATGTAATCATTGCATAACACAGGTTGATTAATATCACAGCATGGCTGACTCAGGGCACATGTCTATCAGCTTATCAGAAACCTAATATGCAATGTTGCTTTTTTCCAATAAAGGAAGAAGAGACAAAAAAGCACGTGACTTAAGGCACGCAGAAGTTAAATACAATGTAATGTGGCACAGTTAAAAAAAATAACGCAAAGAAGCAAGTTAGTAACTAAGAGGAAAAAGAATAAAATGAGCAGATGAGAGAAAAGGGCCCTGTGAAGAGAAGAGAGGATATCATCTGTCCCACTGGGGAGAGTGCAATGCACAAGCCACAGGCAGGGTGGCAGGTGTCTGCAATGAGATGGCCATTGACAGGGAAGTCAGAGAGAGGGCTCCAACCTTCACGCTCAGTCCTGGCTCTTTTGCTCTTACCTGCTGAAATCCCTGTGGGATTTTTGGATTCACACACTAGCTGTAAATTCCCTGCTAGCTCCCATGCTTCTGTCCCTGAGAAGGTTCAACAACTTTCCCTCTCAGGTTAGTTTTTGTGAACATTTCCACTTCTTCAGCTCTGCTTCATCTTCTGGACTGTTGGAGCAGCTAAAATCGCTTTGGAGCACATTTCTTATCTCTGAACCATTTATTTGCTATATTTGCAATCTCTACCCTCTAGACCACAGCACGTGGACTTTTTCCTAGTTCACAGGTCAGAGTCTCTTCCCTAACTGAGAAGATTTGTGTTGCATGAACTGCAATGCTATTACAGAGAAATTCTAAGTGCCAATGATGCCAATAGCTAGCACAATGACACTGTAGTACATTGAAACCAAAGGCTTGTAATTAAAACCCACAATCTAGCTGAAAGGAAAGTAAGCTTGGAAAAATAGTCTGAGTGTCTACTGAGAGGCAGGAGCAAGATCTCTTTTTAGCCAATTGGCATAGGTGGAACCATAATTTACATTTTTTAATTTACACTTAATACTAATGTGACTACTTTAAGGTGTATCTAGGGCAGGACCACTATTCTGACAGTGGACAGTTAAGAGAGATATCAAACAGTTGGACTTGATTATCTTAGATGTCTTTTCCAGCCTAAATGTTTCTATGATTTTCAGAGCTCACTGGTTAATGGCCTAAGCTACTACCATTGATTCTTGGAGGAGGTGGGGGGAAGAAATAAAATCACACTATACAAGGTGCCAGCTAAGGAAGACAGACCACAACTAAAGCTGGAAAATCTAGAGAGTAGACGGGAACAAGAGTTGAATAACTTATTTACTGAGAAATGAAGTCAAATAAACATAATAATTCCATCTGGAACTGCTTTTTTTTTTTTTTTTTTTTTTTTTTTTGGGTGCAGTTCATAAAACCAAAGATTGAAAGCTGCCTTTTTATCCATTGGTCTACATTGGCCTGATAATCTGAGGATGCTTAAACACTTTGAAATCTTCAAAGCTTCCCTCTTCCTTAAGATGCAAGAATTTACAAATTGCAAGAACAAAAGCTTTATTAATGAAGTAAAATGGTTCTTGAAATTGAAATGATTAGAATGAATGGGCAAATATTACACTGCAGAAGTTTCTGGTTATGGTTAATAAATGATATATGTTTTGTTCATGACATACAAGCATGAGGTTTTTCACCAACAAACGTTAAAATTATTTAAAATTACTCAAAATACCCCTAAAACATCTTTGTTGACTTCAAGCCTTACACAAAACCTCAGAATTAAAAGTGAAAGTAATATGTATTAAAGGAGCTCAAAGTGATTCAAATAGAGGGGGTTTTACAGTATTCAGAAAGAGTAGTTAGGGTAACACCACAATCTTCTGGACTAGAGTATAAAACTTTTAAAATGTTTTCTGTTTGTTTTACTTCTGAGAGTTTATCATATATCTTATAGTACTGATTTAAAAAAAATAAAGAAATAAGTGATTAAGTACTTCTTCACAAACTTCACAAAACTTCAAGCATTAATGTTTGGCTTGCTGCTCCCTCTTCCACTTTTATGGGGCAGCTATGTTCCAGGTTGTTATGAACAAATATGTTATATTTGACTGAAAATCCTCATAATAAATAAATATACTGGAATAGGATACTGCTCTGTTTTCAAGCCAAGAGGCTAACTTTTATATATTCAGAATTGTGCCTATGATAGCTGTATTAAACAATAGCAATATTTTATTCTGAGTTGTGCTGTATTAAAAGGGCTTCTTGAAATATGTTTTGCCTTCTTTGATGATTGTTTTCTTGCAAAGATAATTCAAACCAGCAAAGGCCCACCCAGTCAGAGCAATAAAAGGTCTAGTCCTTGATGAACAGTATTTGTAAGCACTCACTACTAATATTAATTAATTTGATAATTTATCCTCTTTTTCTATTCATCAGTTGTCTCCATGTGGTTTAAATATTCATTCTCTATTCAAAACTATTCACAGTGGATTCATTTCATTCCTCTGTGGAGGACCAGCATAAGGCATATGCATCACTTCAATCCTCTAAATAGTGTTCAAGTAAGTCTCAAAGCTCTATATTGTCTTTCTGCTCATGAATAAATTTTACTATTTGGCTGGATGTAGATTCTTCCTGAACCACTTGTTTCAAGCCACTCTCTGTGCTTCTGCTGTTGCTGTGATGTCTCAGACTATGGCCCCAAAACTTCAGCCTCATAGGTTGGGAAGTTTAGTTTTACACTTAGCGGTGCATTCACAGCACCTCCTAAATGCAGTGATGTTCTGCATCAGTGACTTGAGCCCGGTTTACTGAATAAATACAGACCAGCAGTCTGTGCCTGAATGTGTTTTCCACATGCCCTGTAGACTGATCAGACCCACTGCCTCTGGGATATTCAGATATCCTGGACAAATGTCCAAAGTCTTTTCATTTCAACAAGACTTCTGGTGAAAAAACACATACTCAGAGATGTCCAGACACAGTGTAGGCTTAAGCTTGAACTTGTAGAGGAAGGCACCATCATTTTCTTACACACATAGGGTAACAAGCACAAGAGAGCACACATTTGTGGTTGAATTTCTTACGTCCTGCACCACAAACAGGCTAGCAAAAAATAAGCAGAAAACTCCAATAAGATTAGATAGTTAAAACCTGAACTGAGCTGAATAATTTCAAGTCCAGACTTTGCTCTTTTTGCAAATATTCTGCCAGTAAACTATTTTCCTATATTTTATGTACAAAGCAATCTCAAAGGATGAAGTCAATTGCAAGGTTTAAGTGAGTAATTGTAGAAATGCAGGAATATTTTTCCAGCTGTGGCACTGACCAAGCATCATTTTCCATGACTTTTTTTTTTCTTTTACAGTTCTGTATCATAATTAAACCAGAGCTGAAGTAAACACTTTACTCTCTCTAACAAACGGACTTATCAGAAAGTTACTTTGACGGTGGAAGATAAGATAAAAAGGGAGCTTTCATTAAGAACCCAGACAGAGCTTCTTCATTCATTCTCCAAAATTCATTATGTAGATTGGCAAAGAATGAAAGGTAGCTGTGGGAGGAATGAAGAGACATCATTTTTATACAACAAATATGCTGTAGTGATAAGTGATAGAAAATGGTGGTGTGCATACTTAAAAGTTCAACTAAGGAAATCCTTTGCCATGCAAAACTGACACAGTTTAGCCTCATCACCTATTAATATTACTGGAAAGTTTTAAAAGATACTGCTCTGAGAACACTATGCCAGATTAGGAACTGGAATTTAAACAAATGCAACCTGCAGGAAAGACAAGGGCATTTCTAACTACCTTTGCCACTGTGAGCTTCTACAGAGTTAAACAGATCCTACAATTCAACAAGGATGCTCAGGAAGCTGGCTTCCACTTGCATTTGAATTACATATGTGCAGTTCCATGACACACACATGCTCAGAAAACAAATAGCAAAGTGCTGCAAACTGCTTGTCCTCAACACACACCTGGGCTGTTTCCCAGCGACATACACCAGCTACACTGTTTTCTCTTAAAGCGTACTCTCTGAGCCAGAAAGATGAGAAACTAACATGAGAATGATATATCATGTTCAGAAAACACAGCTGGTATGTCCACACCTAACTTCTACCTGATCCTAAGTTCTTTGAGCTCTCAAAATTTTTTCCCACAGGCAACAGGGGTTTTGTGTGCAAAAAAAGAGCATGGTACAAAAACACAGTAAACACTATATAGTATAGCGATGATATTCAAAGAGCAGACCTTTGAGAACTGTCATTTCACCTATTTTGTTAAAGTAATTATCTCAGGCTGTTCTGAAGAGATGAAAAGAGTCAGTATCTTTTATGTGTAACTGATTATCCTTATTGTCAACTTTGAAGTTTGTTCATATTTTGGTTGCTGGTTTTGAAAGTGAAACTTCCCTCATTGAAGCGGAGCTCCTAGCCCTGACCGGGATTCCACTCTAGTAGCATATTTTTTCCCCTGTAGCACAATACTCATTAGTTTATGCTACATAGCCAGAGGAAAGACTCACACATCCTTTAAAATCCCTGTCTTCCCTCAAAAATGCAACAAAAAACGGTGTGGCATTTCAGGAAGCTAATTAAATTAATTGATGGAGAATAGCAGGCACAACTCCTCTGAAAGTAATGAAGGTAGCCCTGTTTATCCTGAGATTTAGGTTGGCTCCCACTGTCAGCTATCAGTTGATAGAGCAATTGCAATGACAGCATGAATCATAATGCAAAAAACATGTTACATATTGAATGATAGATGAGTGAATTTCAGGCCAATTCCTACTGGATT
Organism: Anser cygnoides; assembly: GCF_040182565.1. NCBI lineage: Eukaryota > Metazoa > Chordata > Aves > Anseriformes > Anatidae > Anser > Anser cygnoides. Next base: position 60,684,052 of record NC_089874.1, read on the forward strand.
GTTCTTTGTAGTCACTCAACGGATCAAAATATCTCCTGACTAGAACCACATGGCTTGCTTTTGAAATTTCTGCTACTGAAGTGCGTGAGACATTGTCTCCATGGCCTGTGACAAGGAGGGGCTTCAGTCAGATGGCCACCTGTCATTTCAAACATCAAATACTGAGTATTTTTTAATGTGCCCTTCCATCAGACTCTTTTCCCAGATGCATCAATGTAAGGTCTATTCAACAGGAGGTGTCTCCAAGAGACATGGGAAGTTATAAATTTGCCATGCCATCTCTGCAACTTGTTTTGGGATAAGACAGTAGGTTCCCTATGCTCTACAAGCTTAACAGTCTTCCTAGCTGCTGCCAAGAAAATGGAATTGCAACCTCAGCCAAAGGAGACAGGTCCTAAGGCAGCAAGCCTCTGGGACAAAGCTCTGTTAATACCTGCTTAGTAAAATAAATAAATAAATAAATGCTGATTTGCTTACGACCTCTGAAAAACTGTTAGAAGTAAAAATGGAACTGGCAGCCTCTGGAGATTCCACCGCAAAGCAGTGCTTCCCACTTTCTAGGAGCATAAGCACTGCTATGTAGTACAGCAGACAGGAAACTTTTGTATTCCTTTGATCTTTTTCTTGCTAAACTGCTTCAAAGTTATCTATTTTTTTGCTTGGATAAATATGCAAAAAGACACACACAAAAAAGCCTGTTTTGGTGCCCTACCAGTTCCACAGATTTAATAAAGAATGTTTCCCCTTTTCACTTCATTCTGCTAGAGCATGCAAATTCTCTAAGCAATGCCAGAGGTGATATAACAAGATGATGGCACCACATTTCATTCAATGTTTCCCCTCATTATGCACTTGAGGAGACATTAGGAATCCTGACTTCCATTCCATTTCTCTCAGGTGGTGCTGAATCACAGTCAACAGCAGTGAAAAAAAGTTGTTTTTGGCAATTAATGCATTTACATTCTTTTATTTCCTTGCATCAAAATCAAAGTTGCCAGCATACTGTTAGTATTGTTTAAACCACAGAAAGTCCTAATAGTCATTTAAATCATATTATATAGTGCACTAAATTCTTGCTCCTCCTTTTCCATGTCCCAGTTCAAGTGATTTTGGTTTGTCTCGCTCTCCAAACTATTTGAAAAAGACTGGAAAGATGAGAAACATAACAGAAATCTTTAGAAAGTTCCATCCATTACACAGAAGCACTCATAATATATTCTTTTCAGGAAGGGTTAGAATACAGGATATATTTCATGTTTTAAAAAGTAACAGCCAAAAAAGGGGCGGGGGAATGGATCGTGCACAGAAACTGTAAAATTATAGCCCTCTTGTTTTGGATCTGTTTGCTAATGTGCTCAAAAAGATCTGTGCTTCATCATATTTTATAGGGAGGATATACAGTATGTGCTCTATGGGGAGCCTATATGAATCCTAACATTGCTCAAAAGGACAGTTAAATAAATGTCTCCACCAGTCAAGTCACTGAAAAATTTGTATTCCTGCCAGCTTGCTTCCAGCCTCTTTACATCGATTGATTGTGGTGACAGCAATTATGTCATCCATAAAGTTAAGAAGCTGGGAATCCTTACATCAGCTCTCAGCTTCTCTTTTTTGTCCCTCCTACAGTTATCACTTGTTATTCTCAGCACAACCATATTTTCTAAAAGAGAGACTGTGTATTAAAATATGGTTGAGTTTCAGCTGCTCTAAAAAGATTGTCATCTTCCTTAATCCCCCAACATGCCTCATTCAGACTACCACAGGCTGCAAGAGGAGGTGTTTTTTTTTCCTTCTTTTGTGTGACCACATACAATACCCTTTAAAGCAATCCATCCCATTCAGCGCTTAACTGTTAATATTTTGTTCCCACCTTAGCAAAACACAGGTTGATGCTTGAAACTAGGGTGATTCAGCCAGACATCCAGCTCTATGAATCTATTGTTTTTCAGGCAGTACAGGGGGCAACTACACATTTTTTCTGGGTTTATCAGAACATCTTCTATGAGGGATGTCAAGGTGAACAGTTTTCTGAAGCACAGCTTTCTTTTTTATGCTCTTTTCTGGTGCTCCCATTTCAGTACAGACCTCTGGGAAACTTTGGAAACTCACTTGCCTCTGTTTCCTTTATTTCTCCTAATGTCCACAAGGCATATTCAATAAGGCTACTGGTCCACAGCAGAATCTCTACAGCTGCTGAAGAGGGAGGAAAAAGATAATCTAAAACTATGCCCCAGTTACTTTCCAGTGAAAAGCTTTAGTTTTGTGATAAATACCAGCATATTCCACCTTAAAAAATCACTGGCAAAAATCTGTCTCCTATTGGCAGTACTGTTGGCAGAAGTCTGTGTCTAATAGATGGGTGATACATTCATGGACAACAATTTATGATTCTGGCACTGCTGCATTTTATGGCTGTCTTGCAATGAGCCATGGTTTTCTCTTTTTTTCTCCAAAAAACATTCCAAATCCACTCAAATACTGAATTCAGCACAGCTCTGCTTTTACATCACAAGTCCTTCACAAGGAGTAGGCCCCTGAATTGACTTCTGAGAGGACACCAACAGCATGTACTATCGTTGGGTGACCACTAACAGAGGCTGCTTTAACTAGCAACACGCTATAGCGAAATTCTCAGTAGCATGGGAAACTGTGTCTTAATAGCAAGGCTCTCATCACTATTCTCCCACTCACAGAAAGGGTAAATCGGGTAAGCTGGCTGCATCAGCCCAGCTAACTTACAACGCACATAACAGATGAGATGTGTTCAACAGCAGACCTTGAAGGATCAGGCCCAAATGGCTCCACAGCTGTCTACCACTTAAAATTGTTACTCCTACTGGCAAGTCTCCGAGTAGTGGCAGGAACACTCAAACTGTATCTCCTGATGTTGAACACACACTAGTTAGTTTACTGCTTGGTACTAATAAAAGGTTTCCAGAGAAGACTGACTCCTGTGCAGCATGCAGACCTTCCTTGTACCACTTCCAAGAGGGCTTTGAGCTCTCTTCACAATTAGCTCCAAGTAATACTCTCTTATTTACCTTGTCAAGGAGAGATGTACAGCAAAGCCAGTATTCCTCCCATCATCTAAATTGTCTATGATGAACACAACTTCTATATATAAACACAAAAATGAAGAAATATTTCCAAACCAAGTTCTGAGTCTATTTTTTCCTTCATTGAGATGTTATTTTTTATCATGCGCTATCCTGAAGTTTAGATAGCATTACCCTTCACTTAAGCTACAACACTTGTCAGACTTAACAGACATTTCACAATAAACTTAAATAATGATGTTGATTAATTAAATCCTATCAAGCAGGAAAACCTGACTTAGGGGGACTGACATAAAGCCAGTAGTTGTGTAATTCAGAGGCTGGGTAAAGTTATTAGTGTTCTAAGTTTCACGAGAAAAAAAAAAAAAAAACAGCTTACATGGTACTTACACTTTTCATAGGGAAAAATGTTCAGATGGAAAATAACACTTACTGCAGCAATTTCAAACAAAAATGGTGTTGTTTATATAAATACTGCTTTGACATTTCTGTTTAAAGAAAGCTAGATGAAATTATATTTGAATCAAAAAGTTGATTTAAAACTAGTAAAAAAAGTGTTTTCATCAACGTATTTTGAAAATTTTAAATCTCACAAAAGACGTGAATCTTGGTCTTTAGATTTAAACATGCATAATATTTTGGAAAAGTCAAGACTAAATCAATTTATTATTTTTTGGTGTGGTTTTAAGCTAATGTCTACATTTATTTAACAGAATTCTTCCCAACTATTCTTTGGGAAGTTTTTATGTCTTCCCCATCTATAAAATGTATTGGAACACTTTATCTAACATAGCTGTCAACAGTTTGACACAACAACAACAAAAAAGGGAACAACACATACACTGATTAAAAACATTAGTCAATCAAATCAGTCCAGTGCAATGTCAATTATTTTTTTCTATATTGATTACAGTTTTATATGAATTAGCTAACATGATTTTTCCCCAGTAACAATTGATTAACTTTCTGTTAGTTTAAAGACTTTGTTTTACCTTACTCTAAATCTTTCATGCCATCAAACAACTGATGATCTTCTCTCCCACATGTGTGAAATTTTTACTTCTGCATGCTCCACTGAATTTCTCTCTAATATGCTTATGGGGGATATAGGAAAGCAACTTGGAGCCTTCAGTTCCAAGATGCTGTATGAGCATGCCTGGACTGTGAGTATAAGGGAGAGGTGCCGGGCTCTTCTGCAAGAAAACATTGAACTGTTTTTGATATCTGACCTAGGGATGCAGTGTACAGCTGAGAGCCCATGTAGTCATTTTTTCATGAACTTTATTCTGATGGAGAACACTCGGATGGTCCTATCCGTTGTTTCATACTAAATCTCATGTGTTTTCTCCAGTTTGCTTGCTTTTTAAAATGGCCAGATCCTTTGAGATTTACATGTATTTTAGCATACTTCCTAACAAGTATCACCTGTTAAAAACACCATGTCCTTCCCTTCATCCTTCTGTTGGAAGTATATATATAAGAAAGGATACTCAATGCATTAGAGGCATTTTCCTTCCTGGCCAGAGCAGGACTGACTTTTGGGTGTCCCAGGCCCCATCATGAAGAGTGTCAGAAGTGAGCCTGGAAATACTAGGCTAAAGCTTCTTGGTCACTGGAGCTCTGAGAACATTTAGCCTCCTTTCTGTCCTTGTCCCCAGCTATGCATTCCAGCAGCTGTCCCTGCTGACTTGCATGGAGTCAAACCTCCCACCTCACTGGACACCTAGCAGTAGCTCAAACTCCTGCTGAAGTTCACACCTTCCATGGAGGAAAACATTCCTACAGTTTCCTCTCATGACCTTCTTGCCCTCTCTGTAGAGGATATACTTCTGATCTCATTAATCTGTACATTGGACAAACACCTGCTATCAGCAGAGCTCAGGCAGGCTCTGTATCAATACGGGATGTTCTAGGCCTGGAATTTTAAAGAGCAGTTGGCATTTCCCATTTCAGCAGTGCAAGAGACAAGTGAATTTTTCAGCAATGATCCATTCGGAAAAGTGGCTTGGATACTTTGACTACATCCACATCAGGATCTCAGGTGTTACAACATGTAGCTTTTGGATGTCCTGAGAGCTACTGGAGTCTCCAGGGCTGCCTCAGGGCCTGTATTGCAGCTACATGGTCCAGTGAGGATTGCCATCTGACAAGAGGAACATGAGCACAACTTACAGATGCCTCATTCTTCAACAACAACAAAAAAGAGTGCTTCTTTGTGCATGGGATTCTCAGCTGTAAATTCTCAGCCTGGACTCAGGTACCAAAACTAGCCCAGTATTTTCTCATAAAACACAAGATAAATGATATTCTCTTAGGAATAGCCTTTGTAGTATATGGTCTCACTGCTCACTTGCTAAGTTTGGAGCAGCCAAGTGAGGTCTGTAAATACATGTTATTAGACCTAATGTGCTAATGCTCAATCTTGCCCATTTTATCCGTCATTAAACATTGATTGGCTCAAGAACCTCACTCCAACCTTTCTCATCCATTATTTGAGTATCTGTTACCTGCTGCTTGCACGTTTAATTTCAAATCTTCCTCCCCTTTCTCAACCAATGAGGAATTAAATATTTCCACAATGTAGAGCTTTTCAAACTCAGTCTGATTCTGCTACTTTGACAAGGTATTCTCCTGAGGACAGGAAAGCCCAGAACAAAATCCCTACCACAGCCAGCCAGAACAATCTAGAAATACCTCTGTCCCTTGTCCCACAGCAGTGCCATTAGGTCCAAACACTACCCCAGGGAAATCAGAAACATCTCATCCTAGACACTGGCACATTGGGAACAAAACCAAAAAATCCCTTCTACCTTCCTCCAATTCACGCTATTTTGCCCTTCAGACTTCCAAGCATTTTTTCCATTTGGGCAGCCCCTCTTGAGGCCCAAAGCCTATAGCCTACATGAACCCCCCCAGTCAGCACATGGGCTTTGAAGTCACTTGGCTTCCCGGTGTCAAGCAGAGTAACCCATACATGAATACTTTCAAAAAACAGGGCTCTGGAGTCTGCTGCCAGGTTATGGTCAGCTGTTTCCCAGGGGCTTATCATCACTGTGGCTAACTACAAACTAATGAGCAGAATTCACCTCTGACTCAAGTTGCTTAAAGCCTGTGGACTTAAGCCAGAAATAAACTGGAAAGTTTTTAAAACAGACACATAAATTCAGGAATAAAATGGATTCAGGAGGGAGGACTGAAAGGCAGGATTTATAAAGAGGATTGAATAAAATCAGAGGTTTAAGGATCCAACCAAATGTAATTATCTCCTAATGAATACATGCTCTAAGACCAAATGTGTACTATGATACTATAGCTTGAGAGAGGAAAAACAGTTTGTTTTCTTCTGAAAGAGCTTAGTTTCCAAACAACGACAACAACAAAAAGCACGCAAACACCACAAACGTTCCCCAAAAGAGTACGTGAGGGGTGAAACGAGACCTGCACCCCTTGGAGGCGGAACGCAACACACACCACAGTGTCACCTGGACTTCTGACACTCTCCGCATTTATACTTAATCAGCATCAGTCCTGATAAATTATTTACCCTGGAGGAATGCAATGGGACGCCAGTTTGTCTGTGCATATGCTCTCATATTCTCCTAGACTAAATAAGCAGGGTTGGGGGCTGGGAATGAGCCCTGATTTCTGTCAGTGGGACCCTTTCTACACTCTGTTGGCTCCACTTCATACAGCACTGGCGTCCCCCTGTGACACAAGGCATGTTTGATACACCCTTGACATGAGTCTCCTTAAAAGGGAAGTTCAGGGTAGTGATCATGCATCAAAGTATGTTAGACACAACAGGTCTCAGAAACAATAAACTATCACATAGTGAGGTTGAATGAGGAATGAAATCTAAGGGGTAAGAGATAATGCTTAGCATCCAGAGGAAAAAAACAGCACTGATATCCCAGATAACATAATCTCGCCTAACCTTACTTTTAAGGACCTGGTTTAAGGCTGTAAAGGTCAGTTTTGATTGTAAAAGTACACATTCTCATGCAATGCATTGTCCTTACATTGCAGTTGCATTTATATAGCTCATTTTAGACAACACAGGTAACTTTGCATGCAAAAGACGTTAAAGAATGTTGGAGTGCCTGCAGGGAGCTTGGTTGTAAATTTTGGTTGCTTACAAAATTGTTTAGTCATAGCTTTAATATAAAATTTAACCTAGATCTTAAAACAGATTTCACTTCTAGAGCCCTTCCAGGCAAAGAGTTGCAGTCTAATACACCTGATTTTAGATGGATTTGATGGGAGATTAGACTGTGTATTAAGAATGATTTACATCTTAAAAAAAAAAAAAAAAGACCCATGTACATGTAGACAAAAACAAGCACTCAATAAGAACACAAAGAACAGTCTCCACAGATAAAGCATAGATTAATGGTAGATTCCCTATTTGCATTTCTTCCCTTAGGTTTTCCATATGCTTTACAAAATAAAAAGCTATTAGGCTATGTGAAAACAACACTAGCTTTCCCCGTGACACTTCGGCATAAACAGGTGAAAACATCATGATAAAAGCTGGAAAATCATTGTTAAAAGGTGGAAATAGACAAAAAGGCCACTTGAACACAGAACCATTTTTGAGTTCCTCGTGACCCATAAGAATAATCTGGAATCCAAGCAGTTATGGTCAGAAACCTACCCAAACTTCAAAGGAATTTGGAAAAGCAACAGCAGCAATGCCTTTGAGAGTGGGTTCTTAAAAAGAAAATAATGTGAGCACAACAAAGACAGAACTCCCTGCTCAATTGAACATCTCTTCACAGTCAAGATAGTATTGTCATCCCTGGGGTACAAGATTACTCTAAGAAGCCATTCCCCTACCTCTTAAAATAGGTTGCAAACAAGCAATTTCTGCTTTTAACACAAGCCTACTTCAATTCTCTTTGAATATGAAGGGAAAAAAGAAGAAAAATGCTCCATACCTCCTCCTATCTTTGGACCAACACTCATCCTTTATCACAATGCCTAGAGAAAAATTCTGGTAACAGCCTTTTGTTGAAATAAAGGCAGCATCTCCCTGAGGAGTCTGGGAAGAAGAGAAAAGAATTAGCCTGGCTAGAAGAAAGGAACGAGGGTGATGAGATGGAAAACAGAGATGTTGATCTGGACTCAGTACAGGATCAGAGATGGGAGGGAAATATGACTCTAAGTCACCCATCTGCTCTCCTAATTCTGGAACAGAATGAAACTGTACCCAGTCTGCCCAGACACAACTCCTACACGCCTGGGTGAGGAAAGTGTGCAGCATATAGATGACTCCATTGGATTTATTCCATTTCTACCAGGAGAATTTCTGGCTGCCTTGTTAGGGCAGGCCTTGGTTCCCTGAGCAGCATAAAGTCAGTATCTTCCCTGGGGGACTGTGAAACCTTTTCTCCCTGCTGTTTTTGTATTCTCACCATGGACCTAAGAATTATGGCAGCACTGGCAAAAACAATCATTAGAAATATCTGTAAGCTTTTCACGCTCACTTCACTCAGCATACAGACAGGAGATGACCAGGTCTCTTGATTGAGAGAGAGAGAGGCTGCGTAGATTCCTGAGTACAGTTGCCGAAGTAAAACACTTCAATTATGAACAACCCAGATAAGCTAGAGCCATAGACTGTAATGACAATTGAACTACACATTTCATTTTGTAAATGTTTACTAGCAAAATATCTTACAATTTTTTGGATCCTATGCAGTCTGAATGTATTGCTTAGGATGCGGAAGTCACTCATTCAATGGTATTTCTGTTTGTATTTGTAGCACCACAACAGACAAATCCAGTTCTGAATATACACGTCCATATTTATCCCCCACAAATTAAAGATAATTTGGATGAATTGCATATATATATATCAGAAAACTGAAAAAAAATGTTTTGAAAGCTTGTTCGAGTTGCTAAAGGATAATGGTCTACTTATCTACTACATCTTTATTTACAAAGCCAAGTGCAGAAATTAAAAATTAAGGGTATAATAAATCTTAGACTGCTCACAGTCAGAAAACAAAACAAAACAAAAAACAAAAAAACACAACAACAACAACAAAACATTCTTCTCAAGAAAGTATTCTTCTCAATAAATGTTTTGGAGTTGATGGTAATATTTTTGCTATCTAGATTTCAATTAATAATTGATTTTAAATACACTACTAAGTGGGATTTGTCAGTCAGAAAGCTTTTATGGTTTGGGGTTTTGTTCCTTTCCTTCTTTTTAATAACACACTTAGAAGGGTGGTTTCTTGGTTATGCTGTAATATATTCACTTCAACAGAATCACTTCCAAGGAAAACAACAGCAGAAGTTAAATGACAAAGCTTTATAAAGTGAAGCAGTAAGACCAAAACACTGCAACTTAAAGTTGGAAAAAAACTATGAAACTGTTCTGCCATGTGATAAATTAAATATATAAATGCACTTTTGTAGTCTGAAACAGAGAAACATTATACATCAAAATTCCAGCATAAAGTTTATATAGTCACTTCTTTGTGTGTGTGAAAATGTCATATTTTTATTTTTAATATTTTGGAAAAAAAAATTATGTTTTCCCCTTGTTATAATGTTATTGCCTTCATCGACTGCCTTTCAACTTTCTTCCTCATCAATCTCTTTAACATTTTTTACTTGCCCTAATCTTTTTCCCTCTTATTTGGCCATTGACCAAAAAATGGAGGCAGCAGACAGATGTGACTAGAAAAACTGGGTTTTTAATTCTAGTTCCCTTTAAATAAAGGCTAAGCATTTTGTATGCAAATTAAGTTAAATCATCCCTTGACAAGGGAACGTAAGCACAGCAGAGGATCTCTGTGCATGTCCAGATCCTTCTCCTATGTGTAATAGGGATGTGACTGCTGTACTCCACAGGGACTTCAAAGCTTCAGCAGTGTGAGTGCAATTAGCATGCACCACTTAGCTGGAGAACTTGCATGCGAGAATGGATGCTGCTGCCAAAGACAAAATAAATGCAGCCTCAAGGCAAAGAGGCAAGAAAATCCGAATGGATTTTCTCCCAATCAGCAAGCCTGCCAAAACTAAATGGCTAATGATGGAGCAAGATATTCCATCATGTCAGCATTTCCTCTTTACTTGCACATGCAGAGGGTCTAGGGCGAGTCACCAGTTTACAGCTTGTCTCAGACTAAAAGAATAGGTCTCCACTGGCACTGAGTGGATGGGTCTCCATCTGCTCCATCACAACTTGATTTCAGAGGTATGGCCTCCACCTCCTTCCCTCTACAAATGAGCTTGAGCCCTGCAGTTTTCCCTTAATCTCTTGGTGATCACATTCATGTGAAAGATAACCACATTGCTCCAGGGGACAATTCAATTTCCCAATGTGCTTTTATAATAGAGAGTCTCTGTTTTTTAACAGAAACACAGTATGTGCATGGAATAGCACAAAAATACAAATAACCAGTATGACAACACTATCTGATGCCACTCTGTTACTTACGAATCCTTCTCCTAACCCTCCCCTCACTCTCTACATTAACAAAATTACAGTAATATCCAAGCCACTAAGTAAAAATGTTGCATATGTATGTAGAAAGAATTCTGAACAGAATCATTTACTCTTGTTAGAAACCGTGCATTTCATAGATTATGCTGCCTTTATTTTTCCACTTGGTTAGAAGTTTATTTTTTATTTTTTTAAATGTTAAGTGCAAATACACTGTCATCTAGCAAAAGTAACTTTTCATTGCTTTTTAATTTTATTTGTCCATATCCTGCCTCCTCATCTTCTGTTTTCTTTCTGGAACATATATCTCCATCAGCAGGAAACCCTTCATGTGATGTATATTTCAAATAGCTCACTTTATGAATCTGTGTTCACCATACTTAACTTCTGCAGAACTTCAAAGTAATGTCCCATGTTATTTTGAGGAGCATTTTATGGTGTCCTTCAGAGCACTGACTTATGTTATATGGTTCAGGCCCTCTTTATTTTCAGCCATGAAAATCAAGAAGAAAGGAGAAGGTGAAGTTAGGAATGAATCATTTATTGCACTACATACAACTACAGCCATTGTATGCAGCCACTAAATAATCTGCTTGTATGAGTTTCCATGTAACAATTCCTACAGTTGTCACAGAGACCTTGTGAAAACAGAAGGGGTGATTTTATAATTGCAAATGGAAGGAAACAGGTCCATGGCACAGTATCTCTGTTAGAAACCCTTGATCTGAAGTCTGGGATGTTATAAGTTGGCACCAAAATAGAAACACTCAAGTGACAGAGGAACGGACAAACCACAGGCCACCAGATAGGAAAACATATGATACCCTAATGTGAGGCCCCACAGGCAGGAGAGAAGATCTGGACAATGTTACCAAAGAGGAGGAAAGAGAGAGAGAAGCAGAGAGAGGAACTACAAATATAAATGTACAATAGGACCAAAAGCAGAGATAAGGGAACCTATCACATTGTGTTACACTGTCATTTTATTCTTGTACCCAAGATATACCAGTTAGCTTAATTACTTCTCCAATACTGAAAACTTACTTATGTACCCATCTATTTGCCTTATATACACTTCAGTGCTTTATCAGTCTGATCCAAACCCTATGGCAAAGACTGCTATTGACTGGAAGATGCTTCTGTTCAGACAATGCATTGGTGGACCCAAATGCATACTGATATCTCTATTTCCTGATTAACCTGTACTTTTTATTGACTCCTCTTTTAATCTCATTCTATTTAATGCCGTATCATCAATTTTCTGGTAGCCAGATATTGTCATTATGTGGACCTGTTCTTCCATTAGGTTATAGCAAAACTTAAAGTTGCAGACAGCATATTATTATTATCAATTTTTCCTCTTCAGGGTAAAATTTTCATGGCCACTACATAACACAAGGTTTTAAGTGCGTATTTCTTCTGGTGTTATACTGGCTGCCTTCCCCCAAAATAGTTTATCTAGGTATTTGTATGGCACTCATCACCACAGTATCTGGTGTCTTCCAAAATTCAAACCTTATTAATATATGTGCTTATCCACACGGTCTTTGTGTCTGCAGTGCAGTAATACCACCCAAAATAGCTCCTTCCCGCATTCTGAGCTGCAGTCCTCCAAACCTGGCTGCTAAGATATCACTGCTGAAATGCCTGATGATGCCATCCTAAGTGGAGAAGGACAAAATCCCTGTGATGTTCTACTGTACTTGTAAGCAAACCAGTGTCTTAATATATACAGCAAAATCAGGACAGGTACAGTGGTAATCAGGGGCCACTCAACTTCAGCACAAACACAAATTAGATCTTCATTACACTATGCTGACTAACCTGAGAATGAATTGCTGGGAAGCTGGCTTAGAAAAAGCTTTGCCAGGAAATCCAAATAATGCTGAATGAAAGACAGGTGGTGAAGTACCATGTGCTTTTGATGATGAACCCCACCTGTGCTGGTTCTCTGCTCAGCTAAAGGCTGTTCTTGGACCAATGTAAGACAGGACAATGCTGCCTAAAAGCATAGACAGCAAAAACATTGACCAAAGACTGTGAAAGTACAAGTCAGCACTGGAACTAGCCCTTTCAAAATCTTCTCAGTGTCAGCACAGCTGTCAGCAGTATAGGGTATGAACACATACCTCAAGAAGCCTATCTTTACTTAGGATGATCTTCCAATTACATACAAAATCAGCGATGCTGTAGCATTCATGAAAGACAATGGAGAAACAATTCTCACTTCATCAGACTGATAAAACTTGACAAGAAGGATTTTCCTGTAGTCATAGCTTCTACTGAACTGATTTTGTATTTTGTAGAAAGGAAACTTCTGCAAAGACACCAGAGACCTCCCCAGAAATCATAGAATGGTTTATGCAAAACTTCATCCAGGAAAAACAAACAAACAAACAAACAAAAAGTCTTGCTTTTCATCACAGTGCTTACTTATTTCTCAGAAGACTTTGATAAAATGAGTTAATCTGGGATTTGGAATCTCATGAAAATCCTTGGCTATCCAAAAAGGTCTGTTGGTGTTAAAACAGTCCATAGCAGAATCCATGGCTCTTCGTGTGTAAGAGCAAAGCCTGAAAGAATTGCATCTGTCTTTCACGGCAGCAAGTAGTGGTAAGCAACGTTGCACTACATGGTCGCTGCTACTCATTTTGTTTTATGTAACAGAAGAGGACAAGGCATCCGGCAAGCTTGGGATACATATTTTGAGACTGCCTTTTTCAGACAAGGTGCCAAGCCAAAGGTAGTCAAACAGAATATAATTTTCTGTATTTGTGGCAGTACCCTGGTGGGCCATTCCAAACAATAATTTTTCTGCTTCACACTTAAGGAACTTCAAGACAGATTTGAGGACAATGACAGGCCAATCAGCTCTTAATAATGATCTCACAAACCGCCGGTTTAAAGGAAAGCAAAGTATACAGTATATACCTTTGGAAGAGCATGTTTCAGAAAAGATTCTTTATAGGTAGGCAGTACTATCAATGACTGTAACAACACTGATGGAGATACAGGGATTTGCATCTAGATGAAGAGGCTATCCCTTGGCAGGCTTACGCCACTTGACCAGAATCAGCCTAGAATAAAATTTTCCAGGGGACTAAAAGCATTAAGGCTGTCATGTTAGTCATGCTTCTGTGCAGACAAGAGAGTGCACTGTTCTAAATGAAGAAGCACGACAAGGTGACCAAGGGCAAAGTCTTGCTCTGTGCCAACTTCAAATCCACCACAACACACAATGAAATCCACTTATATCAGACTCACTACACAGTCCATGGAAGGGGCAGGATACACTGGTAACCAACTAATCTACTGGGTAGTACATGAGAAAAAGTGCATGTGGACAGCTGCCCATCCACTTGTCCCCATTATTCCCCTATGGCATTGTCATTCTCAGCTTCCCTATTACCTAACTTCTGGTAGAAACCAAAACTTCACTCAGTGTGTTCAGTTCACATATAACCTCAAACATCTCTTTGGGGGGTGGAGAAAAAGGACTTTGATCTCTGAAAAGGTCATTATACTTTATAGCTTTAAGCATGACATGCAACCTTGGGAATGAATCTTTGAACAGGCTTTTTGTCCATGGTACCCACAGCTGCCATCTATTATTGTTAATAGAAATTTAATAGCAATGTTTCACAATCATATCCTTGTAAACAAATAAAAAGGAACAAATGCAGGGTGTTTGGCTTGCTTTTATTTTGTTTGTTTTTGCCTCAAAAATAAAGATTTTCCAATTATATTTTGAGATTCTATACTGTAGCATGTGTTTTAAAATCATGCAAGTCTTTCAGTAGCAGTCAGAACACGTGTAATGAAGAGGACTAGAACAACTTGGAATTTCACTATGTGCTACTGACGCAGACAAACAGGGAACAAACTCTGTAATGGATAAAGAACTTTAATTTCACAAACCTGGCCTCTATCTTTCAAGAGGCATTCCTTAGCAACCACACAGTAAGCCATACAAGCCACACAACAAACACATCTTTACTGATCAGCTGTTTGATTTTTTTTTCTATCAAGTATGCCACATTTTTCAATTAAAATTCTGGTAGCATATCGAGAAAGACCAAAGTCACTAATCTCTTGACAAAAAGAGCTTACTTCATAGCATGCCTTCACAAAGCAGAACATGGTGAACACGTGGTGTTAAACATGCAGTGATTATGCATCTTTAGCGATGGAAAAATTTCTTCTTCTACAGTTCCAGAAGACACTCATTTAATTTTTCTGTACTAAATTTCTGGAAAAAGCTTCCCCCATGATCACCATGGTGCCATATCAGTAGGTTACAGATGTTAGAGAGGTTAAAGAGGTGTGGGAGGAAAGATTTGCAGTTGATAGCAGATAGAGTAAAAAGTTAACTAACAAATTAGACACTAGAACACCAGGCTTGTTTGATGGAGAGACAGCTGTCTCAAAACTAATTTGGGCTTTTCTCAGGAAAATGGTGCTTGATTACATGAGGAGGTATAGTAAACACAGTGGTAAGATCACCTAGTTGAGGCACTTCACAAAGAGATGACTGGAAGCACAGAAAACTCTATCTATGACCTTTCATTGCATAGCAAGATTACATGTGAGCTATCAACTTCAGCATGTCAAAAATCAGGCTCTTTGCACATAAGCAAATTCCCACATAAGAAGAGCACAAAATAAAAAGTATGAATTCTGAGCAAGGCACTTAAAATATGTTATTTCTGCTAAAATCTACAGGGAAAAAAGGGGGGAGGGGATGAGGAGGATGTGTCTTTTTCTCAGTTATATCTCTTAAAATTAACACCAGTAGTGATATCCCTACAATAGAAACATGGATAATTCGTTTCAAGCTGTTGATGTTATAGCAAAGGTATGCATTATTTTGCTGCAAATGGCTGTGGACTTCCTCTATTCGCATGAAGAAAAGAAAGTGCTACAACGCAACCCTTTCTAACTCTTTGCCAGACCATCCACATTACTCAGACTAGCTGGTAAAAATGTGAGCTACTGACCTGCAAGGACAACAAAACTTTATGAGAAGGACAGGACATTTTCAGAGTGTTTCCTCTTTTTGCTATTTTAAGGAGGAAGCTGACAAGACTCCTATTCAATATGTTCAGTAAGGAGTACATGAAAAACACAAAGGCAAATGAAAAAAGATAAGTATGGGGAAAAGAGTAACACAAGACTGAAAAACATGAGTGCAAAAGAATGGATAACAGCATTCTTTTTTTTTTTTTTTTTTTTTCCCCCTCTAAATACCTCCTTGGTCTCTCAAATCTTGCCTTCACTCATTATCTGTGCTCTCCCACTCTCCTGCTTCTCCAAAAGGCCCTCAGAGTCTACTGTAAGTATAAAGAAGCCCTTTTGCACTGAGCCATCAAAGTCTTTTCTGCCTTTGTTTTCCAAATCCATTCCAGGACCTCCAGCCCCCTGGATGTGATGATTCCTACTAAAATAAACACCAGCACTCTCTGAATCTCCCTTCTTATGAGGTATCACATACAGCTACAACTTCAGCTTTTAAGACTGAAAAGAAATGGGGACATCCCAAGAAAATCCTCAAACATCTCCCTAGTGCTCCTGTGTGATATGAGTTTAATAAAATCTAGCTACAATATTCTCTGCAAATGTACTAAGTTTGCTGCTAAATCTCAGCCTTTGCACTGATTCCCATATTCAATGGCTATTCTGGGAGGCCCTGATCTGCTTGGAATAACTCTGCATGTTATCATAGGATGGGATCCCAAGAAACATTGAGATGTACTCCCAGATGTGGCAGAGACACTAATTGGTATCCAAAGCAAATCACCAACTTCTTATTTGATGCGTCTAGGCATATTTTAAATCACTGATTGTCTCCAAACAAAGAGAAGGATTTTTACTTTCCATCAGCAAGGAGTGTGGTTTCCCAATTTCAAAATAGATTCAGAGCAGTAAAATTTCTTTTTAATCAATGATTTATCTGAGGAATGTATTCCCTCTTTCTGCAGGAACAATGATCAGAAATAAGTTCTATTTCTCCAGTTCACTTAACAGAGGTGTTTGCAACTTCTAGACAACAGATTAAGTGCAGACACATCTTTTCCACTAGTTAAATGTACAACGTGTGTTGTATTAGTTTACTTGTCCTTAGCTTCAAGTCAAAAGAATGTAGAAGAAACCAGTTCCATTATAAGTTCTCTCATATGCAAATTCAACTGCTTGTTCAAATATTTGTGAGAACCATGACCTTGCCAAAAAGTGGAAAGAGGCAAACTCAAAGGCTGGCCAAAGAAAATTAATAGAAACTTTCAAACAAAAATGCCCCATCTCCCCCCATTCAATGTTCACACAGTTCCATCTGTTAACTAATGCTGGTAAAGTGATTGGAAGTTTAAAAGTCTCACATTAAGTTAGAGATGGGCACAAATCAAAGCTCTGGAAGGGAACAACCTAAAATTCTCTAATGGTTTGAATTCAAATCTATTTGGCAGCATGGACCCATCTTTGATTTAATGGCTAAGTAACAAATATTTGTCTGGGAGAACATGAACAAACTGCTTCCCGAACATAAAACAGAATCCCTTTGAGATTTTGGACCACACAGTCTTGTTCTTCCTTAATGGACTCCAATAATTTGAGAAATTATATTTTATCTCACATGTAAAATAGAAAGAAGGATGCTTCCAACACATTGAAGTACGCTAAGTTTTTTTATTAACATTATTTTTTTACAGCATAAAATTTTATCGACATTATATCCAGAAATCTTCGGCAAATTAAACCATTTGGTAGAGGAAGACAGAACACTTCCAAGATACATTCAATTTCAAAATTAATCTTATGGGGCCTAATCTCACTTATCTTTTTATCACATCTGAGTTTTTTAAAAACTATTCCAGCTACAGGTTATTAGCTTTTTGTCCTCATGAATTGTTCTTTCTAACCTCTTAAGAAAACCGGGCCTAGCAAGTAATAATAGACACCAAATTCTTTTTAAGTTACTTATGCTTTGTCAAATAAATGTCGCCTCATAACACCACTTAGCAGTTTCACGAAGTTTGCTATTAACAAGTACGCAAATGTCAGAGGAGTCTGAGTGAAAAGGGACCTGAACGTCTAAGGAGATACGGATTGACAACCTCTCAAACAAAACCCTGTATCTTCTGTGTTTTCAGATAGGAGATTGGATGCTAGTATTTAATGTTCTTCATTAACATCAGTATGTTAGACAAAAGTTGCTTTTATGAAATCAACGTAACAATCTGATTTTAGTACAGCGGGTAAAACAGACTGCCTGTGTATGATTACACAAAGTCCACTGATAATATAGTAATGAACATAAGTAACGCACAAAAAATTAATGTTAACATTTATCTAGATAGAAGTATTTACTTAGGTTTGCATTTTGCCTCACTATGATATTCAAGTTTGTTGTCTATAAAGAGTATTTATTCTGTTTTCTATCTTAGCTTTGGATTTTTTTTTCCTATTATTTGTTTAATATTTTAGATTTTTCCACTTCCTGTGTAGTTTTAGAGTTCAGCTGATTTACGGTTCTGTTTTTATTGTTTGTTTGTATAATTTGGTTGAGGTGTAGATAGCTGTCTTTTTTTATTGGTTCATTAAATTGGTTGTTCCCATGGTAACTTTTTAGTACATTTTTTCCTGAGGTTAGAAGGATGCTTTGGGGCTTTTCTGTGGTGGTCTGGTAATCTTCATCAGACTACAACAACATGTCTTTATGTTTTTCCCCATGGTTTGAGTGTCTTTGTTTCTTAACTCTTTGCTGCTTACACAGATCTGGTGGCCTCCTGTACTGCTATTATTATTATACTGGCATTTAAATGAAAGTAAGGGAACATAGGATGTAAAATCCATACAGCAAAAATAGGTATATGATTTAAATATAGCCTGTGCATAGGTCTTTATTCCTTGCCAATTTAAGTAGTCTGTCAGAAGGAGCTCCTATCTTATGCATGGAAGTATGTGTAATGGTCCCAGTATGCGTTGGGCTTAATTCTGCGTTGAATGCCCCAGCCCTTTTACAACACATGAGCAGCAGAACAACAACTTCAGATACAAATTGCCTGCCCCCAAAAAAATTATTTCAAATCTTCCAAAAAATTTATAAGTAATAACAGGTACCTCAAGATCTCTTCTACAAAGCTCCCTGTCCAGGACAAGAGACCAGATTCCCTGAGTGCCATTGCATTCCATCCATGGCAATGGCCAGGGAGGTCCCTGAGGCTGTTCTGCTTTCACATGAGAGCTGGGTACTTATGCAGACAGCCACAAACTTTAGAGAGGTGCAAAACAAGGTGCAAAAATGAAGCAACCCTTCCCTTCCCTGTCCAAGTACAGTTAGAACTTGTACAAGTATACATATGCTTGTAAAAGTACAACTTGTACAAGAACAAGCACAGTTAGAACTTACAACTCAGAACAGGGCATCAGACTCACTGTGTAATGAAGTGATCTGAAACCATATTAAAAAAACCCTCTGTCACAGCTCCCAGCTGAGATGTGACAACAGTAACGGTGTCTGTATTCTGAGGCTGTTTTTTGGAAACCAGTTTGCTAGTTTTGTTAAAACACAGATTCCCTAACAGTGCAAAAGGTGTGCATACAACTCACATATAGTACATCAGGTAGGGAAAAAAGAACAGTACTGATGGACCATGATTAAGCGTAACACATCCATACCCTGGTACAGCTCAGTGCCAGAGAGGTAGTTCAGTTCATTCAGCTAAACAGAAAAAGGAAGCTACACTGAAACAAAGACAAAAATTTAACTTTATTTTGCTGACTACTGGAAGTGTGTACATGCTCACATTTACTCAGAAAATCCAGACCATTTTTCTGCTTTATTTCCTATGAAATTCAGCTTGCTACTTGCTGGACTGAAGATATCAAGTAATATTTCGTCAACCTCCTCAGTTCATTTTATAATGCTAACCCTTTACACTGCTTTGTAGACCAAGCAATCCTTGGTATGAAAGAAAAAAAAGAAAGAAAAAAAAAAGAAAAAGCTATGAAATACCTTCAGGAAAGATTAGCTTTCTCCACTAAATTCTGTAAGACTTGATTCTCATTGTTCAAAGAAATACTATCCAAAAATAGTACTGACAAAGTTTGACATTTTATTTTATAAAGGCAATTCTGCTATTATAATTCTTCATATCAATTTGTACCAAAGAAAATGCACAAAAGAAAGATCTAAACACATAATGCAGATTTTTCCTTTAAGAATGTGCAAAGGTTGAGAGGCTGGACAAAGGGTATGTATGATCAGATTGGAGGGGGAAGGGAGATTTTTGCACTCAGAAAGAGAGATAATTTTAATCCCTGGGGAAGTATGCAAATTGTCATTTTAGCCACAAGTTAAGGAAGTGATTAATAATAGGAGCAGTGCCATGTGCACCATCATTTTTCAGTGTCAGGAAGGAAGCAGCTTTGAGATCTGACTCAAGCTATCTGCAGACTCAGGCAGACCTCAATCAGTTAACGCTCTGTTCATATTTGGAAGGTAACATTTACAACCCAAAGAACTACAGGTGGATTTAAGAGATTTCAATTAGTGAAGTCTTTCAGAATTCTGCAGCAGTTTTGGAATAAAGAGGAGAGCATCACACAGAAACAACTCTGCCAAGGAATAAACCCATCTAATCCTAGGTTTTTGTGCATGTGGCTTGGTAGATGAAGCTGAGATTGCTTTAGATTAATCCTGTTCTTTTTGCCTAATCTTTTATTTGGCAGAGATGGATTATGGTAGCGCAATTGCCCTTGTAAAACCTCAAACTTGCAGCCTGTGCTAATTTTGAACACTGTATTTGGATGGTTTTAGAGAAATACTATAGAATTTAATGGTGAATGATACCCTCTCCTTAAAAAATATTTGTAGTGTTTCTCAATCATCCCATAGTAAGAGCAATTCTGTGTTAGTCTACAAAGCATTTTAAAATGTAAGCATTATGATTATGGCCAGTAAATTATATAGACTTTTTGGATGAGAGAATCCCATTAGATTTCCATAGTAAAGCATTGATTTCATTCTTACTACCATTCTGTGGGATGTTTCCACAGGGAAAACTTGAGCTAAAGCAGAATCTCTATCATCTTCCTCTTGGCCTCCAACTACTATAGAGCATAACAATTATAAACTGATAAATCACTTGAATGGTTATGACATCTTCCATTGACTAGGAGGGCAGTGGTACATACACACATGCTGCTGCCAACATTAAATAATGTCAACTGAATTAAGTAAATGATGATTTAACCTCAGCTAAGCTTTTAGGGGCAAACTTCTTTTTCTCTCAAATAGGGGTGATGGTTGTACTTCCTACTTTCAGATCTTGTTACATTTTAGAAGTCCAGTTTATGTATTTTCTGATTTCAGTGAGCATTTTGCTCATGCTGAGAGAGAAGAATATTGGAGCTGAGTCCTGCCATATAGATTTAGGAGGAGAAAAGGCTCTAGTGAGTTTGAAAAATTCTTGAACTCCCGCTGATCTGTAGACAAGAACAAGTTTCATATGGAACAGATACACAAAGTGTGCTTTATTCCAGAAATATTTGCATCCTACAAAGTTTTAAATAATTTACAATATTAAGAGCTATTAGTCTTATCCTTCTCTGCTCCCCCCAGCTCCCTCCCCCAAATAAATTGTCAGTGCTCCAGTAACTGATAGGCACTTCCAGTGGCATAACTGTATTTGTTTAACTATCAGCCTTTGACCCAAAAAGCAGTTCTCACCCCTGCCAACACACTTGCAATAATATTTGTAGAGGCTCACTAGGATATATGGAGTTTGGTCATTCTTTTTCCTCTTTGAGGAGGGAGAAAAAAGCACAACAGTGTGGGCTGGGAACACAGAGATCATCAGGATGAACACAAATTCTTGCTAGACTCTGACTAAGTGTAAACAATCATTTGCTTCCCGACAAAGATGGTGCCACTTCCATTTGCCAACATGAACTACAACTATATGCAACCATTACAAAATACATATAAACACCCTCCACCCCATTATTCAAGGTCTGATATTTTTTGTAACAGGTACTATAATAACTGTATATCATAACTCCACTTAGTCCACCTTTTTGACACGCCAGCTTTGTTTTTGCCCTTTTTTTTTTTGTATTTGTCCCTGTCTGATTCTATAGGAATCCTAATATATTTATTACAGCTAATAAATGACAGTAGAAAAACTAAGAAAGATGAAACATGCAGAAGGAGGAAGAAAGTGTAGTTCGTACTTCACCCATGAAGAGAGCTAAATTAAGCAAAGAATTTGATTTTCAAAGTACATTTTTAATAACATCATTATAATGCACATCTGCTCAAGAATTATAACTTCATAATGAAAAGAATGCAGAATGGATTTTGAAGCATCTGATTTTCCATGCTGGTGATGAGAAGCAAGCCTGTTTTTCACTGTATATTCTTTGAGTGGCGAAATTCATAGTAGTCTCATTGCTCAGTCTCTCCCTTTCCTGTACTGTTTGCACATTATCAGCCACAACTAACTGCTTAATGAGATTATCACTAGGTGGGCCCAGTTTTGCCTTCTGCTTAGATCTGGGAAGACTATTTGATTTTACCATAAGAAGCAAACCAGAGAGAGACTGTCACTATATGTTTGAGAATATCAGCATATCTTATTCTTTAGATACCAAAATATAAACCTTTGCTTGGGAATACAGTCATGCAGCCAAATATCTTTTGTCTTGACAATAAAATATGCTCTGGCTTGAAGGCCAAGAGACCTCTTTATCTCCAAATCATTTAAAACAGTGCTTAGAGAATGTACTTTTTTTCTTTGTCACACACTCTGGAAGCGTTCTTCTCTCCTGTCCCAAAGTTACCTTTGTTTTTAAATATACATATATAAATATAAGTATACAGAATGAAATATATTTTTCCTTCAAATTATGCTGACATTCATCTGATTTCTGGGTGGGGAGAAGGGTTGCTGAGATGTCTGAAGAAGCTGAAGAGCGCAGTATTTTGATTCTAAAATGTTTCTAGATAATCTAAAACTTACTCCTCATAACAATTGTATCTTTATTCTTTACTATTCGGTTTGTTACTCTTCACTGAATTCTGAAAACAAATCTTTAGCTGAAAGAGTTAAAAAAGAAAAGCAACTTTCAGTAACATTTATCAGGAAAAGTTATATTCAGCTTCACCTTAAGCAGAGAATAACTTACTACACTTTCACTTAAGTACAACAGATTAACCCCTCTCTCCTCACCAAACCAGTGCCCATCTTCCTTTCCATTCCTGTACATATTTCTCTCTCACACACAGTTTAGTTTCTTGCTCTCATAGGAAAGGAACTAAAACACATACCACACAGAAACAGAATAAACAAAAGGCAAGTCCACAAGACAAAGCCACTAGGACACTGGTTAAAATATTTTCCCATGAATCTAAAAAAGATAACAGGCACTTGCTTACATGTCTCCTTTCATCCCTGAAAGCTTTAAAGTTAATTCATGGTTTCATAACTACAATAAAGTAACCATGCAGAGATTAAAATCAGGGCCTCTTTTTATTTGGATATCAACAGTATGAATCCCACCCAGGTCTTTCTAAAAGCAGCCTTGGCTGACACTCCAAAATGCTTCCTCAAGTTCATCTTCAGCCAAATAAGAAGTGGTCTGGAAAGGATTCATCCTTTTAGTGTACACAGAAGATCCTCGTCTTGGATCTATAAACTGAGTCTTTAAATTCCATTGTAATTACTTTGCAGTCATAAATAGAACAGGCACTATTTGTGGCAACCCAGCTGGCTTTTTAGACAAGGTGCACACATCTTCAAACTTAGCCTTCAAGAAATGAGCTAGGGACAATGACAGAGACCTGAATATGACAACATCTAAATTCTCAAAAGGGAAGACAGACAAAAACAAAAAGCCAAACAAATAACAACCCCCAAAACAAACAAACAAAATACAACCAAAACACCAAACCAAAGAAGAACAGCATTTCTTAAGATGCAGTAATAGCAATAAGAATTCTTCTGTATTAAGGAACATTTGCTTAGAAGCTGGATTCCCAGCTGGATTGTTTTTGTTTTCAAGGAAGACAGGGTTGGTGCAAATAAAAAGTTCTGCTACAGTAAAGTGCTTTAAATCATTTAACTCTTAAGACATGATGACTTAATAACAGTCTTTCACAAATAACTGAACTCTTCACTCTGAATTTAAGAATAAAAACCAAAACACTATTTTCCCCAAGAGACATATTTTTGGACAGACAGTCATGGAAATTTAAGACTACTGCTAGGGTGAATGCTTGTTAAAGATTTTACCAAAAATTACAAGTCGTTCACAGTCCCTCTGATATCTATCAATGCTTAGCTTCCATGGATGCATATGCAATGGCCACAAGTCCCTCCATTTTCAGCTGGGATACAATTATTTCCATATAGGGTGTCTGCCAGGGTTTCTCCTGACCCACAGCATTAGCTGGCTCTACTGCTGAATGGAAAATGATATTTGACCATCAGCAGTGCAGACATCTGTTTGTTTATAAATTCAGGAATAAATTCATAAAAGGAATATTCTGTAGGTCTTCCAATGTGTCCAATTCTTGCTGTGCTTTTTAAACTTTAGAAAAAAAGTACATCCTAGAATTTTCATATAGTCCACAGGAAAACATCACTGAAAAATATGGATGATTTTTGGTCACTTTGTTTAGTTCAGCATCTGATCCCAACACTGGCCTTAAGTAATTATTAATGAAAAATACTTGTCACTGCCTCCAGTGGTGTCTCTTAACAAAAAAAGGCACTGTATCAGCACAAGCTAGCTATGTGTTGTCTTTATCCATCATTGTAATCACAGGCCAAGTGTGAACGGGAGTTTTAGAAGAACTGATTTTCTAGGAGAGAAAAATGCATTCAAACTGATCGTTAGAAAAAACTCTGGGGGCAGGGGAAGAAACTCATGAATTGCCTAAAAAGAGTTTACAGTTCTACGGGATAACAATATGAATGATCTATAGAAAACATTAACTACAAGTGAAGACTGAAAGAACTGGAACTTTATCTAGACAAAATACAACAGAAGAGACGTGATATGATTTTTAAGCTAAAAAAAAAAAAAAGACTACTGCAAAGGGCAAGCTAGCAATCTGCTTCTCATATCCATAGTGACAAGAAGTGATGGGATTAATGGCGGCAGAAAAGAAGTTTTTTAAACATTAGTGAAAAATACCCAGGAGTAAGGGCAGTGAAGCTCTGCAATAGATTGCCTAGGGGCCTTAAAGAATTACTCTAAGTTTTGGAACAGGTTAGACAAACATCTGTCAGGATTAGCTCATTCTGTCTTGGGGCAGGGAGATGGACTAGGTGATCTCTTGTTCTCCCTTTTAACCCCGAAATTCTGTAATTATTAGCCAAAAAAAAACCAAACAAACACAATCCCACAGTAAGAACCAGTGAATATCTTGGTCCACTAGCAAACCAAAGACAGTGATTAAAAAAAGCAGTGGTCTACCACTGGATGAATATGGCAATTTTCTAACAATCTTGCAAAATTTACTTATAATCCTGTGAATCTTTCAACATGGGTCTTCAATCTGAAAGGAGTGAGATCTGCTTTTATTACAATTTCTTTTTGAAGTAAATTCATAATTTCCTCAGGGAGAAAAAGAGTCATCCTCTAAAATTCCTTTTCTTGAGAATGGAGGCTAAAAACTAGAAAGCAATAGAGGCACTCCCACAAGGTGTGGAAGACCTATAAGAATACTGCATATGATGAGACTCGGTTCTTTAAGTGCAGATCTGCATTGTGTAATGTAGCATTTGCAGAGCCTGCTGAGCTGCCAGAAACCAAGCTAGAACTACAATCACAGGCTGTAGAATTGTGCTGTTATGGGCTGAGAAGGGATTTTCACTGCAGAAAGCGCACCATGCTAGCTAACTGGTGGGGAGAATTAGGATGGTGTTTGTAAGTGGCATCATGCTGCATCTAGTGTGCATACCAGCCTAGGTCAGTGGTGGCTCAGGTCTACTGAGGTACGAAGAAAAGTGATGAAGAGGGTCATACATCAGATTTGCTATTCTAAGGTAAATATTTTTTCAACTTTGTTATACACGTTCAATTTCAGATCATTAAATACTAGTGGAGTTAGGGAATGACTTGACAAAGTCCTCTGCAATATCCAGTTATAGCTTTCCAATAAAATGAATTTTGCCTGTGAAGCAGGATAGCTCCACCCAAGGAAAGACAAGGGTATAATGGTGTGAGGACTTACCTGACACCTCGCAGATGGAGATGCAAACCTCCCATGTTCTGAACAGATACCTCTCCTCTTGCACCAGCTACATCTGCTTTTGCACTAGCTATATCATTTCTCTCAGATCAAAACCCAAGATACCCTTACTGAGGAGGAGGAACATGTTCCAGCTCTGCATTCTTTGAAATACATGCTCCCATTAACAGCAGCTTTGACAAATCATCATTTTTAAGTCAGCTTCATATGCAAATATTTTGGTCACCTTTCTCAAAATCTGTGGTTTGGTTCCCTTTCTGCACAAAATAAAGATAACACCTGTGAGAAGGTGCACTCTGGAGTCTCTCACAAGTGCCAGACTAGACCTGTACCCACGCTGCCCCTCTTCCTCACAGTGCCCCCATGAAAGTGCCCCGCCAGAGTTCAAAGGCATTCCAAAGTGGGCGCTAATGAAAAGCAGCAAAGCCTACACTGGCTCCTCATCCTCCAGGAAGAAGAGTGGTTACAACGAGTGAGAGAGACAGAGGACTTGTGCCAACCCAAAAGAACGGCAGGGAGCTCGAGAAAAACACAGAAATGTGGTTTGCAGTTTTTTTGCTTTGTCTTCCTTTCCTTTTCTGGCCGCTCTGCTCAACCCCCAAGTTTATTGCTTGTAAAACGGCATGAAGAGAATGTAGCTGAACATTTCAGGCCAATTAGCGTCCATTCGGATTAATCCAGAACCCCTGCACACTTACCCAATGGAGTCCCCTAATGGTTTCTTTTCCTCCTTATTCCTAGAGGGAATTCCTGCAGCACTGCTTCCCAGGAGAAATATGGCAAGTGGTTAATTTAGGATGAACACTCACAAGACCTTTGCCATTCCAGAATAAACTGAACTAAACCATATTGGACACGGTATATTTCATACCTATAAACCAAATCTCTTAATGTTTATAAAATGCCACTTATGCATTAATAATACCACTTAGAGTTGTTGTTGTTTTCTTTTTAAATTATGATATTTTGGTAAAATATTTCAAAACTGCTAACTATGTGAAACACACAGCACCCACACCTGGGCTGCGGCACTGTATCAGATCTATTGGAGGAATAAAAGCCTATCAGCACCTTAGGGCAGTCACCTGAAATGCAGGTAGCCCTTCCAAAATGTCATCACATTAACCCTCCACCAACCTTCTGGAGCTATGATGTGAACACAGACAGGATAGGAGGCTCACGTTTGTGTCTCATGCCTGTGCTAAGGCCTCCCTGAATTAAAAAACACAGCTGGTTACAGCATGCATCTTTCACCATCTGACAATGCTGGCATCCCTGGATGTAACAGAGAAATTTAATGAGGTTTCAATATGTCACGCTAATAGAGCTAAATCAGATCTACTATGACTGTCAGTGACGTTATCCTACTAACTTCTCACCCTGGACATATAAATGGTTCCTGAAGAACATGACTTATCTGAGCATTAAATTGAACAGGGCTTAAATAGCATAATTAAAGATAATATTAATCTACTCATGTTAAATATGCTGAAAGACTTCAGACACTAGAATAAATACAGTCTAATCCCTGGGGAAGGATTAGTGTGATAAAGATGACTACAGTTCCACTGTTTAATTTTTGTCATGTAGATGCTCCCTGTAGACACTGCAGAAAGATTTTTCTAAAATAGAAAATGAGGTTCTCTTTCTGAAGGCATGCAAATCCAAAGCTTAAGACAACAAAATGTTATTCAACCTTGTAAAAACAGAAGGCTAAAACTGCCAAATGTAAAATCGTATTGAATAGCATTCACGCTCATCCAACTTAATGAGGTTTTGGACTCTAGGTGCCAACCCTAGTGCCTGGGGTGAAAATACACAACCTATCCACTGATTTAATAAATCATAAGTTATAACTTCTGTAATGTGCTTAATATAGTTAAAAGGCTGTAGCTTTTTGAATTATGTACATAAAAACAGAGAAACACAAAGGCATCTTTACACAAGTAAGCAAAGTCATGTGTGCTAAAGATTGGCTCAAACATCATCAGAATACAGGATTTGATGATATATTAAGATTTCAGAAATTCACTCAGATCAGAATATTTTCTTAATGGTTCTGAGAAAATGAGGCTTCTTATGTAAAATACTTAGTATTACCAATTACTAATTGAATGAACTAAATAATTGCTGAGACTAACACGAGAAAAGTCACCAGATTGTGGTAAACTGATAAGTTTTCTAAATAAAATTAATATAAATATACACCAAGATTACTAATCTTTATTGGTTTTGCCATAAAATAAAAATACGGTCTACCTACATCGAAACTATCAGAGAGATAAACTTAGCTTATTGATCACCAAAAAGCTTCTGGGCAGGGATGCATATATGCAATACGTAGTGGTCTGTAACAGGATTTATACTGTCGAAATTACAAGTTAATCCTACATACAGTGCTTCACTTATGCAATTGGGGAAGTAAGAAATTTGAATTTATATAAATATATGACAAAAATATTTACAGTGCTACTAAAAACACCCTATGCCTAGATTATTAATTATCCCTGTCTGACCCTGAACTTATGTAGTTGAGGAAATAAGATCTGAGGCCTCACAGTAATGTAGAAATATCAAGATTCATAAAGGAACATCTGTATTTGTTTATTTTAATTATAACAAGCACTCTACATTGATGATGTCAAAACATCCAAACACAAACTCATTCCCCCTAAAAACTGAGGAAAAAATTGAAAGTGGACAAAGACCAAGTTGTAAAATTTTAGTTAAGCAGACTGTTTCTGAAAACTCAATGAACTTGTGAGGTTGTGATAAAACTTTAACTTCAGACAGTCACTGTCATAATATTGTAGCTACATTATGCTAAGTTTTAAACACACTGTGCTGTGTGAAGAAAAAAAAAATGCTTTACATCTCATTAAGCTAAAGTTATTTTTTTCTTCAAGCCACAAAACTGATTGGAGACAAAAGCAAACAAGCCCAAATACTGGGACAGGCATAGAATATACACTCATTACATAAATGGCATTGAGAATACCCTTCATATTCTGCTCTCCTAAAGAATCACTAAAATTTAATCACCTAGGCCTATTTCACCATACCTTGCTGTACTTCAAGAAATAAAAAAAAGCTAATAGAATAGATATCAGTGACATAAGATATTGCTGCTGTATTTATATATAAAATATGCATGTCAAACTCAGACATCAAGTCTTACTTAAGTGTCTTCATTATTAATTAACAGACCTGACAGTTTCTTATATTTTATTGACCTTCCATGGCATTTAATCTAAAATGTACACTCTATGCAGAGTTTAATCTATGGTATACATTCTATAGAGTATATACAAGAAAGAAAAACGTTCCCCTGCATTTTTTTTCTAAGACCAATATGTTTTTATAAGTGAAAATTGGGAAGGCGGGGGGGGGGGGGGGGGGGGATTTCCAGAAGTTCTATCCTATTTTTTCCAGCATGAGGGAATGGGAAAATTTTTGGTATTATTATGAGGTCACCGGAAATACAGTGGTGAATATGAATAAGTAAGTCTTCATTAGGTGACTGCTGCTTTGTGGTCATTAGTTGGGAATATTCTGCATTATCAACTTATTTTTATTGGCTCTAACTTAAAGATACCTTCTTCAGTTGGTGAAAAAATAATGTTCCTTCTTCAGTTCTAAGAACAGCAGCCTAAGGCTGGAATGCTCTAAAGAAACCCAAGCTTTTGTAAAATGATGTCATATGCCAACTGTGCCAGGCAAATGCGTAGTAATAGCTAAAGCATTCTATAATTAAAACAAGTCTCTTGTTAAATGAGACTGAAAGTGATCAAAGCTCTTTTGTCTGCTCAGACACTTGATAGATGTGAAAAGAGTTTTGCTTACGGTGAAGATGGTGCTGTGGTTTCTGTCTCCATCTTAAGTGGTGATAGAGTGCATCTTGAACTATGCCTACTGCTAATAAAAGTAATACCACAAAATGAATGCAACAAAAGGGGCCTTTAACAAAAAATTAGACAGGTATTGCTTGCCCTTGTAAGACACAAAGTGGAGCTTTAAATGTCTGAAACTATTATTTAAGAGTGGCAAGGAAATAAAGCACAAAGATATTTCGATAGTACTGCTAACAAAAAAATTGTCCACTCAGGTTAAAGGGACTTTTCGGTACCAGTAGTCACTTGGTTATAGTACGTGGTACACAAGTACTCATTTAAATTGTCATATTTCTAGAACATTTAATATTTACCAAGAAACATCACATGTGAGGAAATACTTGGAAAACAAATTCTTTCATTGAATCACACTCCTCAGCTAAGGACTTTATACCTTAATTGACAAAAAAGTTGACATGGCTATCAAGTCCATCATTGTTAAGAAAGTATAATTTCTCATCTAAGTACACTTCCACACAGTTTTTATATGCCAGAGTTGTTCTTCCTTCTTGGACTTGCTGAAGTACAAATATAACAGGAGGCAGACAGTCCTAACAATAGCACCAGTCATGTTTGCAAGAGAGACACATCCGGAAATTTTAAATTAATACTTCCTCTCCTAACATTTCTTTTGTACTCTAAAGCAACAAAACCCAAATATTACTTAACCCACAGAACTCAGCACCCTTTTTAAAAAAAAATTCAGTTACCTGACCCAAAGCTTCAGGTGACAAGGTTGCATAATCCTAGTCGCAGTATGAGGCTGAAGAGGCAGACAATACAGAAGAAACAGACTCCAACTCAGCATAATGGTTTAAAAGCAGCTGTTTAGTGCTAAGCTCTGTCCTAAGCATTTGCTACCCCTGAATTGAAGATGAGCATAGGAAAGATACGAACAGAAACCTACATTGCCTATAAATATATTGAGAAAGTGCGGAGATGGTGAGCCCACACCCAGTAATTCTTATATGCAACCACATAATTCCTGCAGAAGTTGGGACCCTCTTTCAAAGCTAAATTTAGACACCAGGAAGTCAAAGATTTCCAATTAGTTCTTGGATGGATTACAAGTTTTGCTGCAACAGTCAAACTCTTGCCACCTTTCTCATCCAATACCCAATGAAAATGCAATAGCAAGCCAATATAAACACTGTTTTTCTAGTATACAACTTTACCTATTGCAAATTTACTTCATAAGTAAAGTGATTTTCACTACACAACATAACAAAGGTTATTTCAGGTGCAGAGCTTCTAGCTCCAATACTCTAATACAAGAACAGCGTAAAGCATGAAACATTGTGTAAAATAACATGTATGTTCCACTCTTTCTGACCCAAAGAGCACTGTATTTTGAGCTGACTTCTGTAGTAAAGCTAAATGGAGTATTCCACTGCAGTCTCATTCTCCCTCGGGAAAACAAAACTGATTCACAAACTGAACAAGAATTACCCAGATTAACAAAAAATAACCAACCAACCAAAAAAAAACCCTTCCACTATTGACCTACTTATAGTTCACCTGCTAACAGTAAATCATTCAAGGTAGAAACCACAACGTAGATTTTCAGAAATCTTTTTGTTTGACCTATCTACACTAGAAATCCTTTCCCATTACAAATAACCCATAATCAGATATGACATCATTTCTCCATTCAAAACCATCCTTTTTCTCTGACAGAGTATCAGTGCTATATAAAAATGGACCACACACTGTCAAATACCTTTTTACACCTCCTGCTTTGAAAAAAAACACAAACACAATGTGTGTTTG
The DNA here is from genome assembly GCF_040182565.1 of Anser cygnoides. Classification (NCBI taxonomy): domain Eukaryota; kingdom Metazoa; phylum Chordata; class Aves; order Anseriformes; family Anatidae; genus Anser; species Anser cygnoides. Next base: position 60,715,483 of record NC_089874.1, read on the forward strand.
TGTATAGGAAAATACTAAATACTAAACCATGCTATACAGACAAGCCTTCTGAAAACAGGCTGTTCAGGGATACACTGTTCAGATATACTGTGTTTTTCCAGATGTTTTGTGACCACTAATGCAATTAATTCTAGGAGGAATTTGACCTGTCTCTAAAATGCTTCATCACTAAAGGCAAGCATAACGATACCTGGCTTCCTGGATCTTTTCCAGAAAGTTTTCATATTCATCTTTTTCTTATCCCTGTTTTAAAGCATCTCCAGCCAAGAAATATTAAATACCCCACAGTAATGGATTAGTGAACTTCTATTTTTTTTTCTTTGCAAATCCTAGTGTAATGTCATTTGATTGAGCTAGTGTTTCTGTCATCTCTCCTTAGATTCATCATGGGGACAAGATGGGACATGCAGCTGCACAGTTTTCTTGTCATGTGATCTATTGTACTGTGAAGTTTTAAGTTGGAATGATCATGAGGGCCTGGCAGCTGTGTGTCTTCAACTAGCTAGATTTGAGAAGGAGCAAAGTAGGTCTTCATTTGGGGGTCTCTGTTGCAACTCTGCCATCTATAATAATTGTATTTACCCAATGATGTTTTATCAAAAACAAACAAACAAAAACTTAATTCTAGTAAGATCACTGTGAAATCAGTATTTCTCATAGTATGATGTGTAACGCTTTATTAATGGCACCCTCAGAAAGCCAAAGAAAAAAATGTATATAGCCAGAAATATATTAAAATAAGCCACAAAATGGAAATATTAAATCAAAATGCTTTGCAAAGAAGGAAAATAAATAGTTTAATCTCTCCATAGATGTTATCCCAGGGAAGTGCAAATAAAATAAAATAAAATTAAAATAAAATAAAAAAAAAAGTAGGGGAATTCTTGTTCTGGGTGGCACAGAACAAAACAAAGATGGAGAATAGTTCTACCAAAAGTCAGTGGGGAAGTCACCTAAAGCTGAGAGATCCCCAAAGGGCTGTGAGACCGGGCAGCTACAGCTCTGTAAACCTCTCCCAGCACAGAACTTCTAAATGTCATTTCTATAGAGGTCATTTGAATATCCCAGTTGTTGTGCCTCTCTCAAGACACCTAGTAAGGGCTCTCCTCTCTTTTGTCTTAACTTACTATGAAACTATTGGGAATGAAATATAAGCAGTTTATCCATTACAATGGGCACCAAGAAATATTAACATCTAAGGAAAACTGGTAATGTGCAAAAATGAAAAATTAGAGTTCACCAGTCAGACTCAAGTTCACACTTCTTTCTCTTTTTGTGACATGCCACCTCCCTAACCAAAAATATCATGATGATACAATGGAAAGTTGATAAAATAATAATAAAGTGTTCAAAAATATCTTCAGGAAGTGACTTCAGTACATAAATAAATGTTAACCCCACTACTCAACATGGTGAATTCCCGGCAAAGCTCCGTTTGGTGCCGAAGCAGAAACAATCAAAGCATTATCAAGAACTAACATAATTCAGCATAAGTAAAGATGCTCCAGGCCAGTATTTTATACTGTACTAACTTTATTCAGCATGCAATTCTAGTTTGCTACAAGGTAAGTTTTTAGACAAAACTTTACTTCAGTATGTCCACCAGTTATTGGCATATTATAGTTATTAAAACCTCATCTATTTCTACAAACACAGGAAATGAAGTGCCTTTTTTTCTTAAAGGAATAAACTACAGAGGTAAAAACATGTTTATTCTGGTACAAGTGTCTGTTTTAAAAGGGCAATGACAGAACTTCTGAAACAAAGATTCATTTGAGTAATGTTCTGGAATATCTTTTTCTGGTTAAAAATAATCAGAGTGCAACTTGAGCAGGTTTTAAAGCTACAGCTTGATCTCCAATCAGTCAAAACATGCTGATTTCTCTAGAAATAAATTATGTGCTATTGAAAACTTAATGATATGTATGGTTCCAAATACTTCCTTACCTTTTATGTGTCTACTGAATCTAGTCACCTGTAGTCAACTAAGGGTGAAGTTGCCCTGCCAAACTATAGAATATGGCAATGTGTATAGTGATATATTTGTATAATAGAAATTTTTACAAAATTATAAAAACTACTTGGAAGTTATTTTCTCATGCTCTCCAGTAACCTGCATGCAGATACATAAAGAACAAGTTATTGCTGCATATGCTGTTAGGAAACAAAAGCAACATACTACATTAAGCCTTGCATTATGAGTATTCACTGTTTCTACCCCTAACATATATATATATAATATATATATACATAATATATATGTTTTAACACACTTCTGAAGTACTTCTTTTGTAGTGGAGAGTAGGATCAAACATCAAGAATTGACTTGTTCTTACAGTGGAAAAGAAGGACAACCTCCCTCTGGAAGCTGTTTTAAACATAAGAGCTAGTAGTTTAATTTCCTGGGAGTCGTATCAATTGCCTCTGTGTTTCTATTAACTAAAGAGACATTTTCAGGTTGACTGCTCACCCGACTTTTAACTATCACATTTTAATCAGTGTGGTAGGGCCAGCCTTATTCTCCAAAACAGGCCTAGTGTCCAGATCAATGGGATACTAATCCATGACTCTGGCTCCTGGAAGCTGTAATACACAAATAATAAATAGTTATAAATAACAATGGATGATCCAAAACACCAGCTCACATCAGTGCCTTGTGTCTACTAGCATTTCTAAATCTTCTACCACCAGCAGAGCTGAAATTGAGCCAGTAATTGTGGGAAATTTTAGAAAAGTATGTCAAACGTAGACAAGATAATAGTGTCTGTCGCCCTTCTTTTCCTTTTTTTTTTTTTTAAATAGCATTGTGGGGTTCCATTTTTATTGTCTATCAATGACTTCCAGATTGTTTACTCAGTTCACAAATAAAAATTAAAAGGATTTTGAAAGAGAGTGGTTAGGAAAAGTCACGGAAAACTGGAAAAATACCAGAGGATTTCTTAAAAATGTAAGTAGTATCAAGCTTCAAAATACAAAACTGGAGTAATCCTGACAATAAATATTCAATAAATTTATGAAAATAATCCAAAACACTATGACAATTCCTATTGTCTTGTAAAACAATAAGCAGCCACCCAAGAAGCAAGCCAAAATAGCTTGTTTTATAGCTGTAGGACCTTTTGTGCTATCATTTAAACTGATGGAACGTCCACAGACAAGTTATTTAATAAGAGGATGAACAAGATTACTTCAGAAATTTCAAACACTAATTTATGTTATTTACGCTTGTGTCTTCACTGAAGCCCAGATGGTATGGTATCAGAATCATCCTTAGGGCAGGTTTTATGCTAAGCTTTGCATTAATTCTCATTCAAAGCTTTTAAAAGCTCACCTTTATCTTGTATCAAAGCTGGAATTGTGGCACAGTTAGAAAAACAGAATTTTCTTCTCAATTGTACTGAACTGGTTGTGTGCTTCATCGAAATTAACTTCGTCTTCTAGTTGAGAATCACCAAGGAGAAAAAAGGTAAAGAAACAATGTAAAATTTATTTCAACTGCATCATGTCTAGAATTCATGACTTGGAACAATGAACGCAGAGCATGGAATTTGAAACACAAAATGCAGAACGTACAACATGGCATTACTCATACCCTGGCAAGGATTGCTCACAGAAACTAAATACAGTTGGCATTCTTTATCATTCAAAGTGACACAACATTCTTGCAGAATTCTGAATTCTGGAAATGTGCCTGAATCAACAGGGTGTTTTCCTTCGTGATCCTTAACCAAAACCTCTGACAGGTGTTTAAGTGACACAGTGGGAACAGTGGGAACCGAGAATGTCATAGGCTGATGACAATTTGTCCTGAAGGTTCACTAATACAGCTGGTATCCCATTTACCAAATTAAAATGTTTTAAAGGGTTAACATATATCATAAACAAATCACTGTTTATTAGGAACTGGTACTAATCATTATGTCATCAGGACATACAATGCTGAAGAAAAAAACAACACATTTATTTCTTAGAATGAACTTTTAATTTCAAGTTACTTCAACATAAGCAAAACTATTATTCAAACTAGTATAATATTGTGAAAAAATCTGACACGTTCTTTTCTTCCTCTTCTGGGTCCAGTTTCTTCTTACCTTGCACTTTGTGCAGAGTTTTACAGCTTTGGAGCAGATACCTGCAACACTACCAGATCTGAATAGCAAAACCACACTGGGAAGTACAAGACGACCAGATATCTTAACCTAGATTATCTGGTGAATATCGCACACTTGCATTTGTAAACGTTAGCTAGCAAATGCCCTTCTATGTCTCTGCTTATCCAGAAAATAACGTAGCTGGTAATGTTTATCTCACCAGCTTCTAAAGCTAAATTAAAGTCCATAAGCCAATAGAAAATCTTTAAAATAGTTATGCTATAAATACAAGTTTTATTTTATCATCCACCTTAATTCAGAATGGGTTTGTTTCATACTTTACTATTTTAGGAGAGAAGATAAAAACATTGCAAAAACATCTTTGAACTGTGAAACGCATGGTGAAAAACTAATCTTTAGATGATACAGAGGCTGTTAAGCTCCATAAGTTGATTAATCTTACAATTATTTAACATTTTACCATCATTTTTGCAAAAAGAAATCAGTGTAGATGTCAGACAACATGAACTGACCCTACACAGTATGGGAAACAGAAACTGTTGCCCCAAAAGGCATGGGAAAGGGATAAGAATAGGAAATTTTCTTCCAGTTTTAAAAAATCTTACAGAAGACTATGGTATGTAAGTTCAGGGGAAAGCTGACATAAAACCTGCTCTTGCATCTGAAATTTCATACTATGCCTCACTTTCATTGCAATGGCAATATAACATTTGGAATGAAAGGTTTACAAGGAAAAAAAATATCACACCAAATTAGGACATGAAGTGTACAGTGCGAAAGAATTCAGTAGCTTGTGAGACAGATTACTACTACAAGCGGAGCAAAGTTATGTTCCCATCAGACTTTGATTTCTGTATAGTTTGACTCACCTGTTTCCATTCTCAGAGAAGAAACTTGACCACATAGAAATGAATTTGCTTTTCTCATGACAGATACCCTTCAAAATTAAGAAATTCTCTGTTTGCAAGAGGAAGGCAGCATGTAACTGAATCTGCCAAATAAACCAAATTTTATTCAGGAAGTAGATACCTTTTCACAGGAAGGCAACAAAATGTCGGAGACAATAGGAGTACTTACTTGGGAAAAGATAAAGATGTGCTTAAGTGTTTTGCTGTACTGAGGCCAGGAATAGGACAAGATGACCTTGCAAAAGATATTACGTAACAGACCTAAGTGACACAGAACAAATACATAAATTAAACCCCACCTTTTCAAAGATGCAGGACATTAAAAAAAAAATACTCTGGACCTATGTTGCAGCTGGAGACAAGAAGGCCTCTGACAGAGATTAGGGTAGTTTGATGAAAAAAGATCCCTTACATTAATTCTTTGACTAATTGTTACAAAAAAAAAAAAAAAAAAGATTAAATGACAGAAATAGATATACGTCTCCCAAGGAGCAGGAGCAGAAGGAAAAGAGAAATTACAATCAGGCAGAACATGAACTTAGGGCATCATAGCTTGTGATCAAGAAGACTCTAGAATGCATGAGAGATACCTGATCTCAAACCTCCAGAGGCAGACATCAAGGGACGCAAAGAATGTATAGACCAAAAACTTTCTTAAACCAGTGGGAATACTGATGATGAAACGTAAAGAAAATGCAATTCCTACATCACTTATTTAGATGAAAGTAAGACAATCAGAAAAAAAAAAAAAAAAGCTAATAGAAAGCTAATAGAAACTCTTTCTTAGTGTACTTAGGGGCACAATGTCAGAATACAGTATTTCATGTAAACAAGGTAATTACTGGCAAACAAGAAGACAAGAATGACTGGATTTAAGAAACAGCTGTATCTGATTTACATGACAAGTGACTTTGTCAAGGCCTTATATTGAATGCATATTAAAGTTCTATAGTGGACATAGAAAATTACTAATAAAAAGTTTCAGGGGTGTGGGGAGTGTGGAATATAGGCAGCAGTGAGATAACTTGTAAGTAAGCAAAAAAAAAAAACAAAACCCAGCAAACCTTAGCAGATGTTTTCAGTCCAGAAGCTAATACAAAAATCTCTGCAGTACCAGTCCTTGTCTGCATCTCACCTGAAACTCCCCAAAGCCTACTTCTTTCAGTTACCCTGTTTTGCTCATTACAGAAAAAAGAACAGCTCTCATGCTAGAGGAGAGCTCGTCCACATACAATGATATTCTGTCTTCAACAGTGAGCAGTCCCACCTGATCCAAAAAGAGATTTTGCAAAACTCTGTCAATAAATCATCACAGGATGAGCTGTCCCATCCTGGAGAAGTTTCCTCATGACCCCATACATTCCAGGCTAACCTCAGACAGCCCAGTCTAAACCTCTAAGCACAAGAAGTGATCTAGTGATACAGTGACCACTTTCAAAGCGTTTTTCTAACTTCTTATTGTAAGTCTGAATACTCTTGTAGGACATATAAATGTCTGATGGTTTTTGGATCCTCATCTTTAAGTTCTATAAAAAGTGAAGTGTTCTGTTCTGAGGCTCAGATACTTTTGTATTCCAAGTCACCATGCCCTCAAGTACCCTTAAATCATTTTTTTTTTTTTTAAACATAATTTTCACTGCAGTATGGAGACATTCCAGCTGCATTCAAAGGACGCTACCAGGAGCAGTTCACCTGCTTCAACAAAGGTCTTGAAACTGGCTAACCTACTCTGTGAGAAGCCCATAACCAGCTACTTTCCCTGTTTGTTTCATTTTGAAGAATATAGGAGTAAAAGCCTCTGCTGTTAATAAACAGCCAGCTTATCATGGCTAAAGCATTCCAGTGCAGCTTTTAAGCTAAATCAGGTACTTCAACATTTAGATTCATAGCATCTGCAAAACACTCTTTAACCTCTTTATTTACATTGTATGTAAATAAAAGCTGGAAAAACATTTTTTTTAAAGTCCAAACGGTATTTATTAACAAGGTTTTGTTATCCCCCTGTCACTCCCCCAATCCACTGTTTTTATCTCCTGCTCTTAAATATGTAGCATAGTAGGTATTTTAAGGAGAAAAATACTTCAAAATATCATTCTGCTATTTCCTTGGATGAATTTCAAGTCAAGATCAATGCATGTCATTCACCAAGCCTTAGATAAGATCATTAGTAAAGACTCCTTGTCTCCAAGACCATAAGCCAGCAATGTGCCTTTGCCACAAAGACTAACAGTATCCTGGGCTGCATTAGGCAAAATATTGTCAGCAGGTCAAGGGAGGCAATCCTTCCCCTCTGCTCGGTACTGGGGAGGCCACACCTCAAGTACTGGATCCAGTTCTGGGCTCCCCAGTACAAGACAGACATGGGCATACTGGAAAGAGGGCCACAAAGATGATGAAGGGACTGGAGAACCTCTCCTATGAGGATAGATTGAGAGAGCTAGGACTGTTCAGCCTAGAGAAGAGGAGGCTCAGGGAAATCTCAGCAATGTATATAAATATCTGAAGGGAGGGTGCAAAGGGTCTGGAGCCAGGCTGTTTTCGGTTATGTCTAGTGCCAGGAAAAGAGGCAATGGGCACCAGCTGAAACACAGGACGTTACCTCTAAACATCAGGAAACACTTTTCTAATGCGCAGGTGATCAAGGACTGGCACAGGTTGCCCAGACAGGTTGTGGAGTCTCCCTCCTTGGAGATCTTCAAAAGCCACCTGGACATGGTCCTAGGCAACCTGCTTTAGGTGTCCCTGCTCGAGTGTGGGGAAGGACCAGATGACCTCCAAAGGTCCTTTCCAACCTCAGCTGTTCTGTGTTTCTGTGAAAAGTTTAGTGTTGGAGTCAGCACTGTATGCAAGCATGCATACATATCTGCCAACATTACCAAAAAAGCAGAGACCTTTGATAAGTTTAATAAGAAAACATACAAGATTTTCTTTACTACAACAAGCACCATCTAACCGTAAATTATTACACTTATTACCACTAGCCTGACTCTACTAAGGAGTTGTTTTAATACTTAATGAACATTTATATGGCTCCTTAGCAGTCCCTGCAACCACCCACACAGAATATTCTTCCCATGCCACAGATCAGGAAACAGTGGCAGATGTCCACTGACAAACAGCAAAAGCCCCAGGCCGAAGTGCTGGCAGTGGTACCCTGCCATTAGGGATGGATGAACCACCTTCAAATAGGCCCCTCCAAAACCAAACTGCACCTGCAGGTTCATTTTTCTAACAGATAAAATTTGTTTAGATTTTTCTCACAGTAATTGCCACAATCATTAGAAATCCCCAGGCCATTTACAGTGCACAAATACCTATAAAATCCATGTTTAGCCATGTCAGTTTTGGCAAAAATCAATTATAATACTTTGCATTTCATGCTAGCAACCTAGAGAACTGGAGACAGCTGTATTCTTCTGTCTTGCAACAGTACACAGAAATCTGCACAGGAGTTATGTGGCTGTTGATTTAGAAAACCATGCTGAAGCAATGATATGAGAGAGACTGCCAGACCATGGAGGATCTACGAGAGAAACCAAGATACTTCTGCCCAGCAGATGAGCCCATTTCCCAGAGTATGCTCAAAATCCACTGAGAAAATACTCATGTAAGACAACAGCCCACAGTAGAATAAAATTACTAAAAATAAAATGTTACAAAAGCAATAGAGATTAGAAAATCCACTGTTAGTTTAGTCATTTCAGGGAAAGCTACGTGTACAATAAACTGCTGTTGGAAGCCACATTAAAAGGTGCGGAAAGGAAGGGAAGAGCTCATGAGATAGGACTCAACAAAATTTTTCAAATGCTGTATGGAAAGACAGCGCTGTTAGTCTGACAGACTGATCAATGAGGGAACGGAAAGGGGACAGAAAGAAAGAGGATGACGTGTAGGAAACTACACAAGTAAAACGACTTTCAGCTACAGCGTCACACGTGTTTCTTGACAAGTGCCCAGGCAGTGGCAGGGCCCTGCCAGGCTGGCCTGTGAGGTGAGGCTGGAGATACCCCATGCCGGAAAAGGTAAAACACTGCCCAGCAGTAAGGAAAAGAGTGAGAGAAATCATTTTGCCCATGGCAGTAATTGCAGTAAATGCTCTCCCTGTCTATCAAGACCCACGACAGTTTTTTTCCATCTTATTTTCTCCCTCCCATCCTACAGAGTAGGTGAGAGAGGCTGGGTGGGCAGCTGGCAGCTGCCCAAGGTCAACCCACACCAGTGAGAAGCGATATGCTCTTGTGTTGCCTAACATGGTCTTAAAACCATTTTTATCCTTACGCACCATTACACGAACTACTTGATATCTCTATTTCAAAAGGTGGGCTAAATGCTAGAGAATTAAAGCCAAAGTGTTCAGGCAGCATGCACCTTAGGTAGCATTCCTGGAGCAATTTATTTTTTATTGCAATTGTGTGCAAAGCAGTACAACCTGGTCTTCCAAGACTTATTAGTCACTAACAACCCACAGGTAAACAGATAAGAAATTAATATACAAACAGGAAACCTGTGAGCATACATCCCACAATGACAGAGGTGTATGAAGATTAAATTCAGGTATATGCCAGACAGGGGTTCTTTTCACTAGAACTTAAAATATTCCTTTTCACGTGCTTTAGAATTAAAATTTAGTCAGTAAATGTAAACAGTTTCCTTCAGCAGGCAATGGATTTAATTTCTGCTGAGGCAGAATATAAAGTGGCACTCCAGCTACCAACTTCATCTTAACTTGTGTCAGTGCTGTTTTTCATTTAATTGAAGAACTTCCATTAGTTTGAATGGACCAGGATCGAGCCCTTGAAAGACTGTACTTTATGAAGCACTACAAGCAATGAAACTTTTCACAATACTCCACAATTTATTATGACTTTTTTATTATTATTATTATCTCTACCACAACCAGTGAACTCTGTTAATTGTTTCTCAATTTTTTCATGAGTGAAAACAACAAAAGTTAAAAATGTATTTTTTAAAAAAAATTGTTTTCATTGTTAAATGGAGGGCAATAATTTAAATTGATCAAACTTTTGAAGACTAATATAAGCAAGCCTTTGCCCAGGGATTGTATATTAGCCTTACTTAAAATTACCACAAAGAAGATGCATAGAATTCAATTTTATTTTCTTTTAAAGAGATTTCTAAAAATAAAAAATAAGTTAATTAAATTATGGCTGTGAATTTATGACACCTATATATAGCTGACAGTTAACAGGATTTGCATCCCCTGAATAAATGCCAAGAAAGTGATTCAGTAAACCCACTTATATACAGATTTCCTAAAGTGCCATGCGAAAAGCTTTTATTAAAAAAGATTTAAATTGCTCATATCTTAAAATAACTTTAGCACATGATGTAAAATATACTGTAGTCAGTCTAATTTTTTTGGAATTTCAGAAGGTAATTAAGCCCTCATTCCTGGAACAAGAGCTCTGCTATTATGATTACCAGTGAACTATAAAATTTTCTCTTCACAAATTTATACTTTGTCAGAGATCATCCAGGAAATTACCTTGAGAGAACAACTGCACATAGGAGAACATTTTTAGTAGGCTGATTTGGCCACCTATATAAAAAGTCAATTCTCTACATATGTGCAGGATGATGACTGAATGAGCAACATTAGGGTCTGCTTTGATCTGCACAAAGATGAGAGCTAAGCAAAACTTAAACACAAAATGTAAAATTGCCATGAAATGGAGTCTCAGCGTGAAACTTCCACAAATTCAGCTCAAACTAGTCAAAGACCTTTGTTCAGAAATCAATCGATTTTGATTTTTCTGGGTGTTTCTGGTGAATCACTCATTCTCATCCGTCACTACCCCACAAAGATATAGATGCTAACATTTTTTAACCCTATAGTTGGTAGCTGAGGGAAAGTGGATTTGGCCAGTCAGCTACAATGAAACACAGGCAGTTGTTCTTTACTGAAGGACACATGAACCCACAGCCAGGGCAGCTATCGAGGTGAACTGATGGTTATGTGATGGTGATTTCAAATTTTGATATTCATTCTTATGCATACTTACATATACCTATTATGTACAGAAGTACAAATCAGACAATAACTCATGTGATGCGACTTGCTGCATGAAGTGTTCCAATCACTATTGTAGTCTTTTTTTTTTTTTATCGGAAATTATTTTGAATAATTTACAGATACTAAAACAGTTACAAGACCACCAAAAAAAAGCATAAAGCTGGGAGTTGGGGTTTGCCTGCTGCCCTGCAAGAGTAGGTTTGAAACCCCTCATAAAAGGGGGAATTGTCTTTGTCCAAGACTGCTATAATCACAAGCAAACGACCCCACAAGCTGTTGCATAGAAAGTAAGTTGTGGTGCTTCAGCCTTGCTTTTCACCTTTCTTACTGAGGACCAGAAGAAAGAATTTTTTTCATTCTACAAACAACACATTTTTTGTTACACTGATTGAATATCTTTCCTGACTCATTTAAACAAATACGTCCCACACATCCAAATTCAAACCTTTGAAATATTTTTTTTCCAACTATTTTGATGAAGTAGTTTATCACATAAGGTTTAACAATTAAATTATTTGCAGAATCTCATTGCTCAATTCTCCCATGCCTTAATATACAATAATGGAGAAATAAATATTAAAAAGCTTAATACTGAAACAGGGTTTGGTTCTCCAATTGAGCAAAGCTAAACTACAAAGTTTAAAGACTGTTAATAGTTTCTACTCTTACTTCTCTCTGTGTATTGCCTTAGCCCTCAAGTCTCATCTGACCTCAGAAAAAGCTCTGATGGTAGTATTAAGCAAGGTTTTCAAGGGGGAATTCTCAGTTCACTTTTTTTTTTTTTTTTGAAAGAAAGTGGCAAAAAGCAGATAAAACTTTTACACAGTCTGGATGCTCTCCCTGTATTTAATCCAGCTCCCTTCATCTAAACACACACAAAAAATCGCTGGTAACTGACACGTCAGAGCAGAGGGAGGGAAAATTGAAAGCTAAAAATGTCGTAAGCAAGGACAGTTGTACTTACTAAAACCACTCGAGAGAGCAATGGACTTTGTGTGCTACGCTGGAAGGCATGAGATAGATTTTTAACGTTTATATTGGAGCCTGTAGCATTAGGGTCAAGGCAGATGTGCAACCCAACCCTTGGCTAATATTATATTCACTGCACACACTTTAAACAGAAACAAGCATGCAGCTGCCAGTAAACCTTTAGCTCTCTGTATTTTTCTTAGTGAATTTGTTTTACCTCAGCTTCAGCACAACTTGTACAATTAATTGGTACGGTTTGTTCATTATTTATCTTCCTCATGACCATCTAGACAAATGTAAATATTGTTTCCATAGCTACCATCTGTACATTGCTTAAACTTTCCCCTGACCCAGGCATAAATTCCTACAAAAGCTTTTTCCAACAGCTTTGCACTGTCCAGAGTGGCAAATTTTCATTAGACCTCCTAAATTCAGATAACCTAGCTTTCAACACACATTCATGGATTTTTACAGATCACTGCTTATATAAAATGATGCAATGCTATTAGAGCTAACAAAGCAGGAAAAAAATATCTTGTGCAAGTTAATCGAGCTTTGTCTACAGCAGAGACCTCAGAACACGAATGGTTACACATCAGAAGCTGATATAAAAACAGTGTAGCTGAGTCCAGAGAAATACAAATGTCTGACTCAGGAATAAAGGATTGTTGGGCAGTGCATGGAATATCATATACTTCACTTCTTGAAGGTAAAAAGCAAATCCTATGTTAAATGATGTGGTGTACCAGAAAAATCGTCGTCTGAAACAAACAGGTACAGAAAGGTCACATCTCCAAACATTTCAAGGTGAGAAGCACAGGAAGTCAATCTTTGTTTGGAAACAGGGTAGCATTTGTGACACCTAAACTGTTTCATTTCACCTGAGGCAGAAATCCAAAGCTACTAAACTATGACCACAAACCACATAGGATTACAACACATCTAAGAGGTTGTGTCATAACAAGATTCTATTTTTGAATAAAGTACATGAAGTATTGAAAGGAACATAAGGGTCTTTTGTATTTTGTTAATATATGTCCTTCAATAGCTTACTAGTTATATCTAGAAACATCATACAAGAATGTAGCAATACAGGGCACATCATACAGTCAAGACTCATTTTTATCTGTTGCCAGAAACAAACTCCAAACAATAATGTATTCTTTTTAGTAAAATTTTCATTCATGTAATTATTATATCAATCTCCAAATATCATATTCTAAATAAAAATAATTTAAGTTCTTCATTTTCAAACTTTTGCCTTAAAAAAAAAAAAAAAAAGTATCCAAAGCAGACCACTGCTAATGCAAGTTGATTATATAACCCAATTCAGAAAGTCATCAGACATTACCTCTGAATTGGATTTGGCTCAGTCTTTCTGCAGACACTGAAGGCAATTCCACCTTATGAGAAGAATATCAGAGGAGCATTTTCCAGCCTAAATTTAGTCAGTTAATATCCTTTTCTTTCTGGGCCAGCAGTGTCCCTTAGCTTAAGTACTCCTTCTCTGACCCTAGCATTCATATCTGCTACACATTTATATAGATCTATTATATATTTCCCTCCAGCCTTCAGTTTATGAGGTTAAACAACAAGCTCTCTAGTTTCTCTCCTAAGGCTGCTTTTTGATCCCAACTTCCATCCTAATCGAAACAATGGAGTTGTTAACTACAACAATCCAATAATATTGTAAATTAAGACCAAGCTATTAATAAACAGGAGCTTAAGTGTAGGCTCCTAAAGCTCCATTTGGGCAGCCAGGAGATTCAGGACTGAAAAATATATAAATAGATCCCAAATTCAATGAAACTTGCTGGGAGGGTCATACTGAATTTTAAAAGGAAACAGCCTTGATGTTGCATCCTCATTTTACACCATCTTTATCATAAAAAATAAAAATTGTAATTAATCTTTATCTTTTATTATTATATTACCTTTAATATTGAAAGCATCTTTATTTTTCAAGGATGTGGACAGACTTTCTACAAACCAGGAAAAGAGACAGGAAATGAGGGATGTAATTCCTGCAGTTTATGAACTCTTTACTGCCGTGTTTCCAGGGTCTGAGTTAAATCATTGTACCAAGGAGAGAAAAACAAACCAAAACAAGCACCCACCACAACAGTGGAAAAGCCTTCTGTTTAACTCTCTTGCTTTGGCTCTGCACTACACCTCTTCTTCACACCATACTTGAATTCCAACTATTTTCATGTGACCTTCTTGCACATATCAAACCTCACACAGTCAAGAATATCACAGGAACTCTCTGCTAGAGTCACACCTAACCAGCATGAAGAGAGCATTGAAGTCCTGAGGCACAGAGTAGTGCAGCCCAACAGAAAATGTGGAGAAACGGGAGAGTATGAGGGGTTCTCTCTTTGAACCATGGTTAGATTTGGGTTTTCCCAAAGTAGCAGATATGTAGCATAGCACAGAAATCTTTACAGAGAGCAGAAATACGTACCTCCACCCTCTTCAGCTTATCAAGGGAAAAGATTCAAGACAGCTCTGTGCTGCTTGTCAGGATGTAAACTTGGTATGGTGGGAAAGGACAATGGAATATTGTACAGAAGACAAAGACACTAGTAGTATGCTGAATACAATGGAAACAACGCAACTGAGGTGATTTCGAGAAAGATATTACTTGCTCACTAACTTGTTCCTTTGGTTTACCCTGCAAATGACCTTCCAGGACTCCTTTCTGAGTCACCATATTCTTCTCACTGCAACTCACGGAGGGCTTGAGGTGAAGGAGGAACCTAACACAGAGCTCTATCTGTTATAGCCCTGCTGAATTTTCTGTGGTTGCTTTAATACCTTCATTGATTTTATTTGAGAACTTGCATTTACAAGAAGCAACATGGAAAAAAGTAGAGCTCAAAGACAAAAGAAAGGTGAAAGGGAGAAAAATAAAGGGCAAGGAAACTTTTTAAAACAGTGAGATTAGAAAAACAACAACAAGAACAAAAAAAAAGAGGTGTTGTCTGCCAGGAGTTGAAACTAAAACCAAACAGAAGTAGAGCAGGTTTTGAGTGCTCTAATATGTTTTGCTAAAAAAGAAGTTTTATTATTAGACAAGTTTTATCATGATTGTAGTAAATTTATTACACTGGATTTTTTAATTTCAGAAAAGCTTAAACTTTTTTTGAAATGAACTCATCTGTTTTCATTTCAAAGTGACATCTTTGTTTAGAAAATTGCCAGCGTTCAATTAAAAAGATTTTAAAGGCTTGAGAAAACAAAATATTTTGCTTCTTTCTCTCCCCCCAACTCCCCTCTGTCCTTCCCCTGTTTAGCAAAAAACCACCCAAGTTAATTTGAATCAAAATACTTCTTAAATTCATCCAAAAAAAAAAAAAGAAAAAAGAAAAATCAACATTGAATCAAATACAAGGTAGAAACTAAAATAAAGGTCCTACTAGTAATGAGAAGAGAAGGCTTGCTTTCTTCTTACTGTATTCTGTAAGTGTTTGAGGAAGGGAACAACTGAAACACTGCACTTTCACAACAGCTTAAATTCAAAGTCACCAAGATATTTTTGTGTCTAGAAGTCCCTAGAAGCAGTCACTTTGACGGCCAAATATTTCCATGTAATGCACACACCCTTTCCTCCTCCTTTCTCTGTTAGGGGTAAGAAAAGTAAGAGACCAGGCAAAACAGTTGCATACACATTTATTTTTTCTTGCACCTCTAACATTTTTACCCATGGTAGTTGCTTTGCATGAGTAACTAGTTCCATCTCACACTGTCTTCCAACTGCCTGAAAGCTAAAGTGTTACTTGTATTTGTCACCACAAATTATCCCATCAAGTATTACATAATTGATCATGTACTCAAAATCATAATTGCACTTTTGCCCTTGTCCCACTTGCTTTGTGTCATTCACTGATTATAAACTTCTCAAAGGGTGGGCATGATTTTGTTTTGTAACCCAGAGAATAAAATGGAATGGAAAGCAAATTAAAGTAGTCAACACATTTTATAATATTATATTCTTTTACTACTTTTCTATTTAACGACTAATTTTGTCCATGTGCACACCTACATGCTTGAGTTGTGAAATTCAGCAAGAGACTTATATTGCTTGTACTTCTCCATCATCTTTAAGGCACACCTGCCAACTGCCAGTTAATAATTTCTTATCATTGTGTCCACCTACTTAATTTAAAAAATACAGAGTTATTTAGTACTCACATAAAGCAAGTGTAGGAGACCTTAGCTTAAAAGTCTGACACACATGAAAACATCTTTGCTTCTCTCCTCTCTCTCTAAGCTTGAAGATGAATTCAAAGCTGAATTTAGTTGTTACTTCCTGATAGGAACAGTTTTCTTCCCCTCTCTCATTTTGTGATAGAAAATGATCTTTTTGAATACTTGATATCAACTGCTTACCTTATTAAAACCAAAGGCATACACCTTAATCACTGATAACTTTGCTATATTGTTACGTGAACCTTTAGGGATTTATCTTTTATGTGTATATATGAATATACATGTATATGATATAACCCTAGAACAAGGTCATATTAGATATTCTGATGATGATACACCTTATTTTAGCCAAAAGGACATACTGACCTCTTTCTACATCCAATAAAGGTCCCTTTGCATGCCTTGGCTATAGTTAGTAGCAAGGCAAACAAGGAGACAGGATATCCCTTGGGTTACTCTCCAAGTTGAAAAGAGAATATGAGATCCATTTGGATGATGCTCATATTCTCTGGAGCTCTGTTTAATGAGTGATTTTTGCAGCAGTTGTGAAGGACACAGACAGAAGGAACTTGATGGCTTTTTCCTAAATATGGTCGATAGTTCTTGTAACTCTTGCTGCTGTCTGCTGTAGCACGAGAAGCAAACTACTCTGGAAATGTTACAAGCAGGGGTTCCCCCCACCTCCTTGAAACAAGGAAATACCCCACATAAAAGCTTGATTTTGGCTAGGTAATACATATTAATCCCTGGTCTTAAGAGCAAGTGATCTCACTACAAAACACAACAATAATTCATCTCAGTGAATTATCTCTCAACATACAGCCAAAACTGCATGTTCTCACTAAATGTTCTTTGGAACAGGAGGAAAATATTTAAAATGTAAAATTACTGTGGCCTTTCACTGTTATAAATTAAGGCAAGATACATTTTTGATACATCTAATATTTTTTCCCTCTTTCTGAATGATAGTTGAAATGGCTTTCCTTGTCACATTTGAACTAGAAGGTCAGAAATGTGATCCTTTTCCAAGAGGTTCCATGAAAGCAGAAAGCTTTGCCATTGAATTTAGAGTGGCCTGGGTAGCATCCTATATCTAGTCCTGCATGCTATAGTAGCATGCTATATCTAGTCCTATATCTAAGTGCAAATAACTGCTTCTGTGTCACACCTTCTCTTGACTAGCTCCCTTGATGCCTCAGTAAAAAAATAAAAACAGATTAAAAAACAAACTAAATTGCAGTACATAACATTTTGCTACATTATTCAGCCTTTTAAATTGCAAACATACCCATTAACTAAAAGTCCACTAATGTAGAAAGGCATAATTTAAACTATATTTTGAAGGGGATGAGAAAGATGCAAATAATCAGTGTTTATTTTTCATATTGTATTAACACCTAGAAGTGTCAGTCTTCATCAGAGTCTCTTTGTGCAGGTTCTGCATATTCACACTGAAAGAAAAGATTATGGCCCAGAATGGGCTACTAAAAACAAAACATAAAAAAATTAAAAGAAGATAGATGTGTGGAAATAAGGCAATGCTATTTCTGTTGTTGAAATGGAGATCTCAGGCTCAGAATGATGCACTGATTTGTACAAAGCTACCCACTTATATAGTGGAAGAGGTAAAAGAATTTTTTATAGACAATGCATTCAAATCTAGTCAATTCTAAAAGCACTTTCTTAATTCTTCCCTCACTTTAAATCAGCTCACTTGCTTTAAATATTTTAAATAAAGTTGATATCAACAAACACGCGAGAGTACAACAACATCCATTACAACAGTTTTTACAGTTTCTTTCTTTCTTCACTTTTGCTATTACCTTCGCGTCTTAGTTTAAAACAACAACAACACCGAGAAAGTTTGCCTTGCCTCTATCTTTCCTGTAGCTGGTAGATTTACATTAAGGGTTAAAGTTTCCTCTTATTTGAGATTATTGAGATTACATGCAAGAATGAGAAACTAGTTATTTATGTATTGTCTGTGCATAAAGGAGAAGATTTACTAGTAAATATACAGCGTAACAATTGATAACTCTCTTCCCTTTAAATTCAAAGGGTTTAGGCAAACTTGGCAGAAAAAAAAAAAAGGGTATACTGACCCCACTCATAGCAAGAGCTAGTCACATTAAACAGTGGCACATGATGAGTTCTGCACAGCCGGGCAGTTACACATACATGGTAACATAACATATCCTGCAGTGTCTTACTTAAAAAGATCTTTTCCCATGCAAGGTCTCTTCTGCTAGGCTGGACTGACAAGTCAGCCAACAACAATCATCTCAGAAAAGGTATTCAGAAAGGGTCCATACATGGTGGCATACATACCAGTATTCAAACAGAGTACACAAAGGCATTTTTAATTTACTGGATATGTTATTTTCTGACACTTCCATTTTTCGTTTCAACCACTACTCCCAACAAGATTTGCTGCCACTAACAGCATAATTCAAACACTTTATTTCTTCTTCAAATTTCAATATCACTATCTTACAATAATTTTAAATATGTTTCTGCTACTTCATCAAGGAATAGCAGTAAAATAGCAACACACTGCAGGCATCTCCCAACATAGGAGGTTCAGCTAAGTTTGTTATATCAAAATTATTTTTCCAACATTGCTTATGAACTTTAAGCCCTTACGACAACAAAGGATGCTTGTCAAATTCAGCCAGTATTTCTCCATTTTGAAAGAGAAACACTTATAAAATAAAGCATCTGCTTAGAAGCAGTAACAAAAACTCTTAAAAAGACAGTCAAAGGAAATAAGTACACTTAAATAGAAACTAGAAATCATTCAGACACATATACAAAGAAAAAAAAGTGCAACAAATAAAAAGGATTTAGTAGATGTTAATTACAACTAATTATTCTTCAAATTCATCAATTGAAACCCTTTGACCAAATCTTATTTTATTGTCCCTTTGATCAGACCCAAGTGCCTGAGAAGTCCAAGCCTGTAGGAGCTAGATCCATGACGTATGGTAAAGGCTACACGTTTCAAAACCAATTAGCTTCATACCTAACATATCCTCTACCGCAAACAGGATAGAATTCTGCAGAGAATAATTATTAGACCTCACAACATCTCTATGAGATAAACATTAAAATTTATGATTTTCAGGCACTAATCAGACAGACTCATCATGGTCTTTCTGAATGCCCATTGGCATTCAGAGAATAGGCCCTGCAAACTCTATCTGGAAGACTGTCCTTCCACCACCTGAAATATTTTTAAGTGTACCAAATTGTTTAGAATTTAGCTAAACATTCATATGTGACTTAGTATCAGAGTTTTCTTGTCATAATACTCAATTCAGGAGAAAATTGTTCTGAGTTTTATTGTGAAATACTGCACAAATCATTTACTCTTTGTGCCTTATTCCCTACTACATCCAAAGAGAACTAAGATGGGGGGATAATGGTTCTAACTTGAAAACTTTCAGTGATCCATTTGCAGGTTAATCCCACAGACATTTGTTTGTGCAACTGAGCAGGCAGAGCTTTTCCAGGAAGAGGATGAAATAAGCCACAAGATGTGAAAGCTTCTCAAGCACTACTTACTCCAACATCTCTATAAGCATACAACCATATCTAGACTAACTTTCTGGGTTCAGAATCAACTTTATCCCAGTAGCTTGTCACGTGTGTACATATGGACACAGGAAAGATTCAACTAATGGTATGCTATAGCTAAATTTCCATCCAATACTAGAAAGTTCAGCTACTGGCAATGCCTTAACCTCTCTAATAATTTATATTGCATAAACATTTGAACTTGAAGCCAGTTTAGATTCTCACTACAATTAGAAACACATTTCCACTTGTCATGATTTTCTTTTTTGTCTCCATCAGATACAAATTGGTTATCTATTACAGAGGCATCAATAAAAGCTAATGTTACAAAAGAAACACTTACTGAACTAAATGCTAAGTAGATTTTATTTTGCCATGTACTGAAATTCCCGTTACTCCTCTGCAAAAACTCAAACAACAACAAAAAAGAAACAACAGGTGCACTTAAAAAAAAAATCCTAACTATGTAAGAGAACCATGAAGCAAATTACCATATCCCACTAATGGTTTTAACGCATTGGAGCATTTCAGCAAAGTGGCTGGAAAATTCTGTCATATATTAAAGTTGTGTAGCACTTCCTGACTGCAATAATTCATAAAGCGTTCTATACCATAGAATTAATTGCTGTTGTTAAAAATGCTATAAACTATTATTTAAGTATAAAATATATGATCTCAGCCTTAGTGGTCTGCAACAAGGATGCTCATGCTAAGTTTTGTATCTAGGAAAAAAAAAAAAACAACATTCTCTAGAGAAAGGAAATGGCACTCGAGATAGGACATTTGAAATGTTTGGAGTACTCTAAGAGTAGAGAGCGTAGCCCAGATTTTCCAACCCAGACTAAACTGAGAGTCCTAAAACATAAGCACAGAGAAGCACAAACCGTACAAACCCCTCTTTGACCAGGCCAGAATCAAGCCAGCGTAAGTGATACTGCCTTAGCTACTGCACTCCACAGGGCTTATAAGCCTTCTGAACCAAGAAAACTATGTGGCTTTTGGGCTGACTTCTGTTTTTTTTTTGCTCAGCCTGTTCTTATAGACCTGACCATCACTGCCTAACTTGTAGACATGTGCTCTTTGACTTTCAAATGACAAAGACCTGAAGAGACCTAGGTAACCTGTATCCCACAGCATTTATCTGCAGATTAAACACTTCTCTTTCCCTCCTCTCTCTGAATGTAGGAGGAAGAAGAATTGTATGAATTCCTGTAGAGAGGTGCTAAGATGCATGACATGGAAACGTCCTACACACAGCCCAACTTTGTCTCTCCAAAGATGTTCACACAGAAGAGACCAAAAGTAGGTTCTACACAGAGAGACTGGTTTGCACAAGTTTTTCTGTGAGGTCCTTTTGAAGCTTGTGAGATTCTTTACAGTCCCAAGAGCAGATTTATTTATTTTGAATTGCTGTGCATTCCCATGGCTTACAAATTGTAAAGGGAAAGCTTTTGTAAAACTGCTATTGCTAGGAACAGGGGGAAAACATACAAGAGAAGATATACCAGGTTAAACCAAAGGTCTGACTATCCCAATCTTTCCTCCAACTGTCCTTAAATTGATGTGAAGATAAAATTAATTTTTTTTCACACTGAACATAATTTTCTTTCTACCTACTTTGAATTTAATCTTCTATTTTATTCATCAGTCACTCAGTCTTTTCAGATCCTTCTTCAATTTGGTCTTGTCCTGAATACCTGGAATTACTAAGCACTGTCAGCAAACTGTCACCTCCCTGCTTGCCCCCTTTTCCAGGTCAGTTATTTTTTACCTGTCAGCCTGTCCATGCAAGGCAACTTTCATGAAAAACAGCAAGAGGTGCAACCTATCCAACTCACCCTTCACTGTTGACCTGTCCTTTCAAAGACCTAACCTTTCTGTCAGACACTGATTAGCAAGTAGCAGGGCTGTGGCAATAGCAACAGAGTTTCAAAAGGTTCAAAATAAAACACTCAAACCTTTATCCAGCAGTCTGGCAATCAAATTGTATTGCTGTGGTACTCAACGAGCCATACTTCCCCACTTATAAGCAGTAAGTTAAACAAATGGTTTTCAATAAAGAGTATACTGGAAGAGAACAAAAACATTTTGGAAATGGATTAGGAAAACCTAAACAATCCAATAGGCAATACTATCTTTTCCCCAGAGCATGCTAGCAACAGCCCCTATCCTAAAACTGTTGAAATATCTCCTTGTCCAGCCGCAGTGTTCACTGTTTCACATCCAAGATTTCAACAAAGGGGCAAATTCATCTGATTGCCCCTAACAGCGCATCATCTTTTTCCCAGGTGTAATGCCCTATCATGTATTTATAGAGAGTGTTTTGCCTCTGATGCGCTTCCAGCATAATCCCTTAGACCAGCACTCCACAGTGATGAGTTTTTACCATGCTGTTTGTCAAACAGTCCCAGGAGTTGCTCTGGAGTACACTCCCCACCAGCACCCACCAGTGCTGGCCCCTGGTCATTCATACTAGTTGTATTCATTAATTACTCCACCAAATTGGTGCCTTTCTTTCCTACTTACTGTGCTTCTTAGCCCTACTAGTCTACAAGTTCGCAGGCTGCAAGTTTACACTTCCCCACCCACAGTGTTGTCAGCATTTTCTAAGAGGCTACAATGACATACAGCTTCTGTACATTGATCTGGCAACAACAGAGATTTCTTAACACACAACCTTTCTCTTCCAGAAAGATCTCTCAACTATCTGTTTGGCAAAGAAGCCTCTGTCCCAGGCTGTAATAAACAGCTTGACTGACCCTGCTCCATTAGGGACAGGTGGGTTGCTCACACATTTTGCCAAGAGAGCATAACTGTATTTATGACAATTAAAGCTTAACTGACTCAGTAGAAGCACCCTAAAAAAGAGCATGTGTGTGAATGATATTTATTTAGACCTGGTCAGCTCTCCCTGCCTCTCCAGGAAATGCTGTCAGAGAACTCCTACCACTAGACCCACAGGGTCACGAGGGACCACAGGGGCCCACCAGCCCACAGCATATGATGGTCTCAGGGAGACCTTGGGAAGGTCTCTCCTATTCTTAGGCTTCATGCATGTAGTCATAAAAAGCTTTTCTGGTATAGAAAAGACACTCATAGCTAACAATGAATTCCAGAAAAAGCTCCCTTTTCATTTCTTCGTTAGAGAAGTAATGTCAAAGGGTCTAAGCCATTTTGGATAACTATGGTTACACGCATAGCAACCGTCTTTATTAGAAATGACACCCAACCATTGTTTGATAAACATGAGAATGCAGTAATTCCATTCAGGTTTGCTTGGTTATAGAAAGCACCAGCCTAGGCCTAAATAAAGAAATCAGCATAGCTGTCAAGAATGACAAAAGCTAGTTCTAAAGACAGTGCTGTTGCCTTCTTCTTAGTCCTTACTTTTGTTACATGAATATAGATGTATCTAGAAAGACATTACCAAAAAAAAAAAAAAAAAGTATGCCCTGGCATGGAGGCAGGTCCATGAGTACATATTTATGGAGGCAGAGAAGCAGTAAAGAGCATCAGCTACCGCTAAACACAACCTGATACAGCTTTTGTTTGCCAAGCCACATGACGTAAACCTGCAATCCCTTTTGGTCTTCAAGAACATCTTGTCATGGCACACATCTTTTTCAGTTATGGACCTTGATATAGCAGTCTGTGCTTTCACCAATCCTAATTTGCCTAACATCCAGCAATCTGGGCATCACTAGGAAGTACACCAAGAAAAAAAGTCAACATTAAAATTCAAGTAAAAAGTAAATGGAGAAGGCATGTCAGTGACAGCTGACCAGACTGATTCACATTCCATTTGTAAGTCAATCTTGCAGTTTTAACACACAGACATGAAAACTAACAGCGTCTTGTACTATCCTAACCCATCTATTTCCTCTGCTCTGCTATAGCATGTAAGTATGGTGGGGAAGCTTTATGTGAATACAGAGAGGCTGGATATTCTCAAAAGAGGGCCCTGACCTGCAGAGTCCACTCCATCTGGGAATCAGACTGACACAGCTTTAAAACATGACAGAAGTTACGTGTTTTTGGGCATGCCTTCTTCCTCCTAATAAATGAATGGTTCTCTAGCTAGGTTGTCCCAAAAGCCCAGTGGGGATTTTATCCTTCTTAGGAGAACAGCTGTCAAATGCGAAAGGAAGAAAATATTTATCCTTTTTAATTAAGAAAGATAACTATTTCCATTATGTTATGTGGACCTCCCACATGACACAGTGATGGGTGCACTTTTAATAATCTTGGTTAGATAATAGCCAAAAAACAGCAGCAGTGTATACTAAAAGATCAAAACATAAAGAGTAAACTATCTTCTTTTGCAACATTAGCCTTTGAATATGAGAGAGAGAACAAATCTTTGCAATTAATGACTCAGTATTTAAAATTAAAAGAAAAGGAATCATTGCCCAACTTGTTGGCAAACAGCAAAGACTAAGTGAATACCATTTGCTACTGTTTACCGCAATAGGTGGAGTTAGCGTGTTTGAGTTTTTCCTCTTTTTTCAACTTAATTCCATCAAATCTTTATAATGTTACTTTGTGAAAGTAGCATTTCTTGGTTTAATTCTTATTCGAGTTAGTCATTTGAACAGAGGTTGGAGATTGTTGCAGTTTGTTGCATGGTTCCAATTAAAGGACATACTATGGAGGTTTCAAAATCACAGGCAAATGTCAATTGGAAAATTCTTCTTTTTTCTCCCCTCTGAAATTTAGAATTTAATATTATTTCAAGATCTGGAAAACCTCTTTTCTGGTTTTCCATTAAAAAAAATAGCCCAAAAGGCAATGAATGGAATCAGAACTGAGAAGGGTAAAGAAAAAGAGAATTATATTTGCCAGGATCACTAGAAGTCTGTTTTAAAGCTAAGTTGCAACAGGAAGGAAGCTTTGATTTCAAACAGTGCTTTAAAGTGAAGGATCCTTTCCAAATGCTATTACCAAGCAGATCCTATTGTGATGGTAATGACATGTTGCGTGGGAAGTAGTGGTTTTACTTGGATGCAAAGGGAAAGAACATTGCCATGATTGATGTACCATATGAGGGTCAAACCACATAATCGCTAACTCTCACACTGCCCAATTCAGTGGAATTGGGTTGCTGAAGAATCTGAGATTTCTAGAGTTTATTTTTATTTAGTGGTGAAATATAATGGTGAAAATATTTCAGAAATTAAATCTATTGTCTCTTAAGAAGATGATACTAATATTTGATTAACTTTTCACTGATGTGCAACAAGCTCCACTAAATTTTTTTCACAGCTACCATATCACAGCCATGCTTTGGATAAATAAGACCACCCACAAGCTATTTGATAGTTCAGAATGTTCTCAAAAAGTTGCACTAAAAGAAAGTGCAAAGCACCTAATGGTGAAATTCAATTTCATCAGCCCTTAATACTCATATTTCAATGTTCATACGTCGATGGTTAACCACTGTTTTAAGCTCATGTATAAAAAGGCCAACATCTGCTTGTAAAAGCACTTTGCAGAAGTGGCATAAAAAAACAACATGCAAACAAAACTTTTTCTTTTTTTTTCCTTTTTTTTTTTTAATGAAGGCCATAAATGAACTCATACCCTTGTTAATATATGTTTTAGAACTAGTTCCTGCACTAGTGAAGTCAGAAGAACTTTTGATGATTTCAATGTATGCAGGATCAAATCCTTCAGCTCTGTTTCAAGCGATTTGGTTCTACTTGGCAAAACACCCAGTTGCATATATTGGTCAGTACCAATTGAATACGTATTTAAAATGCTTTTCTGAATGGACAGGGCTAGGATTGTGATCAGAAAGTTAAATTGTAAAAATGGGAGTCTTGTGTATAACAGTGTGCCCCAGGAAGGTAGGCCATATCTCACATATAGTTCACTTTCTCCTTAGGTTAAGGAACCTCCAGGACTAACAGCTTCTTTTATTTAAGACTGCATCAGTTTTCAACAGCATCAAGAAGTAATTCAAACACTGTCATGAAACTACACAAAAACCAGGTGCAGCACAAACACTTAAAAAGCTAGAAAATGTTCCGCTTTTTTCATCTGTTAAGGAGACATTAAATCTGTATGGATATAATTGTAATTTTAAATTTAATGATGCAAAAGCATCTGATTTATTTATTTTTTGATCATCCACAATTTTATTTGGATTTGACAGGCTGAAAAATGTTTAATAGCCTAGATATGTTCCTACTGGTTTATTTCACTTCTCCCATGTCAATCCCTATTTAAAATGAAACATGCTGTAATAATCAATGGCAGGCTTATTACCATTAACATGTTCAGAGTTGCTTTTTTTCCTAATGTAATTCCGTTTACATTTGGTAGAAAATTTCTCCCACAGCTAGATCATATGGTGCCTAAAATCCATTCAACTTTTACAGCTGCTAGTGTTTTTCCACAATCAATACATTTTACATACACCAGTCTCATGAAGAAATCCTCTTTACCTTGAAAGAACTCACATGGATCCTTAAAAGTGAGTAAATCAGATTTGAAATCCTGTATATGAAACTAATTGCCCTTTACATTTCACTTCATGAGACTCCATTGGCAACAACTTCTGTAGTTTGCCAGCATCATTGATTGAATGAATCCAGACCAAATTCATGCCAGACTCTTTGCTACACAGCACAAAAATCAGGCCCTAGCCCTCCTCAAATAATAATACCACACAAGGGTATTTTTTCAGTAGGAATAATGGTTTGTTGGTCTCCAACACTTGGTTCTCTGCCATTGTAGAATTGAATTAAATCAGTCCCAGGTCACAAATAATTGAGTTAGACAGTGTCCGCTCTCATAGGTTGTTAAAGGACAGCAGGCCAAAGGAGAAAACTTTGGCTCTACTCACTTCCAGCAGTCTTCACTCATGGGAAGCCTAGTTTTGACCAAGCCAGGGCAAGATATATCAGAGCAACTGGAAATTGGTGCTGTCTTGGAAGAGGTTTGAATTCAGCAAATTCAGCCTCTGTTATTAATCATGATTAACAGAACTTTCCAGTGAGCATCTGAACAGTTCCTGTTCTACAGGGGCTGCTTTTTCATTACCGATCCCAGAAAATCAGTTACAGTTCATTTCATCAGTACTCTATGGCTTTGACTGTATTACAAAAAGTAGTTGCAATCCAGCTGCACGTACAGTATCAAGTTGAAATAACATTTTCACTCACTTTTTCAATGCACTGGAAGGTCTCATGCTAATAATTTTTCTCTGAAAATTAATTCCCTTGGTCATTTAATTCAGATCAATGAAAAATTTCTTTCTGAATCAGACAGAATTTCTGTGCGTCTTAAACCACTAAAGCCAAGAAATCCAGATTTAATGCTGAATTGATTTTACTTAATCATAACCTTCTGTTGTTGATAATATTGTTGATATTTCCAGTAAAAAGAGACATTACATCCCAGCTGCGCTATGAATGATGAACTTTAAAGAAACAGATGTTAAATTCAGGTAGGCACCCAAATATTTGGATGAGAATAGGAATATCATTCAGATTTTAAAGATCTTTTGTCTCTAAAATGAGTACAAAATAAACAGTTTTCTCTGAAACCTCTAAAATAGTATTGTTTGGAATAGAGCTAGCAATCTTTGAACTAGTCTTCACTTTCAGATCTATAAATCTGAATCCTGTCATAGAGAGTAGTTACTAGAAAGTGAAGAACTGAAGTTAGCGGCAGTCCTAGTACATTTCCTTACTATTTTCTGACACAAAAAGCTCATGTATGGAGATACTTACATAGAAAGTACTTATGAAAAAGATTCTCCTCAGATTTCTGCTATTTCTAGCCTTCTGTTAAAGTGCCAGGAAAACAGACCACATAAGATGACTTTCATTACTTCTGGTTTAGAAGATACTTGGAAAAAAAATTAAAATAAAACAGATTTGATTCTAATTTTTAAGCAAGGTTCAGACAGCCTTATGACAAAAAGTTATATCAGGGTGATTCAGAAAAAGAAAGAAGTAGCATTTCTAAATGAACATAAGTTGTCAAGCCAAGAAAACAAGAAAAAATGAGCTAAGCTCCCACCTCTAAGGTACCAGCTGTATTTCATTTGATATTGGGATAGCCAATAGCTGTGTAAGGGGTTATTTACACTGCAACTCTACAGCTCATTTCCTCTTTGCCTTTCTTCTCCTTACCCTCACCCTGCACATATGGATCTGCCATACAAACAGTTAATTCATGGCGGCATGGATGTGTTCTAGACAGTGTCTCTGTGTAATCCCATGTCCTTGTGTGACCTGAGCAGCATCAGAAGAGTATAGAGGTGACAATCTCACACTTGAACATACCCTTCATTTTTCAGGGCAGAAAGGTGGAACAATATGAAAGAGTCCTAAATCACTTCTTCAAGGCAGGCCGCATTATCCTGGCAATGGCTAAAATCAGAGCCAGCCCTGAGATTGACCACTCAGAGATCTGCCTGAAAGAGTCCCATGGGATAAGGCCCTAGAGGGAAGAGTGGTTTTAGAAAGTTTATTGATATTCTAGGTTCACCTCCTCCAAACTCAACAACAGGCCATCCTGATGAAAAGGAGGTCTATCAAAAATGCCAGGAGGCCTGAATGGATGAACAAGTACACAAAAGATATACATGAAAAGTAAACGAAAGTGTCCGAGCACGCAGATATGGGATTAGAAAAAGCAAAAGTCCACCTGAAGTTGAATATGGGATGTCAAAGGCAACAAGAAGAGTTTCTGTAAGTACGTACAATTAACAAAAGGAAGACCAGGGAAAGTGTGGGCCTATTACTGAATGGGGAAGGGGCCCTGGTGACACAGGACTTGGAAAATGCTGAGGTACTGAATGATTTCTTTGACTCAGTGTTCAGTAAAGACAGTCTTTACAGTCAGGAATGCCAGCTCCCAGAGACCGGGGAGAAATTCAGGAGCAAAGAAGACAAACTGTTGGCTGACAAAAATTGGCTGAAAATTAATGCAGAGGGTGGGGATCAGTGGTATGAATTGTAGTTGGAAGTCAGTAACTAGCAGTGTACCCCAGGAGATGACAGATGCTCCTTTCAGTGGTGCCC
Source organism: Anser cygnoides (assembly GCF_040182565.1). Lineage (NCBI taxonomy): Eukaryota > Metazoa > Chordata > Aves > Anseriformes > Anatidae > Anser > Anser cygnoides. The sequence goes on from NC_089874.1 coordinate 60,744,329, forward strand.
AGTGACAGGGCAAGGGGCAATGGGCACCAGCTGAAACACAGGAGGCTCCCTGTGAACATCAGGGAACACTTTTCTACAGTGTAGGTGACCAAGCACTAACACAGGTTGCCTGGAGAGGTTGTGAAGTCACCCTCCTTGGAGACCTTCAAAAGCCCTTCGAAAGCTGCCTGAACATGGTCCTAGGCAACTGGCTCTAAGGTAGCAGTGCTTGAGCAGGGCTGTTGGACCAGATGACCTCCAGAGTTACCTTCCCACCCCAACCATTCTGTGAACAAATTACATCAAGCATAGGTCTGCTGTGGATAAAGCAGCACCTGAGAAGCCTTCTGCCCCAGAAGATTGTGTCCAAAAGGTGCTGTAATGCTTAGAGGACCATTTTGGATATGATCTGCTTCATTTCATATATTTCACAGCTAGGTAGCTGCTTAGTACAGAAAAGAAAAAAAAATATTAAAGGCTAACAGAGACAGGGGTCACCTGAATCTTTTGGGCAGAGAATAGCACAAAGTGTCTCTGAAATGTTAGACTAATACGAATAATATCTGATGTGAATCTAACTTGCTGTTGGTTATATTACTTCAGGCCCTAAAACACATGAAAACTGGAAGATGTCCAGGGTAGCATAGGACCAACTTACCTCAAGAAGGTTGAGGAAGTGGGAGTTATCATCAGATCTACCTATAAACACTGCTTGTTAAGAAAGGACTACCACCATAGATATAAAGCAGAAGTGTCAGAAAATACACCAACCAAAGATACTATAATAACTCCACTCCCATACTTTCCTATAACTATTGACTATGATAGGATTCAGACAAAAGATCTAGAAGAAATGCTTGAGTCAGCAAATACTATTTTTTTCAGTATATATTCCAGAAAAAAAAATAAAAATAAAAAAAGATGATAACACTCGTTTCTTAAATCTTTTCAAGCATAACCTTTACTCTCTAGTTCAGCAAAAGAGCAAGCAAGTCCAAGAGAATTTTGGAATTCTCTTGAGAGAGGGAGAATATCTCCGTGGGAGATATTTGTTTCAGCCTTTGCCATCTGAGAAGTTCATATAAGCACACCTGTTAATGTAACAAAAACATTTCTGAACTCTTCACCAATTTGCTTTGAAATTTAGTGTCTTCATTTCCTAAGGAATAGGGCTTAACATTATCCAAAGACTTGGTTTAACAGAGCTGATATTTACATGGTGCAAAATATGAACTTTGGCTAGCTTACCAGCCATTTCTACACTCCCCAGAACAATTCAAATGATATTCTCCAGTAGCTTTGTCCCAGTATCACAATATCTGCATGAGATATTACTCATTTCTGCCAAGACAGATACAGACAGACTGCCATGATAGTATTGTCTGCCTATCATCTTGTTTCTTTCCATATATGCACACTCGACCCAAAAAGCTATTTGCATTGCCTGCTGTGTTACAAAGACAAACTTAAATGGTCTAGCTTTGTGTTTGCATCTAGAGCATCTGAAACAGTGGCAAACTGATACTTGAATGTCAAAACTGGAACTTGACAATGTCCCTGTCAAAGCAAATGCTATACATGACAAAACAAATCATACAACTCCCCTTGCCCTCTCCCCCCATTAAAAAAAAAAAAAAAAAAAAAAAAAAAACTTTATAATACTTGCAAATGCTTGATGGCAAGAGTGATAAGAAGGGGATGATGTGAATTTGTGGGCTCTATGAGAAAGATTCCTTCTTTCCAAGTTGTGTTGTATAATTTGGGTTTCTAGGGAAGGAACAGTTACATGCATGAGAAAAAGCAGTGAGATAGCAGGGTAGTGAAGACTGTATGCTCATTGTCATAGGCATCCTGATAAGAGTAAAAGCTGAGGAGGAAGATCATTGAGCTAGGAATAAAAGGAATACAAAATAAGAACAAAGGAAACGTTTTCATTATAGTTTAACAGAAGTTAACATATTTCCTTTTTAGTTCAAAAGAAATCAACAATTGTAAGTCCTTAGGTCATTTACATATGCAAAAGCAAGCAGATACATATAATACATTGAGTCATTGACCACAGTCTCAGGAAGAAAACAGGAGACTTGATCTGTAAGTTAAACCCTATGGTACAACTTGAGGTACTGTGGAGAGAAGCAAAGTGAGAAAGATTCTCTACTCCCCGCATGAAGAAAGCAAGGATTGTGAACAAGAATTTCTCATGCACTTCACTAGGAAAGTACTTTCCATTAGAAAGTAGAGAAATAAATATATATAATTATATACTACCTAAATCTGGGAGAAAGAACAGACAGGAGCGATTGCATCTTAGTTCTATGCTGTGGCATCAGTCCATCAGCACACAAAGCTCAGGAAAAGAAGCTTGCTTTCACTCTCTAGAAGATACCAGGCTATTCAGCAGAGAGGACAATGGACTGTGCACAGAGTCCTGTTGCGACGGAGGGGACACTGGGAGCAAGTGTGGAGAAGAGAAAGGCCACAAATAAAAAAACATGACTTCAAAAACTGAGCAACATAGAAGTAACAGGAGATCCAGAAGTTGGGTAGAGAAAGTCAGATAGGGTAAAGAGACAGGAATGCAAGACAAAGGGTTACTGCAGAGCAAGGAGAGTGTTCATGCATCACAGAAAGTTTGGATTAATGGAGTTGCCCTCCAGCTGAGTTGGGGATCTGACTGAATGTGTTCGTGTTCTGCCAACTCCCTGCACCTCGCTGCCAGAATGGGCTATTTTTCTTTTTCTCTAGAAACACAGGAATTAAATTATGGCTTCTTCCAATCTGAACAGTTCTATCTTCCAGCTCCACAAAGCTGTCAGATAGACAGGAGACAACGGGCAGAACAATACAACCGAAGTTCCAGAAGAAAGAACACAATTGGATAGGGCTGAAAACAAACCCAGAAATGTAACTTTCTTGTTTGGAACTGGTTACTGTTAATGCACAGCGAATCCCTCGTACTGTCAGAATACAGAAGACCACTGGGTAAAAGATGAGTTCAGCTGGTGACAACCTCCCTCAACTTGCTACAATAACCATGAGAGTAAAAGGCAGGGTCTAATCCATGTATTGAATATAGACAGCAGGGTTTTCCCTTCGGCTACTGTCCAGTCTGTACCAGCAGTCTGTGAAAGCAGGGGAAAAGGGACTACCTCCTTACAAAGCAGAAACAGCAATGTATCTTCAATGGGAACAAATTGCCATGAAACATACGTCACCAGCTCTGATGGTGGTTGGTACAGACAACCATGGCTGGAAAACATCAGGGGAACAAAAGTAAGCTCCTTGCCTCAGACCACAGTTGAATAGAAGTGAAAGCTGCAAGAAATCAGGGACAGTTGCACTGAAGTTTCCCTTTCTGTGGGAAACAAATGTGCACAAACATTTCCAAGTCCGTACCTATCTGTCCAATTTCCCTCCGGTAACTGTGGGAAAAGAATGTGAAGGTTCCTGACTCTGAAGACAATCTTGGGTGAGCCTCATCCTTTTTAGCAAGGATGTAAACACCAGAAAAGTAGGATAAAGTCCAGAATGTCTGTCTTTGGGCAGGCAAGATGAGCAAGAAAGGTGTATCTGCATTTGGCACTGCATTTTTTTTCCTGAAACAGGAACCATCTGTCTATTAGCACATGCTCCAAGCCTTCAAAGACCAAAAATATGTTATTTTTGAAGCCACCTCTTTAGGAATACTAATAGATGAAGAAAGACACTTTCTCAAGAGAGATCAGGAAGAAGTAAAAGTGTTCTCAGTGCTGAGACAGGACACATAGGATATGGAATGACAATAATCTAAATACTTCTCTGATTTTTAAAAGAACAATAAACTAGTATCCAGAAACCAGAAGATATTTTTGCTTCCAGAATTGCATTATGTTGTCCTGATCTTTAAAGAGCATGCCCCACAATGAGAAAAAGACCAAGCTGACAGCACTAACTTGCTGAGACATACGAAATGGCAGCTGAAGGAGCTGGCAACGCTCTCCTTTTTTCAGGGGTACGTTGTAAGCCACAACGTGTATGGGGGCATACTCCACACTGGGAGGAGTTCATACACAATGCTGATGGAACTAGAGTAAACCACAGTGTCAAACAGGAGCTAGGATGATACAACTTGCCAATGACTTAGAGGCAGGGGGATGAGGAGGAAACAGTTCTGAGTTTCCCCCAGGTAAATCCATGCTTGTCTTTATTATACGAAGACTGTATTTTCTTTGACCTTTATATTGTCACACATCTATGAAGCTAACCTAAAGGAATGCTGGAAAGGAGGTGAGAGACTATTTTTAACTTTGGTTTCATAGAGAAATGCCCTGAGGCCTTACTCATCAGGACAGTGCTAGTTACAATGCTGTAATTGAAACATAATTCCTTTTTCTGTTTAAAAGAAGGTTCCTCATTCTTTGTTGAAAGTTAGAGAATACACAGCACAATTCATCCTGTGATCAAAGATTATCAGTAAAAACATACCTTTAAGGAATCTGGTTACTTATGTCAGACTTTTTCTTATCCCCATATCGTTTAACAGCAAAATCATGTAGAAATTTGACACCTTACAGCGTGAATATCACCAGATGAGAAGCTTAATTGTGGTATCAGTGACAAGATCTAGGGCATGAGAAAATTGACATACAGACTCAACTTACTGCTTTCATTGGGTATTAAAAAGACATAGCCTACCTCCTTTCTCAGGAGGAGAAAGGACCCCACAAAATCTTACCTCTCATAATCAATGTTTTCTCCAGCTACAAAAATAATTTTAAGAATTTAATTTGGACCTCTGTCCAAAAGGTTAGTTTTCTTTGGGCTTTTCTGGATTTCTCATAAGTATTCCTTTATCTATCTTACCATGTTATATACATAGAAAGTAAACAAACCCCAACACCTTACTTATCTAATTTTAGGGTTGCGTTTATCCTTAATATTATTCTAGAGCACCCTTCCAAACAGTGACATAAATAATGAAAAATGTTCTGGGAGCTGCAGAGCTTCCCAGAGAACATTTTTCATTTCCCTACAGACTAATTTCTTGAAGTCCTTTTCATCAGGAGGGGGCTCCCCAGCAACTGCAAGGACTTTGAGGCCCCACTTGTGACCCATAATCCACAACTTAATATGGCAAACTGAGAACCATCAAGGCCCAATTTTAATCTCTTTTACCCTCACTCCAATCACTAGCGCAACTACCTTGAAGACAATGGATTTTGGGCTAGGATAAAAGTTGTTGTTTTTTTTTTTTTAAAAAAAAAAGAGGACTGAACAAAAATATGCAGTCCGATGTAGAAAAGGGAAGGGCACAGCAGGAATGCAACCATAATTAGCTCATGATGACAGCACCTGCATAGATACTGCCAGACAACTCTAAATTACTCCATGATTATGGATGGGTAAAGTGGAGCTTGGCCACTCCCTGCCCTTTACCCTCTGCCGCAGATTCCCCGCCTTCCACCCCCCACACACCCCACCCCCCCCACCCCCCCACCCCCCGCCAGTGCCACGTGGTAGGAAAAGGGGAAAGGAGGCAGGAGCCAGCATGCTTGTGCCAGCAGGGAGTTTTCCTATGATGGGATTAGACATTTGCAGCTGCTTTCCAGACCCTCACTTCCTCCAGGTGCAGAAAGAGACCTGGATGGATGCTGGGCCTTTAGCCTCATGAGTCTAAGTGATTTCTAAATGACCACAACTACACATTCTTCAGATCAAGAGCAACCTGCTCCTATACACCTCAGCCTCATCCAAAGGGAATAACCCCACCAAGGAGACAACTTTTTTCAGTGCCTCTGCCAGGCTCCAATATCTGGGGTGGGGGGAAGAGGGGAAATCATTTCATCTCTTTATATTCTGCACTTTCATGCTTACTGCCCTAAGGCATTTTGTTCATTTTACTGATGTGTTTATGGTTCAAAAATGTTGATATCCAAAAAAGTTTTTAGCCAATTAATAACCCAAGTTAAAACAATTACAACAGAAAACAAAAACAAACCCAGCTTTGCTTTCACCCAGCTTCACTGTGGCCTTAACATGTTGTACAGAATAACCTTCAAAGTCATTTTCACTTATTTCGGGGTAGAAGAAAAATAAATAAGAAGGGCTGGGCTCAGCCAGCATCTCTGTTGTCCTATCTGGGCACCTTCTGGGTGTTCCCCAGAGACCTAGTGACCACCCTGAATCAGCCTCCTCAGGTTAGCACTCACACGTCTGGTGTTTTTCTCCATGGCCCTGTGAACGATGATTATTCTGCTTTGGCACATAACCAGTATGTTGCATAACTGGGAAGAAATCTAGCATGAATCCCCGCACCGCGACAATCATTCTCAAACAGTGTGGGCTGCCCTCCAGAACAGCAACGTCAATCAAGAAGCAGAAAGACGCTTCCATAAGGAGGGAAGGGGGGGGGGGGGGGAATAGGAAAAAATAAAAAGTTCCTTTAATAAAGCTTTGACTTTCTTTTTTTATGCTGTAGGCTCAAAAGCAAAATTTTCACTGATATCTCAAACGACAAAGAATGTGAAGAATGTTACCACTGTGATTGCAATAATAGGTACAAAGGACTTGGCACAAGAGCCACTTTGTCTAAAGCCAGGATTAATTATCAGAATTGACCTGGAGAGAAAAAAAAAAAAACCTGAACAGCCTCGAACTGAGCTTAATGAAAACGTTGTGACATCCTTCTGACAAACCTGCCCTTCAATTGCTTGCTTTAATGATATGAAGCAGAACACCCATAGCTAAAAAAAAAAAATCCTACAAATTTTGATGCCATAAAAGAATCTCATCATGGGAAGCCCAGGCCCAAAAATCCTCTAACATACTAACAGCACAGATGGAACCAGTATCTCATCTTAACTGGAATCCAGAGCAGAGCAGTTACAGGTATATTTCCTTTACACAGAAAACTGCCCACCAGCCTCTTCTACAGTGCATCTTCAGTTTCTCCATTTCAGAGCATAAGAGAGTTTTTCAGACAGAATTTTCAGGGGGTAGATGAGCCAAAGTTTGCACAGTGCTCCATTGATCACAGCTCGATTCTTCTGTTTTGGAGCACTGATTTTACACTTCCCGGACTCATATGATCAGGTGTCCAAGGCTGTGGTTAGGTTGCTTGAATTGTACTCGACTTCTCTTTGTGGAGCAAGTAACTGTGGTTTGCTGACTAAGCCGTTCACTGTTTTTAATCTGCTTTTGTAAAAGAAAGTTCAGTTCCATAGCTCAGCCTTAAATTGTCACGGATATCAATAGCACAGAAGGAAAAGTCCTTTACTAAATATCCTTCCCTGAATGCCAACTAAATGGACAAACTGCAGCCTTGTCACTAGGAGAAAACATGATAAAAACAGAATTGAGTGTGAAGGGCTGCTGCTTCACAAAATTCTCTCATTTAGTTCCTCCCCTCCCCCTTTTCGCTACTTTTTTTTTTTTTATTGGATTCACTACTTAGTTAACAAAGAGAGTAAAGAGACTGGAGGCAGCTGCCCTCTGCACAACCCATGTGCCAAGTGCAGCGCAGACATGAGCAATGCCGGCTCACCACGCTGCTCTGCTGCTGCACATGAGGCCTGGCCAGTAGACACAGCATCTCATGGTTGGAAAGCAACCACGACACCTACCCATGACAGGTGTAAGAAGTGTCAGAACATCACCCCAAACGTAGGCTGATGATGCCAGTGAATTCTAGTGTGCCTTCTTCTCAGGGTGAGACATTATTCCCTGAAAATTGTAAAGCTGCACAGATGCAGTGTTTTTACAGTATTTTTCAGCCCAATTTCAAAACTCAGAATTCTAAGTATGGAGTATCTACACTTGTTAGCAAAGGAAAATATAGACTTCTAAGTAAATGACCCAACCCTGTGAACAGAGGATGACAATCACACTGAAAACATAGCTTCTTGACAGGGACTTAGGGACTAACCTCAGGGAGTTGAGCCCAGAATTCTTGACCCTGAAACCTGAACAAGATTTTAAGTCCTCAAAAAGCACTTCCATTTGTGAAAACATTCAGTAGTGATGATGGACCCCAAAATCAAGTGAGCCCTTGTAGCTTGTCCCATGGTGGTAATGGTCAGCTTAGGGTGCTGATGTAGGGTAAACTTGACATAAGTCACCATATAATCAGCAGCTCTTTCTTTCAGGACTTGGATTTATTGCTCATTTTTCTACTCTCTCCCACTTTTGACAATAGAAGATTAGTAGCTGAAGCCACACAGATGCCCAGGTACTTCCCTCAGTCAGGTTTTAATTCATGAAGCTACAGAAAAAGCCAGTAAAGTGGGCATACATTGCAACATCTTAACCGTATGCTCTGCCTGTTTCTCTCGTCCTTTTCTGCCTCGCAAACTACCAGTAGCTCTTTCAGCTTTATAGCACCAGAGCTCTCCAGCTGCTTTAAACCTGAAAGTTGTTCCTCCTGTATGGAATAATCTTACCTTGCCACTTCTAAAGAAAGGAAAGAAGTGTTCAGCATTAACAATGTATTAATGTATTTTTATCTGTTGTCCTGCTTCAGAAGCTGTCTTGAGCTTGCACCATAGAAGACAAATTGTAGCCCCAACAAATGGCAAGATCTTCTTTCATTAGTCTCAACAGCACAGAACTGCTGTCAAAGACCTTTACATGCACCAATTCATGAACCCGCCCAGTATGCCTATGCAATGCTATACTGACTATAACGAAGTTGTTGTATCTAACTATAGTTATAATTCAGTGACTTTTATAAACTGACATTCCTTTCTCTCTACTCCAAATACGCACCCTTCATTACGTTAGACATGAGACACATTAAAGGGGTGCAGCATTTTTACTGTTATTATTAACTTGCATAAAGAAAAATAAGTTTAATCTGCTCTCAAAACCTGACATCCATTTGCTTATAAGTGGTAATTTAATTTTGGGTATATAACATTACTTTGGGTATATACCTAGAACAGCTTAACTTTTTCTGGAGAAAACGCTTTCTTTTTCTTTTCTTTAAGACATTAAAAAAGCTTTCTTTCCTAGGGTAGATGTGGTCCCAGAGAATATGCCAGTAAATAGGTTAGCTTACTGCCAATTAACACCATCTTTTACAACTTTATTTTAAAGATAGACTAGATATTTGTCTGAGACACTCAACCTTTTTTTTTTTTTTTTCTTTTAAACCCTTGGACCTCACTTACTTGGAGCACAAGAATTCTTACCCTGACATAAATCTACCCAGACTAGCTTGTAGAAATATGTTAACTGCCTTGAGTAAATTGGCACTCAGGTAATTGAAGCCTGAATAAAGAAAAAATAGTCCAGTGTACACAAACAATAGTCATCCAGACAAGTAAAAAACATAATCATTTGGTATGATTTTGTCTGCTGAGATTTTTCACTGCTACAATTTATATGGCCTTTCACTCATCATGTATTTGGTTTACCTGAATGTAAAAGGCAAGCCCACAGGTAGGTAAGTCCCTTACAAGAATAAAAAATTTGGTTTGGAATCAAAGACATTTAAATGTGAGAAATTTGACTTGTGATTTAATCTCCAAAGGAATGAGAATGACTAGTTAAAGATCATAAGGTAGTGTTCAAGTTGTAAATAGAGATGAATTATGAAAGGAAGAATAAATCTCACTTGAATCTAGGACTTGTTATAAAGTCAAGCTGACAAATCCTTCACTTAGCAGTAACATTTTAATAAAGCAAACATTCAAAAGTCTAACAATACAGACTGACATAGCTAGCAAATCAAGGAATCAGTATAGGTTGTGATGAAACTTGCTAATTCTTAAATACTCAGGACCATCAAAATATACTGGCTAACAAGTGTTAAACCCCTGGCGGATAGTTTCTGAGTGTGCTGAAATGTTCCAGCTAAACCTTTGAGCATAACTGCTGAAACAGTGCCAATGATGCCTGTACTAGCAAGAAGCAGGTAGATCATTCAAACCAAGTTGGGGCTAGTTTCAGTGATTCGTGGGATTAAAATTATGAATGAGAAACTTATACCCCAGCAGAAATAGATGTTCAACCTAAGAAAAATTAAATTCGTGAAACATCAAGACAGCATTTTAGCAATATTACCTCAATATTTTAACCCAGTTATTCAGGATTCACAGTTCAAAATGCAAATCCTCCCTGAAATGTTAACAATAACCCATTCAGCAATGCTGGAAAAATCTTGTTACTGCGTCAGTGGAGCATTACGTAAGAGTTAGCAATCTGCACTTGGCTAGGAGAATTATTTTTAAAAACCTTAAACTATGAGCTATGATAGAAGATGAATGGAAACTAAGTAATATCTTACAGAGACTTAAAGCGTGAATGGTGAAACAGTCTAGGAATGAGTGAAAGAGACTGTGCATTGCTTCTTGCAAACCCTGAACTATGAGCAGCTGAATACAGGGTCTCACTAACTGAAACATAAAAAATTAGAAAGAAAAGTCATGAACCGCAGGAATTGATTTTTTCCTCATCCCTGTCATGAAGAACTATTTCCTACATCCTGATACAGCCCTTCACTAACACAACAATCTTTCATTCATAAGTCTAATGAAAGAACCGGAGCCTTTTTTGCCAGTTCTTGTGCTCATGATTAATCAGGTCCATCCTGAAATAGCAGGCAACAACCTGAAACACCTTTGCAGATTTGGGGGTTGGAACTAAATGATCTTTAAGCTCTCTTCCAACCGAAACCATTCTGTGAAATCTGTGCCCTTTTGCCAGGGAGAGCTTCTGGAGTGTCAATTTAAAAGAACAACCTCCAATTCCAAAAGCAAAAAAAAAAAAAAAAAATCCTTTCCAAGAACAAAATAGTTGTTTTTTTGTGTGTGTGTTTTTTTTTTTTTTTTCCTTTATATGACTCCCTTATATAAGGCAGTTAAGCATTTGGTTTTTGAACACTGCGCATTCAGTCTCTCAAGTTCAGTGAACTGCAAGGAAGCAATTTGATTTCCAGGTGGTCACACAGTTCATCTGCCACCAGGGCAGATCGAACTCCTGGCTCTTCTTTCCTTCTCTAACCACATATGTTCCTTCACTCCTTGATATGAGATGACCACATGAGAACTGGAGATGAGTGAGTCACACTACGATCCCCACCGCACAGTGAATCACATCATGACACTGCTTTACAAGAAATCTTGTTTAGGGATGGGTTTAGGGATGAAAGGGAAGTTCAGCCCTCGGCAGAGGCATCCAGGCAGGGACTGACCAATGACTTGCTGATATTGTGCTGGCAGCGACTCCCCAAGCACAGTAGGTCTGCGAGGAAAATAATATCAAGCTGATCAGTACTGTAAATTGGTGTCCTATCAGCTTCATTAGGTTTGCTTGCATCACGTTAGCAGGAGAAGGCCTGCAGATGCTGGCGATTGTGATATTGTATATGTTGTAAATTGAATATAATTAATGAAGATCTTTAATAGACAGGCAAGCATTTGGATGGCTTCCAGAATTAATGGTGACTATGCATTTTAAACCTAGACCTTTGTGATAATGCCTTCAACTAAAGCTCACATTCTGTGGGGTTTTCCCCCTACTTTTGACTTCCTATGTTGTATTCCACAATTGACAAGAGTTTTTATAAAGTCTCCAGCAGCTGGCCATCCTTTCCTGAAAGCATTAAATGCACGTGACTTAACCACACACCTCCGTTTTTATTTGTAAAGTTTTAATCACCTTTATCATGACCATAAGTAACTCATCACCTACCAAAAATCCACGGAAAACATGTACGGTCAGGCATTTAGAGTTGTAGATTTTATAAATGGAGTAGAATAAAGTGGGCTTAGGGCTTTGTTTAGTTATTTATTCATACATTCCTTAATGATTATACTTAATGGTTAGAACTTTGGAATTATATTAATTCTTGTGAAAAGCTGCTCATTAATCAGATTGCTGCATTTGTGCTATATGAAGAAAATATACATTTAATTTTGAGAAAATGTTATCTTGGGATCTGTTCCAAATTAAGACATTCATAAGTGAGACACTCAAAAAATGTACATTGCACACCTTCATAAGGTAGATGAATTTCAAACATGCCTAAGGTATGAGTTACTCAAACTCTGGAAAAATGTCAGGTCTCTGTCGAAACCGAGATCCATCCCCCTACCTCCGTTTAGAGGCAGTAAAAGTAATACCAGTCTACTTTGAGATGGAGTATGTTAGCTGCTGTTGAGAAGCTCCAGGGAGACACCACGGTCTCAGGAAAGAGCCTAGAAATAGCAAAGGATGACCCATTGAATTTAAATAGCAAACTGACATGTAGCACCACAAAGCCAAATTGCTGATGGTAACACTGGGCATGAGTGAACCACCTCAGCTATATACTGCTATACACTATAGCTATATAGCAGCTATATAGAGCTATATACTGTAGAAATTATGCCCTCAAGTAGATTCTTTAGTAACACAATTTTCAGCTGTGCTGTTTGGGTAGTCATTGTATAACAATATGGTACTATTTATATGAACTACCTATAGCAAATAGGCCTTCTGTACTGCCTTTCTTCAATACTTTGAACAGGACACTGTTACATTAAATATATATTTTAAAATTAGGGAACTGAGGAATTTAAGGAACCCCAAGAATTCTGATAACATTTCTTGAGCTTTCACAAAAGATAAACCTTTTTGTACTTCCTAAAAAATCATAAACCACTAGAGTTCATGAAAATTTCAAAAATAAAATAAGAGAAAGTGATATATACACACAAAGGTTTTAAACAAGACTTGGTTTGTTTTATATTCTATCCTGGTGAGTTTAGCTTGATTTCTAAGATGTATATAAAACCTTGACATTACATGTCTGACATTCTTCATATTGTTAAATGTTTTCAGGTTCAGGACTCCAGACAACAGGAACAAATCTAGACTTAAGCTAATTGTTTTAAGTGATTTTTTTTTTTTGATTTTCAGATCTTTCCCCAGCAAACAATGACTTTGTTTTCTTTACATAGTTTTTTTTTTTTTATCACATTTTCTCCCATTGGATTAGAAGTATAGATTAGTTTGTTGTTACAACCTTTTCTAAAGATGCTGCTGTTCTCAAACCCCAGACTTTTAAAATCCATCTTTTTCCACTCAAAAAAAACAAAAACCCTTGTCTATAGAAAAAAAATGCATATTTTCTTCCAAAATTGACTTTCCTTTAGAAATTCATCATTACACAGTAAAGCACTGTTGACAGTGAGATTTCACTTAAGTTTACAACTGACTTTAGACATGGAGAGCATTGCTGAAGCAGACAAAGTTCTGCTCTTGCTTGGCTGAATGGCTGCTGGGGTACATGTGTGTGAGGGGAGGGAAACATGCAAACTAAATTAGCTGATGACCCCACTGGAACATGATGAAACAAGAATACTCATCCATCCCCCTCCAGTTTACCATCACTCTCAGTGAAGTAACTTAAAACCAAGAATGAAATTGGCACCATATTCAACAGGCCCCCTTCACAGACAAGCTTTGGTCTGCAGATGAGAGGCAAGCCTAAATTTGCACTGCTTTTGCCTCCCTGAAGTTCTAAGCAGGGAGGAGAGGATACACTGGATTTGAGCCTTCCTGCCCACAAGTGGCTTTTCTTCCATCTTTGCAATGGCTTGCATTTGTGCACCCTCCTGAGTGTGGGTTCTGTGCAAATACAAGACAGCCCTGGGAACTCCTGTCCAACCAAGTCAATAGCAAGAAGAAAGAATCCAGCTCTGTTGAGTTTTTTTTTTTCCCTTCTTATTTGCCGAACCCATCAGCTCAATGCAAAAAATAAATAAATAAAACAATTCAGCACAATTGTATTTGGGAATCAAGATTATCTGACATAAAATTAACGTGGAACAAATAAATGCGGTATTTTCCAATGTTATTTTTCCTCCTAGGAAACCTCCCAGACCTGAAGCAAACTTTGTTTTCCTTTAAGGAATCAACTTGCTGACCTGCCATCCCCAAATGGCCCCGCACATAATGCTATAATCCCTGTGAGCAGATGAATTATCAAGTGGCAGAGAAGTTTTGCAGGCCTATGCAAAGACACAGGAGCTGGCTCAGTTGCTGGTTTACTCCTTTCTGCCTGAACACAGGGAACATCCCTTCTGACTGAGCACAGCAACATCCCTTCTCTCTCTTCATACTTGTAGTATAAACCATTGGTCTTTTTATGCTCATTATTGCTGTTGAGATTAGTCTATCTCAGAAGCTGACTATTTAACAAAGTTATCACAATCAGAGCCCCTATTAACATTTGCTCAGTGCAATCTCTTATATAAGACTATTTTCTGACCTTCAAAAACTGCAAACATTTTAATTGTTTACTATGTTCCTTTATGGGCTGAATTATATATTATAGTTCATTTCAATAAGAAGAGGTTGGCTATCTCCAAGAGTGTAATTTTTAGAGACGAGTAGAAAAATTGTTTACATCACTTTTGACAAAACAGAAGTTTAATAAGCCTTCTTCGTATAGCTCCACTCAAACTGTAGGCCTTTGAAATATCAGTTAAGCCATGTAACTATCCCTGAGAAGCTACATGATACAAGCTCTGTTTAACAAATTTTCTGGATGCCTAACTTGAATGCTGACTTTTGAATTATGTAAGCGCTGGTCACTTATGGCCACAGCTATCCTGCATTGCACAGATCAAGCTAATTTGGAAAAAGAAAACTTCGAAAAGAAATCAGGTCCTTGGCATCTCAAATTTCCTTAAAATGAATGGATACATTTAACTTAATCTCTCTTGCACATCAGTTTCCAGAATGCAAACCCGAGATAACACTTCCTTCATTTTATTCATATGAAGGAAAAGTTCCTGAAGCAATTTGAAAATGCAGTGATAAGAATTAAAAACAAATTAACAAATCAATCCCCACATTTCTGAGGAAAGTAAAAATTCAGTATTTGAAGTATAGTATGAATGCAGTAAATGAGTCAGGTCCACACTGTGAACAACAATAAAAAATGTGATTAATTGGTAACCAGGAACATTATCCATCCCATTACCTGAATAATGCATCGATTCTGCAGAAAAAGAGAAGCATATGACTGTGTGATTGAATAAAACTTTATCAATACAAATACATAAGGGACTGACCTAAATTCATGCTGACAGCCTCACATGATGGTACTTCCTACTATCTGAGTACTTGGCCATACAATGTTATTAATAGTCTTTGGAAGCAAAGGAAAAGTTTCTGTACATAATTTACACTGCTGAAATTGGAAGACTCCATGCAAATTTGGATCATCATGCTAAGCAGTGTACATAACATAACCAAAATCTCTGTGCTAATGAGTTTGTACTAGTGTGATTACAAGCAAAAAGTGATACTCAGACTACAAACAGATAAAGATTCCTCTGCATTTCACCTCCTGTGATTTTTTAATGTTAAGTTTTAAAGAAATGATGATTCTCACCACTTTTTGAGAAGGAACAGACATCCAACTTTTTCTAGCATTTAGAGTTAAAAATTATTTATTTTTTCAATAGCGATATACACCATCTCAAAATCTTGATAAAAAATAATGCAGGCATTTTGCCCAATGCCAGGGAAGTGTCCATTACACATAGACACACACATCTATATAAAAGTGGACACTTTCCCTAGTATTGAAGTTGTTGCTCTGTGTCTGAATGAGAGACCCATCAGCCCATTTTTTACTTCCCCGTTGTTACAATTGTGTTGTCCCTAGGCTCATTCATACACCCTATTTCCTCTAGGCAAGCCCCCAAAAGTTTCTCTATTACATTTTATATCCATAGCTATCATACAAAAGTTACACCAATACATTAATGGAAATTCCTATGGTCTTCACTACAGTGACTTTTGTCTTCGCAATGCTTAGACTGTTACTAAAACATGGAATAGAAAGACTAATATTTTTCTAACCATCTATCTGGGTTGATTCATGGCTTCTACATGCAATAAAACTATTGATTAATGAACTGAGCTCAATTTCAAACACACTTTTTACATACACAGAGTCAAAATACTAAGTACAGTTGAAATCCAACTTGCCAGAAACTTCAGACTATTTTTCTTATCATCCTTACTGTCACCAGAGCTACCAAATTCAAGAGAAATAGTTCAAGATAACTCCAACTTCTACATGAATGCATTTGGATATTTTGAAGATATAAAAAAAAGCTCTGCACACTTCTTAATAAGTAGAGCAGAAAATGTTGTTAATGTGCAGTAAGAAGCAGATAGTGTAGTGAAAAGTACAGGTGACAAAGTCTACTGATATTTATTCCTTAGAGTAACATTTGTGGAACATAAGTGTCAGATTAAAAGAGAAGAGGGAAAAATAAAACGAACAGATGACAAATAGAGTAATAGAATTCCCTAGTAAAACCCTGCCTGACATTTTTAAACAGACAAGAATAAGGGAAACAGTCAAAATACAACCAGGAAAGAAAAGGAGGAGGGAAAGGGGATTTGGAAGTCTGGAACACTTGGTAAAAGTTAGAGATGGACTGTAACCAAAATTCTTGATCCAAATACCTCTAAATTTTGGAGGACATTTGAGAGCTTGAACTGGATTTGAGTTCTACAAAGTTGCCTTCCCTCTCCTCCTCCTCCCCCCCCAATACATTTCTAGCCAAACTCTGCTTCCGAGATCTGCAACAGTTTGAGAAAATCTTTGGATTCACGTTCCTGAATCTTCCACCCACATCAGCTGAAAAATCTTACATTAATGCAATTGTTGAGAAATAGCGCTGCTAGCCAGGCCTCTATTTTCAGCAGCTCAACCTCCAGAGCTGTTCTAGGCCACCTTTGTCTAATGGAAATAGTGCATAAGGCTGGACCTGGGCAGCTCAAATGCTTCTGTGCAGTGCACAGAGGGAGGTTTTATTGTAAGCCTCTCTTTCCACCACTTCAGTCCCTCCTACGCAGCTCAGTAAACAGTTAATTTATATACTCTGCCAGAAGCACTCCCTCTGGCTTCATGACACAGTATCTAAAATGATGAAAGTGTATGAAAGAGTGGACGTGGCTGTTCCAAAGTCAAGTCCTTAGCATTGCACTGCCTGCTGGCACAAGGACTCTCATCGCCAGCCCTGCATCCCATGGCAGGCTGGGATATCCTTAGCTGTGTACTGTGCTCATACCTTCCCTCCACACAGGCACCTCGCTCCACCAGTGTTTCCACTACATTCCCTGTGCAGCATCCTTGCTCCTGCCAGGTGCCTCTGGAAAAAATTTTCCTTTGTAAACTGTTTTTGTGCAAAGAGGCTTACAGAGGAGACTATGGGACATGAAAGGAGGAGGAAAAAAAATAAAGGAAGGGTTGAAACGACTAGTTTATGAACACACAAGGATTCGCTAGCACTATTCCTTGTGCCATATATATATTCCACATATTTCTTGTGGAAAAAAAAAAAATCGATCAAATAGCTACTCAGAAAAATGTAAATGCCAAATCATTTTTTTCTCCCCCAGCGGTGGTGTTTCTGATGGTCTCTGTGTCCTGTGCTTCTGGTGCATGCTATGGGAAAACTCATACCACTATCTTTCCCCTTTTGAGGATGCTGGCAGGGACCTAGCAACACAGATCCTCTGTCAAATCTGCCTGAATCAAGCAAGTGGACCCAAAAGTTACTTGGGAGAATACACTGGAAAATATCTTCACAGACAGTGCAACTAAACTAAAAAAGATGAGAAGCAATCTGCTGACTGCCCACCCCCTCTGCAAAAAGCAAGGGGAATCAAAAGGACCTTTGGGCACCCTCAGGAACTTTCTGATGTCCTCCATACGTAGCACCCCTATAGAAAGGTGATCCACAGGAATTGCCATATAACTTGACAACCCAACGTGTTTGCTATCAAGACAGTAGCTTTTTATTAGCTCTGGCTCTGAGACACTTGCTAAACAGTAATCACTTTGCCTCATTTCAGATACTTATTTGTACCTAATAGGTAAAATAATACCTTATTAGCATAGGGCCCAGTTCCAATAAATGTCTAATATGGCTATAGGTTTATGCCTCTGTACATAAGAGCAGAAAACAGATTTCCTGTTTTTCCTAGGATGTTTAAAATATCAAATTGTTCTGATACTTTGGTTTTTCAATACATCTACAAGAGAAATAAAAACAAACTTTATTCCAATCTAATGACATGAAAATGTTACCATTTTTAAGAAGTCAATTCTGAGAGGTTTTTAAATATTAATTTGTCCAAAGTTGCCAAATGGATAATTACAGCAGTATTTTTTTATTTTACAATACATTTTAAATTAGATGCATGTTACATCATGTTGAAAAGGGCAATTCTTTTTCCGAGAAAAATGGCCAAGTTCCTTTTTGGCCATCCTCAGTTTCAACAAGAGTCCCATCAGAGACTTGCAGATGCTCTTCTGCAACATCTTCCTGGTAACACAGGTGAGACTCGCTGTCCCTCTGAATCCTTTGCTATCCTGATGAGAATACTGTAGGGTTTCCCAAAAAAGATGACTGAAAGGTGAAAACAGACTGTTAGTTTCAGCCCAGGAACACAAATTAAAAACTGATAGTTGCAGCCTATGATGTTCACAATCAACATAAAGGACCTGGGAATTTGAATAACTTTAGCTTTCTTGGCTTTAAAAATCAGTATGAAGAGAGCAAATGACTTGATTCCACCAGCCTTTTGTACCAAGAATTCCATTTATATCCATATATGGATAAAGGAGACTGAGACAGTACGGTGGGGTTTATTTTTTTTTTAGGGGGTTGGGGGAAGGCATGTCTTTAAGTTGTAGAAGAAAAGGACTTTGGAATTTATGTCAGAGGAAAGGTAAACAGATTTCATCTACCCCTGCCCCTCTTCTGTATAATATATTGTTCCTTGCAACAGAATTTAAATTAACATAATGCAAAAGCAAGTTGCAACTTTGGGATTTAGTTTCCTTTTGGTTTCTTTTATCATTTTTTATTATTACCTTCTGAGTAATTCCTTTTTAGAAAAAAATGTTTTATGAAAACACTGTGGCAGGAACACCAGAATATTTTTTAGATCACTAATGAGATTTTGTCTCATGATTCATGCTGCACAATCCAATTCCAAATTATTGCTTTTTATGTTCAAATATTTTCTTATGTAAGCAGGAATTCATATACTTGTGGCATGGGAAAAATGTGGTAAATCCTATTCCAATGTAATTCTTTTCATGTACAACCTGTCATGCTTAGCTCCCAAGGATTTTAAAATAGCCCAAAGAAAAACAAATGAAATAAAAATAAATTCTAGAAGTAGAAAGAAAAATACAGTTTACCACATACCAGGTTAATGTTTATTGTGTACTTAATACTTAGGTACAGGTTTTCACAGTTTCATTGATAACAATGTCCAGTACTTAATTTTAAAACTCTAAAGGTAATTCACCAATCTTCAAAATCCTTCAAAGTAAATAAATATTATTTTAGAAGGATTAAAAAAAGAAGCTGACAAGACTTTCAAGGCTACACTTTGGTTTCAGACTTGATTCTTGTTGATTCAAAGGCTTCTGAGGTTTACCTCAATGCTAAAGCCATTGGCTTCATTAAATGTGTGTGGGAAAACAGCTGCATTAACCTTAATCAGTCCACACCTAAGCCTCAGTCTCTAAATAAACAGCACATTCAGGGAGAACATGCACCACACAGGTGCATCTCAGCAACTCACTGACCAATATGGCTTTGCAGCAAGGGTGGGACCATTCCTCAGCAAGCACAAAAAGGAATTAAATCCCCACCCATTGCTCCCTTTTTTGTAGTGGAAATGGTTTTCCACAGGAACTCATCCAACTACTGAGCCTAACCCACCAATCCCTACTCCCTAGAATTTCCTGAAATTCTCCTAAATATTTAATAAGTTTAGAATATGTTTAGCTCAAAATAACAAGCTATTTAGTTTGGACTTCCTCCCACCTTAAGGCTTGCTTCTTCCACAAGGCCTACCAGACTCTGACAACTAGTAACACGCAGCCAGGAAGAGATGAATTGGGTGATAACTAATGGTAAATGAGCTCATCCTTCCACTATCCATTTCTACCAATTCGCTTCATCCACATGTTGTTGCTTGTTATTCATTTAGATTTTAAGCTTTTGGAGGCACAATCATCTCTCTACTATAACTTGGCATAGTCTCTAATCAAGTCCAAACTCCAGAATGGGGCTTAAGTGTGGTCCTGCAACACAAACCCTTTGTCCTCCCCATGCTATCATTTGATTATATTATGTAATAACTGAAGCTATTAAAACTTTTTTTTTTTAAAAAAAAAGAACAGTTCAAGTCCAATGAAGAAGTAGTTTTTATCCCAGCTGACTCGACTCAGCAAGGTGTTACTACAAAGAATAACCATAGGGCTGAAAGGGACACCAAGAGCTCCCTCAGTCCCTTGATCCAGTCAACACTACACCTATGAATCTACAACAGCTCAAAAAAAATATGCTTATGCCTTTCTTGACAGATGTTCGTTCAACATTACCACTGAAAATCCATCCACAGTGCCTACAGACATGAAGGGTTCACCAGTATATAGTAACTAATCAGTATCATTACTGTCAGATAATATTTTCTACCATCTCACTTCCATATTTCTCCATGCAGTATAAACTCAGTTCTCCTTATGCAGAAATATTAACAAAAGATTTCTTTGCAGTTTGCCATCTTTCAAAGCGCATCCTTCCTTAGTCTTCTCTGCTTTAGACTAAGCAAGCCCTAAAGCCCTAACAGTCCATTACTGGGAGTGCCTTTAGTCATTTGTTTCCCACTGGATCCTCTCCAGTGGATCCCATCATTTTGGGAGGGCAAGCTCCAAAACTCCAGTCCTCCAACTTGTTCCTTGCTACGGCATGCGTAGCGCAGTACAAGATTTTGGTCATCTCTCTTCCACGAGATATTTCACCCAAGTATCCTCATACACCTACACCTGCACCCCCCCCCCCCCCCCCCCAATATATTTTTGGCTTACATTCAGTTTGTAAGCTACAACAGCTACAGCAGTCTTATAACTGTTACTGAGCCAGTTCTTGTCCATCATGTTTCTGCAGATGATCAGATATATTCTCCCTTTGGGGGACAGGAGCTAGACTTGCCCTCACTGACTTGACTTGTGCTGTTTTAAAGAGGTATCACCAGTCCATCAAAATAATTTTGAAATTTAATCCAATTCTCCAGTCTAGGATCCCCGCTCTTTCCATCTTACTACCACCTTGGTGAGGCACATTCTCTATTCTCCCAATCCCTGTTAAAAACACAAGGTTTGACAGAGAAACTTGGTAATCTCTTTCAAAATATGGTTTTCCAGTCAGTCCTTCCTGTAGAGTCTAACACAACCACATACTTTCATCTACTGCCATGCCTCTTCACGCTTAAAGCCTCACTGAATTAGGTTGGTCTGATTTTAACAAATAGCATAGGGAAATACTGTTGTTGCTGCTGCTGCTTCTTTGTTGCTGCAGTTATTATGATGCATGACTCACATTCTTCAAAAGCAACTGTTGTTTTTCAGCACTCATTTAAGCAAATACAGCTTAATGGAGATGAATGCACAGTCCTTTAACAGAAAAATCTTCTTTGAGATTTATTCTCAGCATTTCCTGTTCCCTGTGGTTTACATTTTCTTTCAGGTATGTCTAATCTGGGGAAGCTTTTGTAAGTAACACTTCTTTCCTCATGTGCACCTTAAACTGAAGGCCAAAATGAAAAAAGGTTGAGATTCATCAAAACTATATTCAAGATTCTGAAATGCAATCTTCTCTATAATACCCAAATGCTTTCTGGAAGTGCAGTAGGTAAACCAACAAGGATTCAGGGCATAAAGATACACATATATAAATTGCTTTCACTTTTTAGAAATCTTAGAAAAGGGAAGTAAAAAGAGGGGTTACATCTAATTAAAAATCTGTGACTGATATTCTCAAATTAAAATCCGGTTAAGAAAACCTATTATCTTGGATATGTAGCACAACTTTTTGGGCATTTACTCTCATTTGACTTTAATATGCTAGCAAAGTTTACTTCTTCAATGATTCTGGTTTGCAATAATAAAAGTTAATTTGAAAAGTTATTATAATCCAAATACAAACATATGTCTAAGTAAGCTCAACATTCCCATAGTATTAGGGGATCTTAAAATTAGGACTGAAAACAGCAGATCATCTAATTTTACCCCTTCTCACAGAACTGAGAATGTAAAATTCCCTAAATATCATATATTTAGATAGAGATTTTAAAGTGGAAAAAAAAAAGCTAGTTGATAGAGAAAAAGAAGTATGGTCATTACTAATCAAATGGGAAACTGACCTCCTTAATTCAACATAAGAAAAGCAAATAAATTAGCAGAATATAAGCCTTTTTTAAAATTAGAAATCACTTTTTTTTAATCTCTATATAACCTATAGAATATGAAAGCCCACTGCTAACTCTTCAGAATCAGTTTTCTCTGCGATTATATCCTTTTCCACATCTTTTCTGAGAATAAGAAACTGTGAAAAATACAGGTAGTGTATGCTTCTAGAATACAAGATGACAGAAATTGTCTGTGAACTCCCTGAAAATTACTGTCATCTTTCCTTAGTGGAATACTTTTCCGCCCTTAAATCTAACCACCATAA
Organism: Anser cygnoides; assembly: GCF_040182565.1. Taxonomy (NCBI): domain Eukaryota; kingdom Metazoa; phylum Chordata; class Aves; order Anseriformes; family Anatidae; genus Anser; species Anser cygnoides. The sequence continues at coordinate 60,766,837 of NC_089874.1, forward strand.
CCTCTATCCCAGTGCCCTGGGGCCCAAGATACATATTCCAATTTCAGTCCAATTTCACCTGGGGAGTAAATGGCAACAATTATTGCTGGCTGTAACATCACCATGCATATCTGTCGTTATTCCATTTATTGCATGAGCAAGTGAAGACAGACAAGAAATAAGTAGATGGCTACCATTCATTTCAATCTTCACAAATGAAATCACATTCTCATGACTATTTCTAGTAAGCTTTCTTTCCAGTCAAATGCAAGAGGTGTTACCAAGAAAACATCTTACTCCAGTATCACATTACTGGTCATTTCTAGACAAGCTTCTGTGGCTTCACAAACTAACAATATCAGACAATAAGTAGTCTTAAGGTCCTTTTCATTCACTTGCTTTCCCTCGTTAGGGGGAAGAAGACAAGGATCTTTCATAGAGGTACTTTCTTCTAGACTTGTCCTCTTGAATTTAGGCAGCTTAAGGAAACAATGACTGCTGACAACTTCCTTATTACCAGCAATTAATGGCCAGTTTGTTAATTAGTGTCCTGAGGCAAAGTTAATGTAGCATTTCCAGCTAAATCAAAAACAAAAACATAGCCCACATCCAAAAATATTCTGACAGCTCTGTATTATTCACTATTTTTCTTAACAAGGACAGTTTTTCCTGTCCAAATCAGTGGACTCCAAAGTACATATTCTGGGAAAAGAGATCAGCTTCATTAAAATGAAAAACTAATAAATTGGTTGTGATCTTTTTCCTGACCCAAAACATGTGAAGTTCCCAGTGCATTCAGGGGAGAGAGGGAAAAAAATGGAAAACTTTTCTCTGCATTTTCAATGAAAACTCCAATCAAAACTGGGGGCTTTCCTCACAGGCTGTCTTTATGTCAATTAATCAAACAAGAATAATCTATCAACTATTGAAAGTGCCTTAAAGGAGCTAACACCTTAAAAAGTAAGAAAAGTAATAGCACAGGACTTGGTTCTAAGAAGTGTTTCTTATTTTGATGCTCCCTACTTACTCATTAGAAAATGATCAACTCCCTTAATCTTTAAGAAGGAAAATTAGAAAACCATTGCATATTCTTTTCACCACTTCTCTGCCTCTAGAAGTGTGGTAGAATCTTCATCTTTTCCTCATTGAACCAGCAGAGAGAGACAAGATACCTTCCCTCTAGATAATGGTGCTCCTGGAGTAATGTCTATATTGGGCATTAGTATTGTTCTTCAGGATTTCTCAGAGGTGTCCCAATAGGGTGTTGCTCTTGGGACCTCCAGGACAGGAACAAAAATAAATCAAGCCAGCCTTAAAAATCACTGCTAGCTGCAAAGGCAACAAAAATCCTCCAGTTACCACATTTGGATCACAAGTCTTTTTAGAAGTGACCTCCATTACCACAATTTCTATATCCTCTATACTGCTCCTAACATGTTACCATAGTGGTTAACTCAGGGGAAAAAAAAAACTAACACTAGCCTCTGCTCTTCATGACAGACACCTTAAAACCATAGATTTCTCTTCAGCTTTCCATAAGGAAAATAGCCAAAAGTGAAAACCTGCCCATGTGGCTCCTCTACAAGCCACATAGATGGTAATGCCAAGGCAGATGTGCCAGCAACAGTGACTCTGAACAGCTCATAGGGAGGTTTCTGCAGCAGAGATGCTGAATTTTCATGCTGCAACAGCTCATTTCATGACTCTCCAGGAAGAGGTGGGCTACAGCCTGCAGCTCTAGTCAGTGAAGACATTGCTAAGAACATATTCCCTATCAATGTGTGATAAAGCTTTACACAGAGTCAGAGTATTATAAATATGACGTTTCCTTCATTAATAAAGCATAACCAGGCTGATTTAGTTTCAGACCTCACATCAGCCAAACACAACTTTCAGCTGTGAAACATTTATAAATGTCTGCATTTAATAAAAATGTTAAAACTTCTTAAAATAATTCTCTCAAACATGTTAAACCACATGAAATGCAATCAAAGCTGCACCATGTTTTAGAAATTTTACAAGGCTTTTATTGTATAAACTATATTAAGTTTTAATACCAGCAATGATGTACTTACAACAAAAACAAAGCAAAGTGCACTAAAGAAAAAAAAGAAAGAAAGCTACTTGAGCAGTATCTCCATAAATAACTGAACCTAGCCACCGGCTAGTGGTTGAGCAGCCACTTCCCCCACAAAAGAATTCAGGAAGTACGCTGTCAGAATACTTCAGAGAGTAATCAAGGTTTCATTTGTTTGGTTAATATATTCAGTATTGCTGGGAACTGTACTATATGTAAAAGTAGAATAATCAAGAGCCATCTTTTACATGTTTTTCTCCCCATTCTCACCTCCTAATGGATTACAAATCACTTTGAAGTTATGAATAATGACTTCATGATAAGTTTAAGATAGCTTATTTAAGGGCTATAAGAAATTTTAAAAAAATCAGGATTTTAGGCCAACTTTGTTACTCTGCCTTTGGGGATCATTACATGAATACATTTGGAACGAAATCATTGTATTCCAATAATATGTCAAGATTTGGCATTGGTGACACTGTTTCAACACAGTGATCCTACAAACCGCTGATAATGGATTTATATATCATCATCTACATTTATAAAAGCAAACAGGGATAACTTTACAGGTTGTACATAACATTTATTCACCAAGGCTGTAACCTTAAGAAATCTGGGGCTTTATCAGCACCCCATTCATTGTTGAATGAGAAGTTGTATGAACTTCAGACAGTTATGGCTTATACACAGAGTCTGTGTTAACATCTTATATGTAAACTTGCTGCACTTGCATCAGACAGGCTTATTGCTAGCGTCTTATATGCAAGGTTCAACCTCAACACAAGTCTGAAGCTAGAAAAGTCATCTTAAAACATAATCAAGTCTTAAACCAATGCTGACTGTACATTATAACTACTTAGACCATCTGAAAAAATTCCATTTAGAGCAAACAAATCCAGAAGCATTCTGCACACCCGCTGTAACAAGCAGCATCCAAGAAGCATTTAAGTAATGCGTTAATCAGGCATATAGTAAATAGTTTTCATTTTAAATGATGTGCGTCTTACTCAAAAGGACCCCAAAAGTCTTCACAAAAACAAGTTGGAAGATGAAGACATTTTCTACATAAGAACTTCTGGGGGAGGTTGGACGAGATGACAGTCTAGTTCTGCCAAAACCTGCATGAAAGTTTCCTAGATACACACACTAACAGTAAATGAGCTTCTTCCCCTGCCCTGTCACCACTTGAGGAGTGAATATTAGCCTGATCAACCAATCTTTATAGTCCTGACATCTAAAAGGATGTTTGAAGCCAGAGCACAAACTCAAGATTTTTTTTTTTAAAAGGCTAAACCAACACCATCTGAAATCTCCTAAAACATAGCTCCAATAGCTACTTAAACAAAAGTTTAATAGACTTCTATCTTAATCAGCATTACAATAGAGAAACATAGCACAAAGCCACACAAAAACAGAAGAGGCAGGGAAACGATGAAAAGGGTTTAAGTATAGAAGAGAATCTGACTAAAACAGCCCACACCTCAGGACTGAGTTTGTTGAAAATAACTTTGCTATAGAACAGCAATTAGAGGAAGAGACAGACATAACGTGAAAAGTATTAACAACAGGTCAGGACTTCAGTAGAGTTCCATCAGAAGTAAACAATGATGTGCTGCCTGGGTTCCTTCTTGTTCACAGATGACATGTTTTCTACTTTGACACTTCACACCTCTAAACCACAGTATGTCTTTACTGCTATTTGCTAAAAAAAAAAAAAAACACAGTTGTGCTTTGTCCTTTGGAGTGGGGAAAAGAAAATACTTTTTCACTTTCCAATGCTTTTATCTTAATATGCTTGGTGTGAACAATACAGCATAGTCATGCAGGCCTATGCCCAGGTGAGTCATCCATCTGAAAGGTGTACTACTCCATGAGAAACAGTCTGCTTTATTGGGATTATATTTTGAGTCATGTGGTGAATGTCTGGGTAACAATTCCACCCCAGGCTGTGTGTGGTAGATCTGTTCAGGGATTAGAAGCAAACCTCTAGTCAGCTAAGAGGATACACTGAAAAATATAGCCATATCTACAGACTAACTGACTTCCACCTATCCACCCATGCAGCTACCTGCATCAGGAAAGAAGGTGAGTAATGTATGCTCACTTCTGTAAATTTGTTTAATATTACCGAGTGATTCACAGAAAGAGGAACATGGAACAACAACGTATAAGGACAAATGAAAAACAAAAAATCCTTTCAAAAGATATACATTCTTTGGTATGAAATACACCTGGGCTGTCAGCTGCATTCTTCTCTTTTCTTTAAATATACCTTTCACTCCCAGAGACCTCGATACAACTTCAGAAGTCTGCCTGAGACCTCCGCAGCACCATTTTTAAAATGGTTCTCATTCAGGTGAAGCATAAATTCTCTTTTCCATTCCTGATGGAGAGTTCTCCATAATCAGAGCACAAACACACCAAAGGAACCTTTTTCCTCCTGTCATGCTCTAATGGAAATGGATCATGTGTAGTTTTGATAAAGCTGTGCCAAGGCAAAGTTTCTTGGCAATGCTGTTCCCCACACACCCCAAGCAGAAAAAGTAAAAAATTAAATAAATAAATGACATTCCCCCCCCCCCCAAAAAAAACCAAAGATTTCAATAAGAAGAAATCAGTGTTAAAGAACACCCTTGCTTGTCTGTGTGGAGGACTGGCGAACAGATGAGAGACATCATTATTCTCCTAGTCTTTATAACAGTCAAAAAAAGAAGGCTTGAGAAATTCTAAAATAATTTTAATGAGCAACAGGTGAAAGAGGCAGATAACATGATTGTATTTGTGCACATGAGATAACATACCTAAATAAACCATCATGGTGATTGCAATGAAGCTACTTTGCCGCTAACACTAAGATGCTGATGTGTTTTCTACCATAGAATCATTTAGATTCGAAAACACCTCTAAGATCATCAAGTCCACCTGTTAACCTAGCACTGCCAAGTCTGCCACTAACACATGGCCCTAAGCACCATATCTACACATCTTTTAAATACATTCAGGGATGGTAACTCTATTTCTCTGGGCAGCTTTCTCCAATACTTCACAACCCTCTGAGCGAATAAATGTTTTCTAATACCCAACCCACATCTTCCCTGGTGTAATTTGAGGACATTTCTTCATGTCCTATCGCTTGTTGCTTGGGAGAAGTGACAGACTGCCACCTCACTACAACCTCCTCTGAGATAGCTGTAGAGAGTACTAAGATCTCCCCTCAGCCTCCTTTTTTCTAAGTTAAATAATCCCAGTTCCTTCAACCAGTCCTCATAAAACTTGTTCTCTAAACCCTTCACAAGCTTTGTTGCACTTCTTTGGGTGTGCTCCAGCACCTTGATGTCTATCTTGTAGTGAGGGGTCCAAAACTGAACACAGTATTTGAGGTGGGGCCTCACCAGAGCTGAGTACAGAGGGACAATCACTTCCCTAGTCCTGCTGGCTGGCCACACTGTTTCTAATACAAGCCAGGATACTGTTGGTAACCCTTTTGGTCAACTGACCACACTGCTGGCACATATTCAACCAACTACAAACCAATACCCCCAGCTCCTTTTCCACCAGGTAGTTTTCCAGCCACTCTTTCCCCAGCCTGTAGCACTGTGTGAGGTTGTTGAGCCCCAGGTGCAGGACCCAGCACTTAGCCTTGTTGAGCAAAGGCCAACTGCATGAGGTTCATCGATCCAACCTATCCAGATCTGTCCGTTGAGCCTTTCTACCCTCAAGCAGATTAACACTCATGCCCAACTTGGTGTTGTCTGCGAACTTATTGGGTGCCCTCGATCCTCTTGTCCAGGTCATTGACAAAGATATTAAAGAGAACTGGCCCCAGTACTGAGGCCTGTGGGACACCACTTGTGACCAGTCACTAACTGGATTTAACTGCATTCACCGCAACTCTTTGGGCCTAGCCACCCATCCAGTTCTTTACCCAGCAAAGTGTACACCCACCCAAGCCATGAGCAGCAGGTTTCTCCAGGAGAATGCTTCAGGAAACAGTGTCAAAAGCTTTACTAAAGTCTAGGTAGATGGCCACAGCCTTCCCCTCATCCACTAATCAGGTCACCTTGCTATAGGTCAGGATAGTCAAGCAGGACCTGCTTTTAATAAAAGCATGCTGATTGGCCCTGATCAGCTGGTTGCCCTGTATGTGCTGCATGATAGCAATCAAGATGATCAGCTCCATAACTTCCCCTAGCTCAAAGGTCAGGCTGATAAGGTTTGTAGTTTCCCAGATCCTCCTTCTGGCCCTTCCTGTAGATGGATGTCACATTTGCTAGCCACCAATCAAACTGGGGAATCCCCAGGCAGCCAGGACTGCTGATAAATGATGGAAAGTGGCTGAGCGCTTCTGCCAACTCCTTCAGCACCATTGGATGGATCCCATCTGGCCCCATAGACTTGTGTAAACCTAAGTGGTGTAGCATGTCACTAACCATTTCCTTTTTGATTATGGGGGCTTCATTCTGCTTCCAATCCCTATCTTCCAGCTCAGAGGGCTAGGTACCCAGAGAACAACTGGTCTTAGTACTCAAGCCTGAGGCAAGGAAGGCATTAAGTACCTCAGACTTTTCCTCATCCTTTGCCACTGTTTCCCCCCCCAAATCCAGTAATGGATGGGGATTCTACTTTGTCTTCCTTATGTTGCTAATGTATTTATAGAAGTATTTGTTTATTGTCTTTAATAGCAGTAGTCAGATTAATTTCCAGATGGGCATTGGCCCATCTAATTTTCTGCCTGCATAGACTCAAAACATCTTTGTTCTCCTGAGTGGCCTGCCCTTCTTCCAAAGGTCATAAACTCTCTTTTTCTTCCTGAGCTCTAGCCAAAATTCTCTGTTCAGGCAGGCCGGTCTTCTCCACTACCTCATCTTTTGGCACACGGGGATAGCCTGCTCCTAATATATTTTTGTAGACCTGAGTTCAGGAGAGCATACCTCCCAGGGAAAGGTGCTCATATTACTATTTGCTTATTGGTAGGCACGTACTTGAGTACATCCCTGAATTAAGATACTGTTAAAATTGAGATCCTATGTTATATCCTTCACTTCCATAAATGTGCTTAACTTGCCAGAACAAACACTGTGAAAGTAAATGAAATTTTTAAAACAGCTCCTAGTGTTTTGTTCGTATCTGGCAGACCAACATCTACTTTCAGGCACTTTAAAATAGGCCTCTTGTAATAAGATAAGAACATGCAGCTTCCACAAACATCCACACTCATCACTGGGTAGCTTAGATTACCTTAAAAAATGCAAAGATTTAACATCCCTAAACTTAGATTCAGAAGCCTAAATTTAAAGTTTGAGAAGCTGCCTCTGAGCTTTAAAAAGACCAGGAACCTGACATCATGCTCTAAATCATTTCCTCTTAAATAATACCATAAATTAATGCTGACTCTCCTCAGATATAAAATTAGGTGATCAACAAAACACCCTTTTCATCAAAAGGTGCTCTGCACAACTGGAAAATCCATCTCTTTTAAATAACCTATAAACATCCCTTTTACTTTGTTCCTTTTTTCCTTTCAGAAGCACTGCAATAATTTCAAAGATAGTAAAAAGTAAGTTACACAGTTACTCTTATCTTTTATAAGAAAAAAATCCTTCTGTGGTTTATTATACATATATGAATGCAGAAGTTTCATCAAATAAACTTGTGGGTATGCTCAGATGTGTTTTACGTCTGGGAAGTTGTAACGCCTATTTATAGCAAACACCAAAAAAAATTTGGCAACTTGTGGAATTCACTTCCTTCAGGAATGTAAAATTACATATCAGCAAAGTAAATTCTTGCATCTCATTCTGTCTCCTGGAATACAGCACATCCACCTATTTCACTTGACCACAGAAAGACCTAAGTAGATGTGGTCATGATTTCTTCAAACTGAACTTTAGCTTAATTGCTTAGTTACCCTATGTAATTAAAAATAAGAGATTTTCATTGGTCCTCACTATCAACTTGAGCCTACACTGATACAAAATTGATAGCATCATAATATTTGAAGAAACCATTTTTTGGTTCAACAGTTTTGACTTGTAAGAGTAATTGTGCTGCTCTGCTCAGTTCTGGTGAGACCTCAAAGGTAGAATTGAGTCAAGCTTTCAGAACCATGCTGTAGGAGCCATCAATACAAGTTATGAGACCAGAAGAATGACTAGCATGAGAAAAGGATGAAGAAACTGGTCTTGTTTATTCTGGAGGAGACTAAGGAGAGGAAAGAGGAACAGAAGCATGATGACAGGCTTCAAATAAGTACAAAACAGTTATATGGAGACAATGGTGATTGATGTTTTCCATGCATACTTACAGTAGCTGACGGAGAATTTTGCTAAATTCGCAGGAAAGTTCCCTAAATATCCATTTATAATGGTTGTGAAGCACTGGAAAGGCTACCTAGAGAGGATGTAGAAAATTATTTACTGGGAATTTTTATGAGCTGTCAGACAAATTCCCTAGGAAGTGACCTAGGTATGTCAATATTGATTTCAAGTAAGGGATAGAGTGTCGATTTTTTTTTTAAAGTAGTCAGTCTGACACATCATGAGCTGTGGTGTTTACCTCAGATCTAGTTACTGCATTTCCAATTCAAAGGGGGGGGGGGGGGGGGGGGGGGGGGGGGGGGGGCGGGGGGAAGGCAAGAAGTTCTGAAGATGTTTTATTTTTAACTTTTTTTTTTTTAATGAATACTCTATCACCCAAATACTTCTGCTCCAGTGAGCTCCTCTTTGAAGAGAGAAAAGTCAGGTAGGATAAGACTAGCAAAAGCCATGTCATGCAAATCCACTGGACAAAGTCATTTCACAGCAAAAGGAGAAGAGAGCTATAGTCAAGGTTAGTTCCCCAAGAGCAACATCTCCTAAGGTCTTGGGGGTAGATCACCAGGGAAACACAGAACACTTGTATAGAGGGTCCCAAAATCCTAAGGTCATTGGCCTACATACAGATTACAATTATATCAACTGATGATTGATCGAATAATGTGAAATTACAAATATTACCCAAAGGACAATAATGAACCCCAAATGAACATGAAAGTTTCATATCTTTATCTCTTAGCAGCACCATGCTCAGGCTGAAGCCTTGCCTTTAAAGCAATTTTAATTCCACCTACTACTATCAGTGTCATAACATTCACAAGCATCACAAGATAATGTAGTCACTCTGGACTTGAAAAACAAACTGCAATACATGTAACAAGTAAGTTTCAATTAAATTCTCCACCTAAATACTGCCAGATTAATAAGATGCAGTTATAGGAAGAAAAAATACTGCAGTACCAAAGCATTTCTATGTTCCTGTTAGTTGGGTGCCCTCTCTCAGCAAGTGGCTTTGCTTAAGAGAAGCTTGCAGTTCTTCAGAGGAAGAAATAAAATTCTGGTAATATACGTAACTATGATGAACTCTCCTGTAAGGAGAGAGTTCTTCCTGACCACAGCTGGGAGAACGGGGGACATACTGAGACCACTTGTTATCTGTTTATCTTAGTAGTAATAAACTATGGGCCAACTCCTTCCCTTTCACAAGTGTACTTTACATTTGGTCACTATATAACATCGTTATAGCAAATACTATAAGTACCATATATTGAGAGCAGAAGCAAGTAGCTCTGTAAAGCCAACTTTTAATGAAATTCAAGATGTGAAAATATAGAAAAGGGTATATATAAAGGAATAAACATTCTTTCTGTAGACTTCCAGAAAAACTGTTCCACAGACTGTCAGACCCCCCCTCCCCAGGAAATCAAGTTTCACTCTTCTTAAATAACTCTACAAAATAAGTACTATTCACTGTAGGAGAGTTTATCACTAAAAATGCCAGGACTACATAATTTGGCAAGGAGCCTCATGAAATGTGATAGAGTGGCTCAATTTGACCCCAAAATTTCTCACTAACCTGTAGAAATTGGTGTCTAATCATGCTAGTTACATGTGCAGTAAAAAAAAAAACACTTCAATGAGTTGTTCTTGTGACACTGAGAAATTAAATGTAGGGCGACCCATTTATGTTTCTTCTTTATTTGTTATTCTAATGTCAGTCTGTGACTTGGGGAAACAGTCAAAAACTGAAGTGGATACCTCCCACCATTTGATAAAAGTAGATGTTCCAATTCCTGAGCACGACTGTAATATGGAAAATAAAGCAGAACTGAAATAACTATTACTTTCATAGCACCTTTTATGAAGCTGTCAAAGCAATTAACAAGCATTATTGGTTTCACAACAGCCTGATGAGACACTTAAGTTACAATATTATTTTAACGGAAAGACTTCAAAGTACAGCAACTAGTGAAATATGCAAATTTTTGTATTTCATAAAAATCATATTTTTACAGGTAGCCTACTTTCAGTCTCCTCTTTTTCACTGCCAGTCTCCCCCCCCACCCCCACTTCTTTTTTTGAATAAAGAATCATCTACAGAGAGTTCATGTACTTCTGTATCGAGTTCTTACAGCTAACCCTAAGCCATAGAAATGGCTATGAATCAGACTACAGAATATATTGAATCAAATACTGCATGAAGTAGCAAACCCTATAATTCCCCTGGAACACGGCAGGTGATAAATGCCACATTCCAGTGGAATTAGCACCTCTCCCTCCTTCCTGCTCAATCACAGCAAAAAGGCACAGGGGGGTCATCTGAGGTTACAGGAAAGGTATGCAATCAAGAAACCCAGCACCAGCAGAGGATTCCTTTGGTTCTGGAATATAAAGGGAACTTGAGCCATAATCAGAGGACCCCTCTAATTCACCTCAATGATATCAGTATAGGCCTTCTCAGAGCTGGTTAAGACCTGCTCTACACAGCTAGCTAAGGAATTAAACTTGTTCTTAGAATAACCTGAAAAAGCTGTAAAGAAGGCTCCCTGTCATGTGTCAGGCAAGCTTCTTCAGCTCCTGCATAAGAGGACATATAGCTGTAAGCAAGCCCAAAGCAATGTTACACATGCCCATCTTATGAACTGTGTATATTTGAAACTTGCCCCTAGAGCCAAACACACTAACTGTAATGAACATAGAATCATAGAACAGTTTGGGTTGGGAGGAACCTTAAAGCTCATCTAGTTCCAACCCTCCTGCCATGGGCAGAGATGCCACCCACTAGACCAGGTTGCCCAAAGCCCCATCCAGCCTGGCCCTGAACACCTCCATGAGTGGGGCATCCACAGCTCCTCTGGACAACCTGTTCCAGTACCTCACGACCCTCACAATAAGATTTTCTTCCTGTATCTAATCTAAATCTACCTTTCTTCCCCCCACCCCCCCTTTTTCTTAATATTAAAGCCATTACCCCTTGTCCTATCACTACACTCCCTGATAAATGCATTCATGTTTTCACAGCAACAAAACTTAACATCACAAAAGCAAAGAGTAAATCTTATTCGCTCTTAGTTTGATCTCAGGTGACAGCTTCCAAGATTCTGGTGGAGAAAGAAAAATTGTTACTGTTTATATAGTGTTCCTTATGGTAAGTCACTACAGGTTGTCCTCATATGTCAGATATTCGTTCTAACAGTTACCATATAGGCAAGTTTTCAGCCACAGCTGACATGTCATTCACAGCAGTACACATATTTAATATGCTGACAGTTCCTAGCCATGTTACTTTTGTTACAATGGGCTTTTCTGAATAGTCCTGCAAGAGCTTTAATTTCCCACTAAAGATCTGGAGCTAGCAGACAAGCAGGCAAAAGCATCGCCTCCAAAGTTAGGCCAGAGGTCTTATAGGCCCTTTCTGGCTTCATCAGTTGTCAGCATCTTTGTTTCTTCATCAGGGAATAAGAACCCGATACTGACCATGCTGTTCTCACTCATCCATAAGGGCAGTACACCTCCTAGACTCACATGATGTACCACAGTAATGTCCTCGTAAATCCAGGATTTCACAGATCTACAGCTAATTCTTGTCACCAGTTCCCCTAGTGAGAGGTCATGCTGAACAACACATGACAGCCACCATCCACACCAAGTGGGTCTTCATTGCCATATTACCACCATTGGAGAAAGGCCAGAGCAACCCATACCCTTCTAGCTCTATTTAATTTCTCACGCTTTCCTCTCACCTTAAATATCAGGCAACAGGCACAGCCATGGCACTGCTTTATCTATATATACAGTATTAGGAGCTCTCCATTTCAAATGCTGATCTGGATGAATGCCATACACCCCCTGGAAGCATCTGCATTTGAATTTAAAGGGGTGGGTGAGTGACAGCAAAACTAGCTTCTTCCTCTGACAAGGCTTTGGCAGATCATCGGTTGTCATCAAACCTATTGCATTTCTTGGTCTCTGCCAAGAATTCCACCTACATGCCTGATGGCAATTAAACCTTTGTAGGTGCTAATGAATAAAAGCAGCACGCACACTTTACAGACCTAAAAAGAATATCCCAATCCATATATTAATTCCATAAATAAATTCACATGCACACGCAGTTCCCCTCCTTCCCCTATCCACATGCCACTATGCACCCACACCCAAACTCGTGCTTAGAAAAAAAACAAGCAGCAGTAAGATGATCATTCAACTGTGTGCAAGTAGGATTTTTTCATGAATCATTATCTGTTTTTCCATAACTCATCTACTGCAAAAAGCATTGCTTTATGAATGCAGAAGGCAGCCTACGTTTGGGATAATAAAGCACATTCATCTCATGCTTGAACCTTTCAAGGGTTCAGACATTTCACACACTCTCTCTAACCATGACTTTTCTGTGGTATCCAAAATCATCTGGGATATGACAGTACGACATAACCACACTTCATGCAAATACACCAACAATTTCCATAGAAGGGAAAATGAATAAAATAGGGGCACCATGAGGCTTCAGCAACACAGTACTTCTGAATCAACAAACTGAACGTTGCTTTCATGTTTGTGTAATTCTGGGTTTTCTGTTTCCTGTCAATTTTAGAAGACAAGGCACCAAAACAGCATGAGGAGACTGTGTAAAGCTGATTGAACAGTCTTTATTAGCACTTCCTATCAGAAAAAATCAGTTTAGTCAAACTATGTTATGGGAGTATATTAAGTCAAAACCAAATTTTTACATGCAAACATCGTTGCTTTTTTTGTTTGTCTGTTTTACATTAATGTTACATACACAAAAAAATTAGGTTTTAGAGTAAAAACACAAGTAAATTAAATTCTACAGGAACATTTGATTCATCCTGAAAGCGATAATGTATTTTTTCCCCAACCCTCAGACTACACTTTTTACAGGAAGTTCTAGCTCTCAATTTGAGCATAAAATGCTTTTGAAATATGGGAATTTCCCAACCACTTTTACCCTATTTATGAATCAATCAAAAGTAAAGTGTTCTGTATCTTACCATAACTTTTCCAGACAAGGTTTCACAGACTCCAAAAGACTTCAGAAACTTGTTTTTTAAATCATCACTATGTAGATAATACCTTTCTTTAGTCTCACTCAATTACAGTAGGATCCACTTTTTTCTACTAGCTGAACTGCAGATCAGAACGGTGTAAAAAACAAACAAACAAACAAAAAAAAAATCAACCAGCAGCTCCAGAACTTAAATGAAGTGTGTCTCAGCTGAATGGTATTGCCAATCACTGGTCAGAACAGGCAGCAGCTGTTGCTGCATGGCTTTGCCTGAGTTTTAAATTGTCTGGACCTTCACAAAGCAGGGTCTTTCTTCTTCCCATCTGCTGCTCCTTGTGTTACATGCAGTAGCATCATGCACTGTACTTACATGGTATTTTTGATAGTGTTCCACCATACCAGCCACTAGATAGTCATCTTGTTTGTGAGGTCATTTTACCTTTTGTACTATTTCTATAAAGGCAGGAAAGTCAGGGAAGAAGTCTTAAGTATTCCCAGTGCAGGTGAGTCCAGCATTCACAAGCAGCTGCAGCATAAAAGACCTCTCCACATTGTCTCCATTGTCTCCATCTGTGATGTCTCCATCAATGTAGCACCTGGGCATCTCTTGCTTTATAATGTGGTTTTATCTGTGTAAGCAGCAGAGATGAGGTGGACAACTGTCAGACTGCACCCCTGTGAGTCCTTAGCTGTGGCATCCTCTCATTTTAGTTTCCAGAAGAGGTTTTTAAGTTTTATGCCAAAACAACACATTTTATAGTTCATCTGAGCTCGGCAGAGAACTTTTTTTCCATTTTAATTTATTTTCTTCTAGCCTGCAACAGGATCACCGTCCCAGCCCATTCTGAACCATAATACATCCACAAATAGAGCACGGATCAACAGCAGACATGTTTTTTTCTTTTCTTTTTCCTGTTTACAAATTTCTCCTCCAATTTTCACCAGCAGCTGAGTAATTCAGGTCAAAAAATCTGACCATTCCTGTCTCCTCTATCGTATTAATATTCATAGCACCAGCTACTTTACAAAACATAGGTGCACACGCTTAACATCATCAGCATAGCATTGATGCTAAACATCTGAATGCTCTGAAATGCCCCAACACTTCACCTTGTGCAGCTCACATTTCACTGGCAGGACTTTGCTACCAGAGGAGGCAACTGTAATTTCAGGAGTATTGTAACTGTAGTCACTAAACCATTTTGCAAAGGCCTGTTTCTATCATGGGTATTGAAGTACACTTTATCCAATGGAGGTTTCACTAATTCCCACTGGGAAAACCAAACTCAGACGGATGGTTGTTCCTGCAGGTGGATCCCACCTGTGGGACCTGTGTGCTTTGAGAATAGGCCAAGGTTTCAGGTGCTCCTGAAGGGCCTGTTCCAGGAAGGGCCTGGCCTAGGTGCTGCTTTTTCTCAGCCTGAAAGGGCTAAAACCTCTGTCTTTCTCTGCTCCAACCTTCTAATTATAGCATGCTGCCCCTATGAAGGGCTTTTTCTACAGATATGCTCAAAGTTGGTTGAAAGGTGGACTATGGTACGGGCAAGAAGGCAGCACTCTTCCAGCAGAAGGCAGGACATGGGATCTGTAGCCTGATGGGCAGAACACGCCACTGGGAGGAAGAAAACTGCTTCCTGAAATTAGCCCAGGATAATTTTCTTTCTGTTCAATGACTGTTTAATGTAAAATGCATTAAAAGCTTAGGAGCAAAATGTGAAAACATATGGAGTGAAGATGTTTAGGCAAATTTACAAATATAGCCCTACCTCCCTGGAAAGTCTTACAAAAGTCTTAGAAACTCCTTGGACTTAAATATCCCTTTGGCTTTCACTGTCCCCTATTGTGTTCTAGACAGCTTTTGGGAATATCACTGCTCAGAGTACTCTGTTTTATAAGGTTTTGAATATCCCCTGAGTTCCACTTATCTTAAGAATTGTCAAATTATCAAGGTCATCAATGTAATCCTAGTGTTTACAGAAAAACTAAACTTTTAGCTGGCATGTCTTACCACTCTGAAGGGAGTTCAGTTACTGCTGGTGTTTCATCTGTAGTCTCCATTCAGAATCCCACAACTATATGACTACATTTTTAATCTCCTGATCTCTCTGAGTTGTAAAAGTTTTCTATTTTCTTCTTCACCGAGTGGTTACTAAAGTGGAAAGATAAAAATAAAACAAAGGCAAAGAAAAACATTAAAGTTATATTTCAGGAAAGTGATTTCTTTCAGAGTATTTTTAATTTTTTACATGATTCAAAATAACTTCACATACAGTAACCACTCAAACCAACTGACTCATCTTCATGTCCACATGCTTTCTTTAAAAACTGAAAATTCTTTCTTTTTTTTTTTTAATGTTCAAAACATAACATTTTGCTGGAACAGATGCCTTATTTGAGCAAAGTGCCACATTCTGCAATATTTAAAATGATGTTTCAATTTAACCAAGATGTGACTAATAGTCAATGAGTAGGAAAAGGCACCATGCCTGTTTTTTTGTCCAGCACCAGTGACACTATCATGAACCATTCTGATAAGCGGTAAGGACTCATGGCTGAACAGTATTTCTTGTCTTCTTAGTTATTGGTTTGGTTATTAGCTTTGCTCAAAGGAACTGAACAGTGCAAAAAATAATGAGGTGAGGCTTGCAACCTTGGGCTAATATTGACTTTTTAATGATTCATTTCTTGTCTTCTGTCTTATTTTTATAATCTCCATCTTATCCCTTCTGCTGTTAAATCTTGTGAAAAGCCACCTACTCTAGTAGCTGGAAGAATCCAGCCCCCAGTGAAGAACTCACTGCTTTTAAGTCCTTTTTTCTTTTTTTTTTTTCTTTTTTTTTTCCAGCAGCAGCACATCTGTCTCTGAAAGGTTTTGAGTGTTTTTGTAACTAATACAAGAAGAACTTCAAAAAGTTTTATTTGCTTTGGCTCAGCTAAAGGCTTTGGTTTCTAGCTGCTTGTTCAATCCTCCTGGAACTGTAAAAATAGATGGGGAATCTCAGGATGTTTCACTGTGTTTTTGTCACCTCCCCGTATCCAGTATGAAATTTCACAAGAGCCTTCTTTATAGTAAACTGACATTTATGTTAATGGATCTACATCTTAGTTGTAGACTTAGCTGTAGACTTATACTGGCCAACTTAGCTGTAATACTCACAAGACATAGGAGAAGACAAGGAGGAATAACAGACCATACTTATCCCACTTCCACCATTTTGGCAGAGAGAATTTGGTTACTGTTTTGAGTCTAATCCAAGTACTCAGGATTTCCATAGAGATGATGACAGTGTTTTTTGTTGTTTTTGTTTGCGCCCTCCCCCCCTTCTCAAGCTTTATGACCAAAATGTGGTAGGGAATTGGGTCTCTAGTGTCTGCTATCCAGAAGCTCTCTAGAGATGTAAAGGTACAATTTAGAAATGGTGGAGGGTTTTTGGTAGCCCTTTTTCCTGCCCAAGTGACAAGATCATAACAGGTTATGCAGTGAGAGACCCTTCAGGTCTCACATGCTGAAGCTGTAAGGAAAAGAGTCAGCACAGCAGTGTCAAGAGGTTGCACCACTATTTTGATTTTTCAGCTTCTAAATGAGAAATGTGAAAGTATGACATCTGTTTACAAGAATATAATGCGTATGCAGCAAGACCCTCAATGCTGACTGAGGGCATAGCTAGACATGTAGGCAAGGGATATAAATAGCAGGGTCTATGGATTACAAAGACAGAGTGAGCACTGTAGGATGGCAATGGTCCCTTGCCGCATCCTAGTCCATGCTGTCTGCTCCACTGCCAGCTGATGCCGACTCCTGTCTCTACAGCCTGCCAGAAACCCTGCAATTGCAGAAATGCCCAGCCTCTGTCATCTCAGAGTGGACACATAAGTGATATTCAATGAATTCTCACTGTTCCCATAATTTTGATAATCTAATAACAACTCAGGTTGTTATGGGATTTGGAAACAGATGATTTCATTTTGAAAAGGCATGTGAAATCCATACAGATGTTTAATATCTCAGAGCTGAGCGTCAAATCCAATAAATCCTTAGTCCTGAGCAATGTAATTCTGTTAGTCCCTAGGAAATGGAGAAAGCAAGAATTCCTTTTCATGCCACTTTAGTTTCCTAATCTTAATATGTATGCAAATGCTGTACGTCGCTGTACTTATTTTCTGTCAGTATGTTAAAGGAGTCAGTAGATAATCAAGAGTATCAACGGATTTTCTAAAGGTGCATAGACACTGACCAGTGCTGGAAAAACTGATGGATTTACCCCAGTTTAGACCAGCTAGGAAACTGAACTTTTATTAAATAATACTCACATTTAGGAGTGCTGATGTTGATTCTCACCATAAACCTCTAAGTTATATCCTCTGGTTTTACCTGTAGCTAAATCTATCCTATGAATGCTCTTGTTCAGCACTTGTACTGGCCAGTTCCACACTCATGAATACATCTTGTGGTTTTAATGAGGTTGAAATTATCTAGGAAGGAGAAGGTGACCTAGATGATCTGGATATGTGAGGTGATACATTGTGGTGTACATTGGCAAAGGAGAATAACAGAAAATGGAAAGACAAACTATCATGTGATTACCTGAATTTAAATTTATTAAAAGCTACCAGTTTTAGACTAACACTGTTATGTGCCCTTCCATTTATCTGGTCTGGTCTTCACAAGTTCCAAATGCTTATGCCTCCACTGTGTCTTCTGTTAAACAAGACCATAAGTGCTGCCAGCTGTTCTACCTTCACTAGTGTCTGTTTTATTGGATCTTTAAAAGACATTATTACTTAGGCTTATCTCCACCCTCATTTACATCACTCTTGGATACAATGGCACAGATACTCTAGGAAGATGTAGGAAAGACCAGACCAGAACAGAACAGAATAGTTCAGTTAGAAGGGACCATCAAAGACCATCTAGTCCAACTGCCTGTTCTCTTCAGGGCTAACCAAAATTTAAAACACATTATGCTGGGCACTGTCCAAACGTCTCTTGAACACTGACAGGCACAGGGCATCAACTACCTCTCTAGGAAGCCTGTTCCAGTGCTTGACCACCCTCAGATAAATAAATTGTTCCCAGTGCCCAGTCTGAACGTCCCCAGTGCATTTCTGTGCCACTCCCATGCATCCTGCCATGGGTGACCAGGAGCAGAGACCGGCACCTCGCTCTGTGCTTCCCCTCCCCAGGGAGCTGCAGAGAGCAGTGAGGTTGCCTCTCAGCCTTCTTTTCTCCAGACTGGAGGACCCAAGTGTCCTTGGCCTCTCCTCACAGGACAGGCCTTGCAGCCCCTTTGTTAGCTTTGACACCCTCCTCTGGAAGCTTTCAAGGACCTTAAGATCCTTTTTATATTGTGGAGGCCAGAACTGTGCCCAGCATTCAAGGTTAGGCTGCACCAATGCTAAATATATCAGGAGGATCACCTCTTTTAACTGGCTGGCTGTGCTGTCTTCAGTGTAACCTAATATGCAGTTTGCCATCCTGGCTGCCAGAGCACACTGCTCATGTTGAGCCTGCTGTCACCAGCAACCTCAGATCCCTTTCTGCAGGGCTGCTCTCCAGACACTTATCTCCCAGTCTGTACTTGCGTCCAGCATTAGTCTGTCCCACGTGCACAACCTGACATTTTCCTTTGTTCAGCATCATCAGTTCAGTGTCATCAGCAAACTTGCTGAGGATGTACTCCACTCCTGCATCCACTCCTGGATCCAGATCACTGATAAAAACTGTCAATCCAGTTCATCACCCAGCACAAACAAAATCAAAGAAATAAATCAGGGTTTTGATTACACCTGCTTGTGATAAGAATTTTCCTTTTACCCTTTTCCAAGGAAGATCTGGATTGTTATGTCAAACATGTATTCCTCAACCTGCTGAGAGTTTGAATTGGATGCAGAACAGAACTTAAACACGCTGGATCACATCTAGCTCAGTTCAAACTCTTTAATATTGATACAGACTACAGATGAAATTGAATCTATCTCCACAGTGTAGGTGACCTCTAATATTAGTATACTATTTCCTAACACTAAATAGCTGGAGTCTGTGAAAGAGCTCAGCATACAAATTACATGTATCCAATCAAGTAATTTTCTTATCATGTTTATTTTTGTCATTAATAGAATTATCAACAGAAAGTCTTAAATCACCAGGTGAGTCACCAGCAGGGAGGTGTGTCAGCATAGGAACTGCAAGGTATCTCCTTGTTCAGTCTCATTACCTAGTCACTTTTCCTACGAGGAATTCTTCCCAGAGGGCAGGAAAACCCCATAATGTCCCAGGATGATGAAGAAAGGAAAGTACATCTTGTGTCATCAGAGCAAGGCAGTCACTGAAGTGCATTCTGTGAAATGACACAAAAGGGTTTCTCCATAATAAAACACACAGTCCTGGCTACACAGTGATTAACTCTGTCTCATAGACAGGAAGCAAGAATCACACCCCCTTTTAAAGTATGTTGATAATTTTAAGTGTATCAGATCCTCCTTCCTGTTTACCTCCAGAGCCACAAGAGTAGTCACAGAAGACAAATACAACCCTTACTATGCTGCATTTTTCCCTTCCTTCCAGTAGCAAGAAACTTCCTGGAATTTGCTAAAGGCTTTGTATTAGTGTTATAAATGACAGTACATGGAAAGGGAAGTATTTCCATGCTTTTTACCATATTTGGACACCTCTTTGAAAGCTGTGGGATTTAATTTCAGTTGTGAAATTGCAAATATTGTTGCTCAGGGAGACACATGTGCCCGTCCTGGCTTTACTGAAGTCAGCATGGCTCCTCTGAACAGACCTCATTTCAGGACTTAAAAGTGTAGTTCAAGACCTGTGGTCCAATTTCCATTTGGCGCTCGCAAAATGAGATGCCAAGACTAGTCTATGGTTTCAGATCTTATTTCCCTTGTTATCCTAAAACCGGGAAAAGGATTTATTCTCAAAGAAATCTCTTCATAGTTTGTATTACAGTAGACTTCATTTTAGAAATGTTCAGTTCTGAAGGGAGGAGGAGGAGGTGTGCAATCCAAAAGTCGAAGCTGGAGTTAGACAAATTTAGGCTGGAAATATGTACAAACATTTACCAAGAAAAGCATATGACCACTGAAGCAATGGATCCTTCAGCATTTTCTGTCTTGAAATGTAGTTCAGATATCTTTCTACAAGATGCAGTTGTTCCCACGCCTCCAAACTGACACTTTTTACATCAGCATGAAAGTCACTCTGAAGTGAGGAAAACACACACACAGGATACATACACATAGTGTGTGTATCCTCAGGAGACAATGTTACTCCCTGGAATGGGTGGGTCAAGGTGATACACACATCTCAAAAAGTTTTATCAAGGAGCAAATCTAAAATGTAAATTCTAAAATTCCTTGAGAAAGTCCATCAGCAGGGAATTCAGCAGGTCTTACTCAGTACCAACTCAGAAGTGACTCCCATTGAGGTGGATGTTAAATTTGCTCAATAAGAAATGACTAAGATGTAGAATAAAATGTCAGGTCTCTCTCCAGCTTCCGCTACCATTAATGGCAAACTGCATACCATGGAATTCAAATTCCTCTTCTTTCTGTGGTTGATGAGGTGACTCTGGAGTGGAGGCTGAGACTTCACCCCCTGCTACAGAGTCTGGCAGCGAGGTTTCTCAAATCTACTAATCTACCTAAGCTTTCTTTAGACCATCATAGTTTGACAGGGAATGGGCAATGAGATTGTGCCACCACTTCTATTATCCCCAGTTGACCCCAGAAAAATTAATTTTGGTATTTCTAACTTTCATCTTGACCAGAGGTCATGATGGAAAAAGGCTAAAAATTTCATTAACCGTTCTAATTCAAAAAATCTGAACATAGAGTAAGATCTGTGTTTCAGCATCAGGCCGATACCTTTGCACTGACTGCCATGACCTTGATGCTATCAGGATCAAAAGCCACTAAACTCTCAAAATATTCTAAAAGTAGATGATAGAAGGTCAGTTTTTCAGAATGAAACAAGCCCTCAAATATGACTTTTTTTTTTTTAAGGAAAGCAAACATTTATTTTTGTTAGTTGTTTATATATTTAACATAAATGTTAACCTGAGTTTACATCAGCAGGATGTTCAGAAAAGTCTCCTATACAAGTATTTGAGCAACATTTCATTCAGTTTTCTCAGGAGACAGTATTCTGAAACAAAGAACCCAAAGACAACCTGGTTTTCTTTTCTCTATTTAGGGAGATATAGCTATGTGCTAGCTTCAAAAAGTGGTAACTAATACTCTGAATTTCCTAGTTTTCATATAATTATATTTACAAATATATTTTAATATGTTTAATTCCCAACATTTCTGATGTCAATAAAAGAATAAATAAAATTTCCTTATATTTTCTCCAAACAGAAAAGAAAATAACCTTTGGCCTGAGATCAAGCAGAGGAATGTTTTGAGCCCCAATGAATATTTTTTTGTTCAAAGTTCAAGATACGAAGTATAATGTTATATAGAGATAATTTTGCTTTCAGAAGAAAAAGTACTGTAACTTTTCTTTCTAATGATACATAGCTGAAAAACAAAACAAAACAAAACACATTTCTCACTAGCAACTAAGTAATCACCACATTTTTTTTTCTTTTCACCAAAATGCAGTCTATCTTCATTTTTTTGACAATGACAGACAAAGTGCTGTCATACTGATAACAGAACCAGATGAAACATCCAGAAACAAGGAACATAAAGGGGTAAATACTGCAATACAGAAAGTTTTTTTCTGTTGTTTTTGTTTTTTTCTTCTTTCTTTTCATAGTTTTGCTGCTGGAAAAAGATCACTCTATATATCACACATTACCTCAGACATGGACCTTAGCTTCTCTCAAAAAACAGAAAACCTTTCCAGAACCTTGGTCTAGGTTCCCAAAGAATGCTAAATAAGAATTGTTCCCACTAAGTGAGCACCCCCTGAAAACGTATGTATCAATATGGACCTAATGATCTTTGCACTAATGATCTTTGCTAACTAGATACTAGTTGCTAACACAGGAGAAGATCAAACACTCCCATGTGGAGGAATTTTATTCTACAGACTGCAGGTAAAACAGCTGTCCTAACAAAAGGTGTGGTTCTACCAGGGGGCTAGGGTGCCTGGAGTGCCATGTGTGGGTGACAGCACACAGCCACCACTGGAAGCCACTGCCACACAGGAAGACCCATCTCGGAGGAGGGCTTGGGGGACACACAGACTTCAGCCCTGGCCTTTTGTTGAAGAAACACTCTCACACGTGTTTGAATACTGCATCGTTTCAGCAGAGAAGGAAAGGCTTCCAAGCTGCACAATTAAGCTATTGTAGTCACATGGCGCAGGCCAAATTAGACAGAGTAGCTCTGTTTTCCCGAATCCGGTTTTTATAAGCTACATTCTAGCGGCGCTCCATTACGCTGCTATGCAGAAGTGTCTGGCATTGTTTCCATCACAAACAAATCTTTATGCCCTAAATTCATGTTGGACGGAAACTTGGCTTCCAAGGCTTAAACCTAAGAATTACATTTGTTTGTTTAAACAAATTTGAGGGAAAACATACTTGGCCATCTTTGAGTTATATGATGACAAGATGATTTAGATTTCCCATAAAAGATATAATTCTTTTTCCCTCCTCATGCCAAACAATGATGCTTTCTTATAGCTGGACAGTTGCTGGCTAAAAGAACAAACCTATCAAGAAAAGCCAACTCGCAGTTATATTGATTAGGGCAGCAGATGCTGAGCACCTCACAGGATGTGGTTCTTTCTTTGGAAGAGTGAAGACAAAGGTTTATCTCCTACATTTATGAGACTGCACTTGCATTTCTCTGATGCTGCTCTGTGTAAAGCTAAATTGAAATTGATTTATTTTGACTGTATTGTGTAATATTGGAATGATTTTATCTTTCTGTGTAAAGCTAAATTGAAATTGATGTATTGTGTACTATTGGAACAATTTTATCTTCTCAAGACAGCACATATTTACAAATGGCTACTGTAATAAGCCATCCTTGAAAGTAAACATCCTAAGGAAGATACAGTTGAAACATACAAGAAATGCAACCAAAACTCAGTTTTCCACTTTCTCACAACAAATTATCCCTTATCCTTAACCAAAGTACTATCAAAAGAAAATGATGGTAACATTCTGCACCCAACACACACACATACACACAAAATCAGATCTTTGAGTTAATTCCTCAAAATTATATATCTAGTTTTATTCTTATCTCTTTGTAGAATAATTGGAAAAGCACTTCATATATTGTTCCAGAAAGTAATTTATCCTGTGGAGAAAATATCATAGTCTAAATATATTCATCTTTCTCCCTCTATATTGGAGAAGTAGCATCATTTTGGGTTGTTCATGTGATTATGTATATCAAACTAATCCCACTAAAATCTGGCACTGAAGTATCACAAAGGAATAGAAAAGTTTGGCAAAAATAGAAATCATTAGGAAAGCTTTCTCTAAAATAAAAGGTTTAACTATCCCTAGCAAACAGTATATTATCAATCAACTTTTATTACATATTTTATTTCCTATCACATTTCATTCAGTTGTGATCTATACTCTACTAGGCTGTACCAAAAAGGAGAATAAACAGGTACCTCATAGAAAAACTACATATATATTCTTAGAAAAGCATACTGGATAATGTTGTATAGCTCCCTTTGAAGGTATTTTAGACATTGCCTTTCTGATTGTCTAAAACCCATTTGTACCTTTGAAAACTGCTGGGTTAGGAGACAACAAAAGTATATGTGAATGTTTAAAATTTGAAAAATGTTTTATAAATTCTATATATGACCAAAGCCAAGCCAAAGCTCTTCTGCTTTATTGAAATCAAGCCTGCAGTGTACAGGCACAAGACTCCAGACTTCTTGGTAGGCTTGGGTCTTGACTGAGCATTTTCTTGTTTGAGAAGATATTCATAAGACATTCTTTATAACCCCGCCAGACCTACCAGCTAATTGCCTTTTCTAAATTGTCTCTTAAGATTTAATTTCCAGGACTGAATATTTGTTCTTGGCAGCCTCAGAACAACCCAGAAATACACATTAAACAAACCATTACATGCTTAGACACCTGCTACTCTATGGTATACAATTAACAGAGTCAAGTCTCAGCAAATTACTTCGTTTGTTCATTGTTATGTTTAAGCAAGTGCTTGCCATTTAAAATAAAGCAATTCCGAGCAGTTTCTATTATGGAGTTATCTGTTCTTAATGTCATCATTCATTAGAGCAGTGGTCAGAAGAGGATTTTCCATCTTAACTAGATCATAGTTTACTTTGACATAGTAATTATCTATTATTCCCATGTATACTGTTTGTTTATAGGTTCAGTACCACATTCTTCTTTCTAAACAGTGCTTCAGAAGTGGTGGTAGTTGCTCAAGGCAAACAAAGCAATGAGTTAACATGAAGAAATAGACTGGTAGACACTTAAATCCTCATAATTTAAAGACCTACAAGCCAGGCATGAAATTGCTTTTGGACAGAGGAAGGAAATAAAGAAGCTATGTGGTGAGCTAAGAAGCTGACACTAGCCAAGAAAGGACGTCGCAAGATGATTGTAAAAGTTTATCCAATTTTTCCAAGCTATCGAACCACTAAGGGTCACTTGGACCTCCAACTACGATTACAAATATCTCTCACAATTGACTGACTTTTCTATACTTCTCCTTGACTTTGGGATTCATGCTCACCCTCTTCCCCTTACAGAGGAGATGCCTTTGCATTTTACCATATTACTGTGCCAAAGCAACCCTGAACTCAATTTTGATTGCTTCCCAGTGTTACAGCCTTGTAAAGAGCCAGGGAACATGCTCTACTCATCAGCCCAAAACATTGACTCTCACTCTTCCTTGGGACTTTTTCATATTCCACTAATTTATCTGGCTGGATTCCACTATGAAATGACACAGCACTTCTCCTCAGAACCAGTCTTCATTTGTTTTCTCTGATCCTCCACCAATAACAACATCCACTTTCAGAAATTGTGCTTTTCCCCAGTACTGCCCACACTTCTTTTTTCTTTTCTCAAAACATTTTGTAGGGTAACTGATCTTTATCATCTTCCCAAACTTCACTTTTTATCCATCATAATATCTGATTCCTTACTGCATGCACCAGTTATTGCTTCTTCCTAAGAAGAGAAGTCAAAACTGGCACAGCTGACATCTAGCTCTCTTAAAAAATCTATTTCCCTTTGTCGGTTGAAGTAAAAATGCACATTAAATCTTTCAGCACTAGTTAAAGTAATTCATTACTATTTCCTTCTGAAGGGAAATGAGGAGGGTGATCTCTATGTACAAACATGACAAAGTAACACCTGGAGATGTGACATGATCAGTCCCTAATATTTGCAAGGAAAGGAAGGGCAGAAGGCAAGGCTGTTCCCAGTCAGAACAAATGCACACTGAAACAAGTTCAGAAGTAGTTCACATCAGTCCATCCTCATGCTTCTGCCAGTACCACCTTGATCTAGCCCTCATATAAAAGAAAAAGGTTTTAAGTTGAAACTGAAACAGTGAAAAGACATCTTAATAAGAAGCATGTGCAAGCACACGTGCAGACACATATACACACAAAGCTTCTTGACATCAACTGGCACCTGGAGACTGGTTTCAGTATTCAGCATCTTAGTTCTCCACAAACATTTAGAGGGAAACAGAATGGGAAACATGAAGTCCCGGGCTCCAGTAAAATCCACGGCAAAACTCCCACTGACTTCAGCTATCCTCATTCTTCCACTCAACCTCAAGTCAATGCGTCTTTTTGTTTATTTTCTTATTCAAATACTTTCCTCTAACAATATTAACACAGGAAAAATAACTGCTTGTCAGCAGAGCTCTACAGAAATTGGCAGTTTTTGTCTGAAGGCATTTATGCAAGCTTCGTATTTAGTTTGATTAGAGTAGATTCTAGCCACAGTATTTGGACACAGATCAAGATAGAAATTTTGAATTCTGCCCACAGAACACTCATGTACAGCATTTGAATTGGGCTGAGGTCATTCTGCCTTCATTTTCATGCCTTGAGGTTTGTTACTAGCTTTAGAACCAGAAACTTGCAGCAGAATCCAGCTGAAGCCACCTCCTTTCACCTAGTTTCATGACACCTAACATCAGGAACTACTTGCATGAGTGAGTGTATACCAACAGTTATCATACAATGGTATCTGGGAATGGAGCATTTATTTCCTGTTTTAACCCTAAGGAAATATTATGATAACAAAGTGTCATTACCCCTGAAAGTGTTGTCTTTTACATGATGACCACAGGGTCCATTTTTGGACCAGTTCGTCTAAAATTCATCACGCCAACAAAAGACTGGTGGGTTGGGTTCTTTCTTCCTTACTCTCTCTCTCTCTGGGTCATGTTCTAAGAAACTATGGAGTCATAAAAGTTTAGTGCCATGTGAAACTGGGCAACAGAAGCTTTGCACAGTTCGTCAGTTTGTCTTCTTCTGCAGCTGCAGACAGAATCAAGAGACAGTAGCTTTCACAGCAATGTTCATTAGTAGATCTC